>NW_026622985.1:18078930-18384680 GCF_023065955.2 Ursus arctos
TTAATTCAGAAAATTTCTGTGATTGCATTGGAATTCAGAATCAGTGTAAGGTAAGGAAATGAGAGTATTATAGGCATAATGACTTAGAAAGTAGCAGGTATACACCTTTTCAATTTTGACATTTCATTCAGCATATATTATTGAATGTCTATCTTAGTAGGTCCCTGTAAAGGTACGTAGGCAGTAAGGCGTAGCTCTTGTCCTTGGTCATCTACGATGACATCATACCTGGTAAAGAGTGATCGACCACCCAGCACTGGAAAGCCTGAAGGGAACCTGGGTAGAGGAGCTAATTGAGCTTCTTCAAGGGAGAATCTGGTGGGTGATGAGTAAATGCTTTTACATAGCACAGAAAAAGCATTAAGAGAAAGATGAAAAAAAATTCTGTTGTAATCGTATATGGCTCTGGGCTGGGTGGGGCTATTCAGTTTCTCCAATAAAGAATTGGTGGAGCTGGGCTTGTGTTTTGGGAGCAGGGTGGAGTAAGGAGTCTGAGATTCTCACTGTTCATCTTCAAAACCGTTTCTTATCCCAGTACCTTCCTGTGTCCTCTGTGCTTTGAGGCTCCAAAAGGTCTAGTCTTCGCCTCAGGAACAGTTGTCATCTGGCTGCTCTGAGGGTGAGAGAGTGTGTGGAGACGGAGCCAGGGCCTCCTCCAGCTGCCCTGCGTGTGTTCTGCAGACTTCCCCGCCCCCCCCTTGCCAGCCCCTGGTGGCGGTGCTGAGGCGCTCGTGGTTCTGGGGTGGACCGGTTTCTGGTCGGTGTGTTTCTGCGGTGCCTTTCAGTTGTAGCTGCTTGTGTTCTGCTGGCTATCTCCTCCATTCACTGTTTTCAAAAACGTTGTTGAATTTCTTGTTCCTCAAGTTTTTACCTTTCGATTGTTCTTGCAGGTTTTCTTGGTTTTTTATTATTGAAAAGACAGAAGAAAAATGTATGCTATGCTGTTAGTCATGTTTAAATTAGACATTCTTTCGCTATGGTTTTCTGAGGTGGAACTTAAACATAAGGATATAATTATATTTTAATGGGATTAACTAAAAGTTGCTCTTACTTGAAGTGGGTGATTAGGGTAGTAAATTTTAAGAAATATGCATTCATTAAAGGGGAGGTCCATTTCCTGAAGTCTTTTGGAGGATTAGAAGTTTTTATTTGTATCAGCCTTTCTTTGCTTATGTCTGTTCATATCTGTTTGCCTGTGCGGTTGACCCTTGAACGACACGGGCTTGAACGGCAACAGTCCACTTGGACAGATTTTTTTTTTTTTTTTATAAGTACAGCACAGTACTGTAAATGTGTTTTCCTTATGGTTTTATTAATATTTTTGTCCCAGCTTTCTTTATTGTAAGAATACAATATATAATATATATAACATACAAAATATATGTTAATCGACTGATACAAGGAAGGCATCTGGTCAGCAGTAGTTAAGTGTTTGGGGAGTCAGAAATTACATGCAGATTTTTGACTGTATGGAGGTTGGTGGTGCCCGTATCACCCACGTTGTTCAGGGGTCAACTATGTTTGAATCATAAGCACACTTGAGTGCATTACTGGTAGACATCTGTTAGAGGCGGCAGTGACTCCTTCCTAACCGTGGGTGTGTACTAGTCTCCTAGTGACTCGTGTCCAGGACACATTCCAGACCTACTGAGTCACATTCTCCTGGTTCTAGGCTTTTGTTTTTTGGAAAAGCTTTCCGGTGGTTTTGGTGTATAGTCCTCTTCATGAACTATTGTGTTAGAGCTTCTAAAATAAAAATAGATTAAATATTGCATGACACTTATAGCTTACCAGAAATAAATTCCACATTCTTCATTCAAGGGTGTCAAAATCTGGTCCTAACCGTTCTTTATAGAATTTCTGCCAATATTCACCTATGGGTCCCTTATGTATCAGCAAACCTGAACAAGCCCTTTCCTGCTGCCATACCTATGTGCTCATGCACGCAGTTCCCTGCCCTGAAAGTCCTTTCCCTCGCTACCACTTGTTCTTCCTCATAGGGGAGCCTCAATTGTCACTCCTTTCTGTAAGCATTCCTTGGGACTCACGTGGCCAGAGAGAACATTGTAGCCTTTCTGTCATTGTATCCCCTGGACCTTACAACAGTGTTGGAAACTGTCTGACTTGAATATGTTGTGAGTTAATTAAGGAAATAATCTCTTCAAACCAGTGTCTGCCTTGTTTTATGTTATTTTATACCTGTCTGATATAATCTGTTAGACTTCTAGTTCCATGAATGAAGGTACATATTTTACTCATTTTAGCAATAAAAATAGAGTTCAGTAAATATTTCTTGAATACGTAAATGAGGTGTACCTTCTCAGTACTTGGGAAATCCAGCAGAACTTGGAACTGCAGGGTAGAATCACAAAATTTATGACACAGGGAAGGAAGGGGAGAGACTATCCCAGGCTCTGCGTCCTGTTTGATCTGAGTCGGTGAGATGCTCAGTCTGGTAGAGCACTTTAGTCCCTGCCCTGTCAGAGCTGTGAGTTTGATGCTTTTCGGGACAGTCTTCAGTTATTAGATATGCTCGCACTGAAATGGGACTGTGTTGTCTGTGAATGCGCGAGAGAGTCATTTGTAATATTTGCTCTCATGGGTGCTAGTCTTAGCACCACTCTGTTTCGAATTTCTGTTCCACCTTAGGTAAGACTCTCAGTGTTTAACTCTGAGGCTTTGGTTTTCTCCCCTGTCAAGTACCGCCCTTGCAAGGTAGCGGGTCATCTCACACTAGGCGCCGAAGGTCCGGACTGAGTGCCATGTGTGTTAATGTCAGTGACTAAAGGGTTTGCACTATTTTATACTTGGTAGTGAAGAGCACTGGACCGTAACCAGCTGGAGTTTGATGGGAGCTTGTGTTGAGGGCATTTCACAGGTGAGAACTCAGTGGCAGCAATGATGGTCTTTTTTTTTCAGCTAGCTTTATTAATGTATAATTTACATAAAGTAAAAATTTCCCAGTTTGAGATGTACAATTCAGTGAGTTGTGACCGATGTGCACATACATGGTGTCTTGAGAATCACAACCGTGAGGTGATACTCACGGCCACTCATCAGTTTCCTTGCTCCCCTTTGCAGCCAGCACCACCCCCAGCCCCTGGCAATTGATCTGCCTTCCATCACCGTCATTTTGCCTTTTTAAAACGGGGTCATGTGCTAGGTGGTCATTGGTGTTTGACTTTCTCACTTGGCACTTTTTTTGCTTAACACATGCTTTTGGGTTCATGTTTTTGTACTTATTGTTGATTGTCTTATTGCTGAGTAGTTATTCCATTGTTTAGCCACAGTTTATCTTTTCTGCAATCATCTTTTGGAGAGCATGAAACTGGCACATTATTTGTGTAAAGATTTACTTGACAACACTTATATCCAAAGTGCACATGAACATGATTTTTATTATTTAAAGGGTCATTAAAGTAATATGGAACATTAGAACAAAAGACTTGTATATAATGTTTATGGTGGTGACATGTGCATGCAGTGGTGTTTCTTAAAGTGCAGCCCTTGAACCATGTGCATCAGAGTCTGGGGCAGGGGTTAGGGGGTGCGGTTCTTACCAAACATGCACATTCCTGGGCCTCATCTCCGTCTTAGTGACCCACACACTCTGGTTGGAGGAGTCTGAATGCGGTAAGTGGGTATCAGTACCAGAGAGGACTCAAACCAGTGGGTGTACTTATTTATAGTTTGTCTTTAGCCAGTTATACAACTGAGAATACAGTTAACTGGCTCCTGATACTTCAGTGATCTCACACTACTGTTGTTTGACAAATTGCATTCTTTCTTTTGAGAGCTCTGGTGACAGTGTGATTGTCATTCTTTGTAGGAAATCTGGCTGTTTTTCTCTCTACTTTTTTCTCTGTGCTTTGGTGTTCTTCAGTTTTACTCTATTGTGGTTTCTTTTTATCTGGCACACTTTGTGCTTTCTGAATCTGTGAAGTTATGTTTTTTATCAATTCTGGAGAATTCTCAACTATTATTTCTTCTAATAGTGCCTCTCCTCCATTTTCTCCCTTTTTTGGAACCCAAATATTAGATAGGTTAGACCCTCTCACTCTCAGATACTCCAGGTCTTAACCAGTCTCTTTATCTTTCCTGTGATCAGAATATTCTAGGTGATTTCTTCAGATCCATCTTCCAGTCTATTTGTGGTCTAATCAATTCAACGAATTTTAAGTCATCTTCTTTTTTTTTTTCTGCTCATACTTCATTTCCTTTATTTCTATTAACATTATGGACATACTTATTTTATATTCTGTATTCCACAATAGTATCTGAAATTTCTTTTTGTTGATTATTTCTTTTGGCTTGCTCATAGGGTGTTGTTTCCTTGTTTAGGTGATGATTTGAAAAAAAAAATTGTTAAATTACATTTCCACAGTCTCAATCACTACGAATACCAAGGAGCCCTGATTGAGGGTACATTTCTCCCAAGAGGATTTGTTTTTTACTTCTTCTAGGATGCCTGGGATGGCAATGACCCAGAAGCACTCTAAATTTCTTGGCATGGGCGATTTCCAGGACGGGGTAGGTATGATGATAAATTCAAATGCTAACTCTGCATGCAGGGAAGCATGAGATCATGAATTCTTAGGGAGGACTTCCCCTTCCACACTAATCTGAAGAATTAGGAGATACGGTATCCTGAGTCCCTCTCACTGGCTGATCCTAGGTGCTCGATTCCACTTCTTCTGGTCTTACCTCGTCCAAGAGCCTGTTGTTGGATATCAGTTCACTTAGTTGGAATCCTAACGTACTCTCACTTCATTCTGGAGCCTCTCCCACTGAGATTGGCTTTGGTGCTTGCAGAATCTCTTGTTTCCTTGGAAGATGTTTTTTCTGATGGCTTCTTCAGGTGTCCACCAGTGTCTGAGAGTGGCCACTCCTACAAGAATAATATTTATGTGCTTTAACATCTTTGAAGAACTGTATACACAATTCCTACAGTAAGGTTTGTATTACAGCTAATTGAAATGACTGCCTTCAGAAATAAAGCTGTATATTTAAAATTTAAGAATATGGATGAGTGAAACTATAAAGTTTCAGAGAGAATGTATTGGAGAGGACCAGTATATCTTCAGGTGATCGAAATTCTGTGCCAGCAATTGTGAATTTTTTCCCCTCTGGGGAATATCATTTTTAATATGGGAACAGTTTTGATATGTAAAGCCCATTGTGTGGAACCCTAGCTCACAAGGTCTTCGAGGACTGGGCTTACCTTTATACTTGTCAAAAAAGACCTAGTTAGAACAAGTCATGAGTTAATGGAGAAGATTTATTAAGCAATTTGCTTACTCTCTAAATTTTAAAAATTCATGTTAGACATCATTCTCTTCAAAGACAGTCATAAAAGCGCTATAGTCCCTTTGTCTTATTGTCTTGTAGAAATATGTGATCACTAACAACAGAGATCCTGGTGAGACTTTGCTAAATCTCATAGCTAATCTTGACTATGAAATACATGGGTGTAGAAGCAGAGGGGTTGAGAGGTAGGACTCATGCTGGCCTCTGCATTGGGACAGTCCCAGGTGAACAGAGAGGGCCCGGGTCTGCTGGCAGTGTTAGGGGCAATGGTCAGGGTATACCTGCTGGTCACAGCGGGAGCCCTGAAGAGGCAGGTTCCCCGGCACCACCCGGTTGGTGGGTAGGGAGGGGAGGACTCACTCTTACAGACTGCCTCCCACCACATGCACACTCACGTACCAGCTGATAGATGTATCATCTCTGAATAATCACCACACTCCGACTTTCCTTCCAGGCCCAGAGAACTTGTCACTGGCCTGAGTTCTCATAGTTTTTTGTTTTTTTCTTTTAAATCTTAAATCCCGTGACAATTGTTTATTATAAAGATGAACCCTCATCCTCACCATAGGCTTATCGCTCGGATTTCTGGCAGCGAGCACGGGCACTAGGACCGCCAAACTTTCTGGATTCGCAGCGCTGGGGATCAGCTACCAGCAGGGTCCGGTCGTACTGGATGAGGATGTCTTTGATCTCCTTCTTGGAAGCCTCATCCACGTGTTTCTGGTAATAGGCCACCAGGGCTTTGGAGATGGACTGGTGGATTACGTACATCTGGGGCACGTGTCCACCGCCGCAAATGGCTCCTCGCCCAGAAGCGAAGAGGTTTCAGGAGCTTGTGTTGGAGCATGTGCGGCTCGATCATCTCCGGGGGCCGCCCGTTCACCTTGATGAGGCCGTTGCCCTGTTTGCTGCGCGCCACTGCTTTGGCGTCTTCTTGAGAGTGAAGACCTGCAGGGACTGCAGGAGACCCCCAGTTCTCGTGGATTTTCAAGTGATGTAACTAGTATTCAAACCTGACCCCAGCCTATCAGAAAGCTGCACGGCATTTGGACTTTGACCTTTGTCCTAACTCTGGTTCTAAGTCAGTGCTTTAGTAAATTCTCCCTAGCTGAACTGGAGGGAATGGGGTGTCATAGGTCTGAACTACTTTCCCAGCATGTGATGATGGCATGAAAGTTTCTCTTTCCTTATTTTCCTTTCCTGTCTTTATAAGTTAATACTTTATTTCAATAGGTGTGCACATGGTACCACTTGAAAAAGTATGAAAGGAGTATAGGGAATTTTGGAAAAGTGAATTCCTTTCCCTGATCACCAGTCATTGAGTTCCTTTCCCTGCAGGGAGCCGTCACTGTCAGTTTCTTGTTGCTCCATCCAGACATAGTAACACGAGGCACATGCTTCCTGTCTCTGTAAAACAGATGGTACATGCCATATCCAAATGCTCTGCACCTCTGTTTATCAGTGGCATGTCCTCCCTATTAGTATACAGAGAACTGCCTCATTATTTTTGTGTAATGCCTTTATTGAGAGAGAATTCACCTGCTGTAAAATTGACCCATTTAAGATGTACAATTCAAAGGTTTTTCAGTATAGAGTTTTGAAAGCATCACCAACCACTTAATTTTAGAACATTTTCGTCACCCTCGAAAGAAACTCTTACACTTCAGTAGTCATCCCCATTTCCTTCCATCCCCATAAGCAGCTGTTGATCTGCCTGTTCTGGGAATTACATGGAAATGGAATCATTCACTATGATCTCTAGTGACTGGCTTCTCTGATTCACCATAATGTTTTTAAAGATCATCCACGTTGTAGCCTTTATAAGTACTTCATTCCTTTTAATTGTTTTATTGCTGTTAACAGACATTGGGGTTGTCGTTCCTTTTGGCTGTTACGAATGATGATGCACTGAGCATTTATATACAGGTTATTGTTTTGATGTATGTTTCGGTTTCTCTTTGTTGTTATATACCTAGTAGTGGAGGTGCTGAGTCATAGAGTAATTCTCTTCAACGTTTTGAGAAGTTGCCTGCAGTTTTTCACATGTTTGCAAAATGTCTGCACCATTTTCCTTTCTCCTAAGCAGTGTACGAGGGTTCTGATGTCCGCACATCCTTGCCATCACATGCTGTTATCTGCCCTGTTGATTATTATTGACTTGTGATTATTATCCTAGTAGTTGTGAAGTGGTAGCTCATTGTGGTTTTAATTTTCATTTTTTCTGATGGTGGTTGATGAACATGTTTTCTAGGAGATTTTTATAGTTTTAGATCTTAACATCTAGGTCTTTGACCTGTTATGAGTTATTTTTGTGTGTATGATATGAGTTTAAGAGTCTGCCTTTATTTTCCATGCATATATTCAGTTGTCCCATCACATTGTTGGGACTACCCTTGTTGAAAGATCCGTTGATTGTAGTATGAGGGTTTATTTCTGGACCCTCAATTCCCATTGATCTGTATGTCCATCCTTATGTCCGAACCACCTGTCTTGATTACTGTACCTTTGTAGTGAGTTTAGAAATCAAGAAGTGTGAGTCTTCCAATTTTTGTTCTTTTTCAAGATTGTTTTGGCTATTCTGGGCCCTTGTATTTCCATATGAATTTTAGGAATGGGTTGTCAATTTCTGCAAATAAGGCAGCTGTTATTTTGCTAGGGATTGTGTTGAATGTGTAGATCATTTTGGGGCATATTGTCATCTTAACAGTATTAAATCTCCAGTCCATGAATATGGGATGTCTTTCTGTTTATTTAGGTCTTTTTAGAATTCTTTCAATAATGTGTTTTAGTTTTTAATGTATAAGTTTTGACATTATTTTGTTAAATTTATTCCTAAGTACTTTATTCTGTTAGATGCTATTGTGGATGGATTTTTCTTAATCTCATTGTCTCATTCTTTCTGGCAGAGTTGTGTTGTATATGTGTGCCATAACCCATCAGGTGTTTTAATAAGTCCTCTCTCGATGCACATTTGGGTTCTAATATATGGCTGTTTGCAGACATTGTCACGGTAAGTGTATCAGTAAGATGAATTCCAGTAAGGAGGTGTGCTGAGCCTAAGAGTGTTCAGATATTGGAATCATCTGTCAAATTTAAAATGAATATACACTCCCTGTTTATAATTTTACAGCTTATTTTTCAAACTTCTAGTAGTGGGCTATATAAAAAAAATCCATTGCTGTGGATTATAAGCTGGTGCCTTCATAACCTTGTACTCTGTCTCCGAACTAGGCTCTGCCCTGGCCCTTTCATTCATCATTTTTCCTTGGCATTCTCACGTGCTCTGGAAAAGGCTGTAGCTATCAGCTGCTTGCTTATGACCTCTGCTTCTACTTATAGCCCAAACCTTTGTTGTTTTAGCTATAGATGCTATGTACCAAGCAGTTCCTACACTGCTGGGCATCCATATGCCTCTCAAACTGAGATGAACTAAAAGAGAAAGATGTTTTCTCTGGAAGCCTTTCCTCCTCCTCCTGGCTCTGTTCTCTATCCAAACCAATGGTAATGCTATCTTACTACCAGAAATCTAGGAGGCAAAGACCTACCTCCAACAATTGAATTACCAAGTTCTGAGTTCATGTTTTTATCCTGTCTTCTCTGGGCTCCTCACTAGTTTCCTTGCTTCTGGCTTTTATCCCTTCTACCCATTCCACATACCAGTTCCATATGTTCTTGGCAGAAAGCAAATTTCTCACATTTCATGGCTCCTACTTGGTGTAAGGATAGAGCCCAGACTCTTTAGAACGGTGCTGTGGGTCATTCTCTGTGAGCTGATTACGGCAGAACCTCTTAACTGTCTCCAGCCACGGTACTCCAAAGGCTCTTTTAGGCCTTTGTGCTTCTGGTCACCTTGTGTCCTGGGCCTTGGGCCTCCACCTGTCTGCTGCCCCCACTCTCCATGCCGTGTTCTGGTCAGTCTCCTGAGATCACTCCCAGCATGTAGATGTTTCTGCCATCTCCCCTTCCATGACAGGACCTGGAGAGCATGGTTTGTGTTCATGCATTTCTCCCCTCCTTGCTGGACTGCA
The DNA here is from genome assembly GCF_023065955.2 of Ursus arctos. Classification (NCBI taxonomy): domain Eukaryota; kingdom Metazoa; phylum Chordata; class Mammalia; order Carnivora; family Ursidae; genus Ursus; species Ursus arctos. The sequence continues at coordinate 18,088,266 of NW_026622985.1, forward strand.
TCCCTCAGCGTTGGGCTCCTGGGAAGCTTTTGCTGGGATATGGTAGACACTCTTGACTATTTGTGGGATTGGTGGATGTCTTTTTACATGGCTCTGAGCTCTGGCTTAAACTTTTCTGTCAGTCTTTTTCCACTTCAGTAGTAATATTTCTTCCAGGTCCCACTAATGTTTTATAAAATAGTCACAGTATCAGTGGCTTAAGATGTATTTGCCCTGTCATTTATATGTTGTTAGGTGATCAAACAGTTAACGCCTTTCTTGTCTAAAATGTTAATAAGTTGGGAGGCAGGTCTATTTACTTCTTCACCAACTTTTAGTTGGCTATGTTCCATATTCTACAAAGCAATGTAGTCTTAGAAAATAAGGTTCAAAGGTTCTGGCTTGGAATTATGATTGTTTCTTTTAGAATTTGGGGCATATGTTTTTGTTTTTTGTCGTCGTCATTGTTGTTTTAACCTGCCTGTGCCCCAAAAAGAATTGGCTTTCATTTTAGAATACGTAGCTTCTTAATTCCTCTGGCCATTTTAATTATTTAAAAAACCCGGACCTCATTGTTGAGGCCCAAATCTGATAAATTAACATGAAGTGCTCTATTACTTACTGAGAACTTACTTGGCAGTTGTATTCATTTTCTATTGCTGTGTAACAAATTATCACACACTTAGCAGCCTAAAACAATACCCATTTATTAGCTCATAGTTCTGTAGGTCAGAAATGAGGGCTGCACAGCATGGCTGGATTCTCACTAGACTGAAATCAACTGTTGGCCAAGACTGCGGTTCTCTGTTGGGGCTCAGAGCACTCTTCCAAGATCGTTGGTCATTGGCAGAACTCATTTCCTTGCACTGAAGTCCTTATTAGTCCTTCTAGCTGTTGGCTGGGCACTGTGCTCCCTCCCAGAGGTTGCTCGAAATTCCTCGCCTGTGGCCCTGATGGGCAGTTCACAGCATGGATGTTTGCTTTCTTCTCGGCCAGCTGGAGCACGACTCTTTGACTTCTGTCACCAGCCAGAGAAAACCCTCTCCTTTTGAAAGGCTTATATAGTTAGGTCAAGCCCACCCAGCATAGCTGCCCAGCTGCCGTGTAGCATAATATCGTAGTAAGAGTGGCGTCTTATTCACGGGATCTACCCACGTTCAGAGGAATAGGGAATTCTGCAAGGGTGAAGATCACTGGCGTTCGGTTTTAGAAGCTGGCCTACCACAGCAGACACTTAATATTCAGGTTTGATTTACACGAAGTTGGGAAGTTTTTTCATTAGGGAAGAACACATGAAATCGTCATGGGGTTTTTTCTCTTTAGCTGTGCGGCTTTACCCAGTGTTAAAGCAAGGCTTTTTGGATAAGCAATTTTGAGAGAAAGTATGTATTGATTAGTTCTGTCCTTAAGCAGAAATGGCAGATTGCATGTTTCTCTGGCTAACAATTTACCATCAAGAATGGGAGAGTTAGAGGGAGGGAGGGAGTTTTGGATCAGGAGGTAGACTTATAAGGGGCAAAGAAAACAAAATTTGACTTTATGTGAATGTTCTAGGAGAAGTTCATTTGAAACTTTTTTTTTTATATTTTGGTTAAAGATGAATAAATTAATTTCTTAAATTAGTGTCAGTTGCCATTTAGGTTGATAATAAAGGAAAGGACTTCTTTTTTCTGCCAAATGTGAAGTTTACTTGTCCTTTTCTCTGCTCAAAAGAAATAGCAGCTGGAAGGAAGTCGGGACTCCCATCCGGTTGCCATGACAGTGTGGAGACAATGATGCGCGCCTTTTGCTAGCGTTCGCTTTTCCTCCCTTGTGCGGTAGAGCAAATGCACAAGAAAAATACAATTTGCAGTAGATAAGCATGGTAAAATCATCTTAGTATTATAATATTTAAAGAAAAATATTTTTTAAAGATTTTATTTATTTGACACAGAGAGCACAAGCAGGGGGAGTGGCAGGCAGAGGGAGAGGGAGAAGCAGATTCCCCACTGAGCAGGGGAGCTGATGGCGGGGCTTGATCCCAGGATGCTGGGATCATGACCTGAGCCAAAGGCAGTCGCTCAACGGACTGAGCCACCCAGGCGCCCCCGAAAATATTTTGTTTTTTAAACTGCATTTTTTGATCATCCTATTTGGAGTAATGAGAATATTTAGTTGTGTCCTTTGTAGGGCAAAATAAATATAATTCTTTGTGAAAATATAAATGACTAGTTGGAATTTTGTTTCTAAATTTTGTATTCTAGTCACTGAGGGTGGAGCCTTCTTTATTTATATGAGAACATGTTCTTTAAATTCGTTTACAGAACTGCATACTAGTTTTCACTGTAAATGTGGCTGGCGCAGTTGTGAAGGAGACCATGTGTACAGATTTTCTAAATCTAAATGTAGGTATCTCTAATTTTTCTTGGAGGCATGTACTTTCTAAAGTGGACATTAAAAGATGTAGGGGTGTGTGTGTGTGCGTGCGCTCACCACGCACGCACACTTTTGCTTCTTAAAAAAACAGCTTTTGAAGTTGCTCCGCACCTGTTAACAGTTAATCCCCACTCCCCTCCTTTTCTCTTTCCCCTACTGCCAGCCTTCAGCAACCACTAATTTACTCTGTTCTCTATACATTTGCCTGGTCTGGACATGTTTATGTCAAATGGAATCCTATACCATGATCTTTGGTGCTTGGCATTTTTCATTGAGCATAATGTTTTCAAGGGTCACCCATGTGGTAGCATATGTCAGTGCTTCATTCCTTTTTATTGCTTAATAATATTACCACATTTTATTTATTCATTTATCATTCCATGGACATTTTTTGTCTATTTTAAATAATGCTGCTATGAATATTTTTACACAAGACTTTGTGGGGACATATGTTTTCATTTCTTTTGGGTATATACCTGGAAGTGGAATTGTTGGGTTTTATGATAACTTTAAATTCAACCTTTTTAGTAACTGCCAGACTTCAAAGCAGCTGGGCCATGTAACACTTGTGCTATAAATTCAGGGTTCTAATTTCTTTAGGCTCCACAGTACTTGTTATTGTCTGTTTTGCTTTGTTCGTTTATTTTTAAATTATACCCGTCCTATTGGGTGTGAAGTGGTTATCTTGTTGTGGTTTTGATTTTCATTTCCCAAACAACAGTGATGGTTGAACATTTTTTCATGTGCTTATTTGGTGTTTTCAGGTCATCTTTGGTGAAATGTCTGTTCTAATCTTTTTCCTATTTTTAAGTTGGTTTGTCTTTTTATTGTCAAGTTGTAAGAGTTCTTTTAATTTTTTTATTTAAAAAAATTTTTTTAAGATTTATTGAGAGAGAGCGCGTGCGCGCGCGCGCGCACACACACACACACACACACACACACACACGAGCACAAGAGGAGGGTCAGAAGGAGAGAGAGTCTCAAGCTGACTGCACGGAGTGTGGAGCTCAATACAGGGCTCGATGCTACAACCCTGAGGTCATGACCTGAGCCTAAACCAAGAGTTGTTAGCTCAACCAAGTGTGCCACCCAGGTGCCCTGAGTTCTTTTTATATTCTAGGTACAATATCCTTATCTTGTATGATTTGCAGATATTTTCGTCCATTCTGTGGACTGGTTTTACCTTTTTTTTTTTTTAAAGATTTTATTTATTTATTTGACAGAGCACAAGTAGGGGGGAGCGGCAGGCAGGGGGAGAAGCAGACTCACCGAGCAGGGAGCCCAATGTGGGGCTCAGTCCAAGGACCCTGGGATTGTGACCCGAGCCAAAGGCAGATGCTTAACCACTGAGCCACCCAGGTGCCCCTGGTTTGACTTTTTTGATGGTGCCCTTTGAAACACAAAAGTTCTTAATTTTGATCAAGTCCACTTTATCTTTTTTTCTTTTATTGCATATGCTTTTAGTGTTACATCTAAGAAATGTTGCCTAGCCTAGGGTAATAAAGATTTACTTGTATTTTTTTTTCCTCCCAGTTTTATAGGTTTAGCTCCTTCATTTAAGTCTTCGCTTCATTTTGAATTAATATTTATGTATGTGTGAGGTAGAGTTACAGCTTCTTTTTCTTCATACAGATGACCATTTTCCCAAGTACCATTTTTTTGGAAAGACTGTTCTTTCACCCTTTAATCGTGCTGGTGCCCTGGTGAGAATATTTGAGTTCCCTGCACGGCTTCTTCAGTGCTTCTAGTAATTCTTATTAGAAATAACTTCTTGATGGTTTTCATCAGGACTGATAAAAATATTTTTTTTTAAATCTGTTGATATATTTCATGAGTATGTATTTGGTGATACACACTGCTACCTCTGGATCTGTTAAATAGTTGAGATTTAACCAGGCTTTGTAATGCTGTGGAAGCCACCGGAAGCCGCTGTGAAGAAGGCAGCCTTCAACATGGTGTGGCCTCGTCCATACAGCTGCCCTAAGGCAAATTTACCTGTTTCTCCTGTGTGGTGAGCAGTAACAAGGATGGATGGGGTGAAAAAGAACTATGATTGGGACAGTAACATTGTTCTGAGCCTTACTATGATGAGTTGGGTGATTTAATAGCTGGTGATAATTGATGTGAGGCAGGTTACCAGGAGAAGCCTTAGAAAAAATCACAGGGCTCCTGGGTGGCTCATTCAGTTAAGTGTCTGCCTTCAGCTCAGGTCATGATCCCAGTGTCCTGGGATGGAGCCCCACATCGGGCTCCCTGCTCAATGAGTCTGCTTCTCCCTCTGCCCCTTCCCCCACTTGTTTTCTCTCTCTTTCTCTCAAATAAATAAATACAATATTAAAAAAAAAGAAAAGAAAAAGAAAAAGAAAAATCAGCACTTACTGGGTGACCAGGAGTGTGTCCTCTAGTGTTAGTGATCCGAAGGGTCGAGAGTAGTGCTGTCCTGGACAAATACCATGTGATCCTCATTTGTAATTCAAAGTGTTCTAGTAGCCACATTAAAAAAGAGTAAAAAGAATCAGGTGAGTTTAATTTTAATACATTTCATTATATCCCAAATATTGTTTTAACATATAATAAATATAAAATTATTAATAAAATATTTTACATTTTTTGTATGAAATCTTGGAAATCCAGTATGTATTTTTACACTTATCTTGATTTGCATTAGTCACATTTCAAGTACCCGCATGTGGCCAGCAGCTACTGATTAGACAACATAGTCCTAGATGCTGTGATATGATAGCCAGTTGAAGTATTACCTCAGCATTACTCAACTTCCTTTATACTTCAAGGTACCTGACTCATCCCTTTAATCTGAGAGAACTGATGGGCTTTGGGGGAGCTCTCTGCCTGCCTGTTCAATGTGGTCCTCACTGGAGGGACGGGAGGTGCCTGTTCATTGAGACCAGAGAGTCTGAGAGTTTTGTCAAGCAATGTGGGCAGCTCACCAAATGGATAAAGAATAATTAAAAGAAACACATTGTGATGCAGGTATTTGAGTCTGTGAAAGGAGAGCAAATGGGCCCATGAAAATTAGAATTTCTTTTCCCTTATCACAGACACAATCTACTTCATAGAGGTGAAGCTAAATACAGAAAATACTGTGAGAGCAGTGGATCTCAAATGGGCATGACTTTGTCCCGGGGGAGTTGTCGGGGAGTTGTCGAGGTCTGGAGTAGTTTCGATGGTCACAGCTGGGGGTGGGGGATGGGATGTTACTGACATTAGTGGCTTGAGGCCAGGGCTACTGATAACATCCTGCAGAGCACAAAACAGCCCCTGCTCCAGCGAAGTACCTGGCCCAGATGTGAGACGTGCAGAGCACAGCGGTGCCTGGCACTGGTAGAACAAGAGCCTCCAGTTCTGTTCTTTTCATTAGTTGTTGCACAGTTTCTGTAGGCAATAGAACACGTTTTCTTTTAAATATGAAGAATCTCCTCGTTTATTCCTATAAAATCTCTAAGGAAGAAATAGCTAATTTTCAAAGCATTTCTGATTGAGCATATTGATCAGCGGGGTAGATTTTGCTCACAGCCCTGACGGCTGAATGGGTCGCCTAAGAACGTACTTCCTGCTAACCTTCCCTTCTTCGCTCTGGAGAAGCCGTGAGACGGGCGCAGCCCTCTCCTGCCTCCCCTTCCTCGGACCTCTCTTTGGTCCGGTACCGTTCTACTTGCAGGCAGAGCACGTATGTTAAAAAGAGAAGGAGCATTTGCAAGGCTGCCAGAAAGATGATCCCACTTGCATAAGGTCTGTTGGATGTATTTTTGGACATATTCTGGCGGTGATGTGGGTGTTCGGTTGTGACTCTTCCCTTGCAGCGCTCCGTCATGAGCAGTGGTTAACTCAGAATATGATCACCACCACGCTCCTAAGGTCTGTCACCCCGAGGGCTGTAACTGAGTCTTCATAGATTCGAGCAAGTAGAAATCAATGCAAGTCATTTACAGCTCATAAGCATTCATTAGTTGTTCTGCCAAAGGTAGTCCTTTCTTGCCGGTGTTGGCCTTCAAGGATCCCTACCCCTTCCTCGTGACTGCTGGCGTTTCCGCTGCCTTCCACCTCTGCCCCCCTTCGTTGCTTGTGGCAGTTTGAGTTTTGGGAGCGACCACATAAATGAACTGTAGCTAACCTAGGCTAAAGGCAATACAGTAAATGCTATTCGGGGGATCTTAGATGTGGCAAGAATTTAGAGGTCCGGCTTAGAAAGGGGCAGCGATCAGGGCAGCTCTGCTGGCCCTGCCTCTCACGAGCCGCTGCAGATGAACTTGCCCCCCTGTGACCGCTGACCTGAAGGCACCAGGGCTCTCGAGTGAGCCATGGCTCTCTGTGGCATCAGCTGTACCACGTGAGGAGAGCAGATCTCGAGCCAGCCTTCCATTGTGCAGAGAGTAGCGGTGTCTCAAGGGGTGCTTTTAGAAGGGGAACATGAATACTGGGCAGGCCAAAAACAAGAGCATTTGTCTACCCTATTAGTGCTGTGGGATTCCCCTCGCTCCCCAGACTAGAGACTCCCTGCTCACCTACTGAACTCTCTCTGGGGAACATAGAGTTAGCTTCTGCGGGTGTCTGTACCTCCCCATTTCCTACCCACACAGCTCTGGCCAGCTCAGCGAGAGCAGTGGTTGCCCATTGCTAGGGCGGCTTGTCTTAGCTGGAGGGAGAGATGTGCTTCTAGCGCCTACGTTGTGACCTTAGGTTCAAGTTTCCCCAGAAGAGCATGGTTAGAAATAGCAGTTAAATTTTATAGTAAGTGAAAGCTTGATTTTATAGAATTGCATTATGAACGCATTGCGTACTTAAGCAAATGTATTCAGTATGCTCTTGAGTTTCTAGGTGCATGAAAGGTTTATATCTGTAATCTCTCAAGGTTAAAAAAATTTTTATTTTTGCATTACAGGTTTTCTTATCTTTTGTAAAAAGGGCATGCTTAATCATCATTGAGCTGTTATGTGACAATTAGAAATGACCATTTTGCAAACCTTGCAAACCTGGCATTAATGTATGGACTGTATCTGTGTTTGACTGACAGTGGGTGTTTTCTTTGTTTAATTTCCAGTTTGGGGACAGTGTTCTTGATAAGCCAGGTTGATAGATAAGTGAATTCCTTAATGAAAATAACTGTACATCAGCTGTAGCATATATTAGTCAGCTTTTAGGAACCATACATTCTTACTATTTTTATAGGATTTAATTTTAAAATAATGGAAAATAAGACCTTTTTTAAGTTCAGGGCTGCTTTCATCTGTCTTTTTATAATCTCTGTGGGATGTGTTCTAACTAATAAGGCTGTGTATCATGGGGGGCAGGGTGAATGCTCTTTCTGTTTCACTTATATTTCATAATCTTGTCAGGACTTAGGAAATACTGAATCTCTGAGTGAAAATGTGTCTGCAAAGTATAATTTTTCCTCCTGACCGGTATGTTGAAACATTACTTGAATTCAGCTAAAGTGACAAAGTGACATTAATCAACATTTCTTCTTAGTGTGTGACAAGTTTTATTTTTCTCTTGTGTTAAGAAACTCTCATGTGTGTCCATAATGCAAGACTGACTTCTGAGTAAATAGGAATTTTCCTTCCACTGTTTCAGGCCGGAGCCTCAGCAGAAAGCTCCCTTAGTTCCTCCACCGCCGCCTCCGCCGCCCCCGCCGCCTCTGCCGGACCCCACGCCCCCGGAGCCAGAGGAGGAGATCCTCGGATCTGACGATGAGGAGCAGGAGGACCCTGCCGACTACTGCAAAGGTGACGCCTTGCTGCCTCTGGGCCACAGGCGTTTGTCAGGGGAGTTGCTGATGCAGATCGCTTGGTCCTTACTAACCTCTTAGTGTCAGTATCATTTTAAAGTTCTAGGTCGTTAAATATAGAATGCTACCCAAAAATGTAAGCGATATCAGAAGGAAAAACTATAAGAGGTAGAAAATACATACATATGTACGTACGTACTCTGAGTACTTCCCAGAGGATTTAAATCTAATAGAATTAAACGTAGTATTAAACAACAATTAAAGATAAAAACACGATAAACCATCTAAGGAGAGCCTAGAGACTTGAAGTTACTAGGCTCCTGAGGCGAACCAGTTTAACTGGCGTGCAAGACATTTGACTTTAAGTTTTCAGGCTGCTGAGACTAACAAGGAACTAGCCCTTTCTCTGTATGGCATTGAATTACATAGTACTCATTGTCCATGGAAAGAGAGCCTGCTCATTTGTTTACAGAAACAGACTTTTTCCTGGCATTGTGCTTAACGAAAAAGACATTCTGTGGGTTCTGCCATTGTGTGACACAGTGGATTAGGTTTTTAGCTGTGATTTCACAGAATACACAGAAATTACTTAAGTGAGGGGCGCCTGGGTGGCTCAGTCGGTTAAGTGTCTGCCTTCGGCTCAGTTCATGATCCCGGGGTCCTAGGGATTGAGTCTCGCATCTGGCTCCTCGCTCAGCAGGGAGCCTGCTTCTCCCTCTGCCTGCAGCTCCCCCTGCTTGTGCCCGCGCGAGTTCTCTCTCTCTCTCTGTCTCTGGCAAATAAATAAAATCTTAAAAAAAAAAATTACTCAAGCGAAGTGTTCCTGTATTGATGCTTTCTAAAGATCAGGAACACAGAGTTAAACTCCTAAAAGGCAAGCGTGTTGTTTGATCAGTTTTCAGAACAGCGTGATGCAGACTCTATACTTGGTGTAGACTGGACTCTGAAAATGCAGGAGAAAGGGAAGTTGCTGTGTCCATTTGACTCCTCTTTTTACTTAACTTACTCATCTGTAGTTTCACTCTCTCTGGTAGAAAATTATCACAGTCTGGTAGTCTGAGCTTCTGAACATTTGATGAAACACTGATTTGCTACAGATTAAGTTAAATGTAAATCAGATTCTGTACAGAGTAATGACAGATGGCAGAAGATGGATGCCTGTACAGGCCATACAGCATTAATGAATCCCTGGCTCTGGAGTGTCTGGATGAACTTACCTAGTGATCGCAGGCCATTCGTGTATTGGTTATGATACATTGTACTCTTTAGTCACCTATTAAGAGGAAGAGAAAATTATGTTCTGCTGTAAAAGTTTAACAACTAATCTTCCACTCTAACCTGATTGTTCCATAGGTATGGGTTTCTACACATGGAATCTGTTTTCTTTAGAAAAAGGAATGTAGATCTTCAGCATTTTTATGAGGAGTGATTATGACCCCAGAGGTCTTTGCCATCTAATATGGAATATAACAGAGTCTGTGGAAAGGTGAAAAGAAGAGGTTTTATATCCTCCCTCCTACTCTGCATTTCTTGGTTCAGAAATGAAGTTGTTTGAAAAGGAGATGCGGACAGTTGTCTTTCGATTTTACTGCTGTGAGGCCAAAGCATTAGGGTGGTTCTGTAGGAACATTTCTTTTTAGCACATGGACTCCACCATGCTGGAATGAGAACCCTTGGCCTCACATCTGGCTCTTCAGTATGTGGGTCAGGAGATGTAACCAGAACTCTAATTTATCCCTTTATTATCTCGTAGATCCGCACAGCGGACACCTCAGACCGAAATACAGGGCTGTGAATGAAGGATTTCATAGTCAGGGCTGATTTTAGGTAACATTTACTGAACTCTAAACGTCTTAGAGTATTGAAGTCAGCCTCACTAAAGCATATGAGATACACGAGGTTCGTTCCCTCTCTCTCTCTCTAATTCCTGACTTTGGTAAGTCACTTGTGCTTCTAGTCAGCATTACACGTAACAGATGCTTTACTCTGTGAATTTTGTATATAGATCAGAACTCTTTGTCTAAGGTAACCGACGTAAATACATCCAGGGAGTCTGGAACTGAATGGGAATGTCTGGGACAAGAACTGTGCCCCACTCCCACCCTCCAGCCATGAATAGAGTTTAAGTTTCCAACATGTTGCTTATTCACTCCTGAGTTATTTAGTGTATTTTGCCCACAATCAGGTACATTCTTTTTTGTAAGTACAATGCAACCATCAAGATCAAGAAGTTAACATTGTAGTAGTTCTGCCATTCTTTCCTCAGACTCCATTCAGGTTTTGCCAGTTGCCAATATTGTCCTTAATATGAGACCAGTCCTTCTTAGAATCATGTTACATTTTGTTTTCTTGTGTTAAAAAACAAAATTCAACCGAGAAGATTTGGAGATCTAATTGGCTTTATTTATATTAAGCATTTCATGAATCAGACGTCTGTATCCAGCAAGTGGAGACACTCCTCGGAGTTGTGAAAAATGAGAGCTTTCTTTGGGAAAGAGAGTGAGGCTTGGAGTTACTAGCAACAGAAAGGATTATTTCATGCCAGGACATCTTCCTTTGACGGGGAGAGAGGGGCAGGATTTTTATCATGGAGATTACCTCACTTGTGCTTATCAGGAAACTTCTGGTTGACTTTTAAAAGGTCACATTCCTGGGGTAGGTTGAAACTATAATTAAGTCTTGGTTTGTCATGTTGGGGGGCAGATGACTTGTTGGGCTTGCTTTTTTCTTTGTTAACACTTCTTTCTTTAATCTGGAACAGTTCCTTAGTCTTTTCTTGTCTTTCATGACTGACATTTTTGAAGATTGTAGGCCAATTATTTTGTATAATGTTTCTTAATTTGGTAAACTGTTCTATTTTGTAGATTTTGTTTGTTTTTTTAAAGTAATCTCTATCCCCAAGGTGGGGCTCTAACTCATAACCCTGAGAATAAGAGTGGCATGTTCTCCCGACTAAGCCAGCCAGGTGTCCCCCCCCCCCCAATGTTTCTTAATTTGGAATATCAAAAAAGTGTTGTGGGGCGCCTGGGTGGCTCAGTCAGTTAGGCGTCTGTCTTTGGCTTGGGCCATGCTCCCGGGGTCCTGGGATAGAGCGGAGGGCTCCCTGCTCAGCGGGGAGCCTGCTTCTCCCTCTCCCTCTGCTGCTCTCCCTGCTTGTGTTCTATCGCTCTGTCCAGTAAATGAATAAAATTTTCAAAAAAACCCAAAAAACAAAAAAGTGTTGCTCTGTGAGAAGTGTTCTCTTAGCACCTTATTTTATCAGGTAGTGCATGGTTTTGTTTTATACCATTACAGTTGATGTCAGTCACTTTGTTCGGGGTGGTGTCTGCCAGATAATCTGTACTGTGAAGTTAGTCTTTTCCCCCTGGTAATAAATAGTCTGTTGAGAGCTACTTCTTTGAGACTATCCGTAGCCCCTTGTCAGTGAGTGTATTTCCTTCTCTCTCTCCTGTCTTTCTCTTCCTGTCTCCCACCCATTCCTTCCATCCATGTCCCTGTCTTGTCTTTCTAGCTATCTCAGATGGACTCATTCACGAATTTCCCTTTTATTCAGTGAGTTCTAATCAGTTCCTCTCCTTATTTGTTTTGATGCTTGGCTTATCCCACGTTTGGCCATTAGGAGTTCCTTCAGGTTGATTCTTTGCCCTTTCTAGATGTCCTTGTCATTCTTTGAACACTTACTTTCAAGTACAGTAAATTGTTCCAGGCTCATCTTGTATTTTCCCTACAGCCTGGAATCCAGTCTTTTCTACAAGGATCCCTGGTTCCTTTTAGTGGGGGATAGGATTTTTAGAAAACAAGATCTGGGCATTGGATGTGATTATCATCGTTCGGGTGTCAGTGCTTGTAGATCTCTTAGCATAGGGTTAGGGATACATAGGGTTAGAGATACACACACCTTTTATGTTTATGTATTTATGCTTATTTCTATTTTTACTTCTGCATATATTAAAATACGTGAATTTAACCAGATATCTATAATACCAGGGCATTCAGCCCAGTTTTCTCCCTTTCTGGATTTCTGGATTTCTTTCTTTCTTTCTTGGACAGTAAGAGGGTAGGCTCTCATTATCCTCATTACATGCAATTATTTGATGAATCACCGGCCGCTGTCACTGCGGTGAAGGGCATCTCTCCCCTCTGCTCTTACCTAGCCTGCGCTCAGAAAGCCTTTGTTGCCCCACCCTGTCTCATGACTGGACTGAATTTTTCGGGCAGGGGGTAGGGAGGGTTGGCTTTTGCAGTTTAGGGGTGGGTTTTACTTAGTGTGGGGAGGTGTCTTGTCTGTCTTCTGTCCCTTCTGTTTTCTTTGACTCCATTTCTAGAAAACCTCTGCCCTCCCAACCACATCTTAGTATCCACAAAGTAAAATAAAACACCAACAACAAAACACACTACCTGTTTTATCTCTTCACAAAAGAAGTATTTGTTCACCTTAGGAAACAGGTACGTTGAGGGCCGAGTGAGCAGAGTCACCTGGACTCTCAGCACCCCACAAGAGCTGTGGTAAGCCTCTGGGTCTCTGCCCTCCTCGTTCCTTTTTATCTCTTAACAAGTCTTTCCCCTTTCGAAAACATAGGAAACCTCAGCTACTTGAGCACAAAGGCCACTGTTTAAAGTTCTAATATTGCTAAAGCATTCTTCATTGCTCCTTTCTACTTGGCTGTGCATTCTCTTTCTTCATAGCCAGCTTGTTCCCACTCATCTTACTTTTCTTCTCCCACCAGACCCAGGAGGACTATGGACTTTGGTGTCTGAGTCCTGGGGTCAAAATCCGGCTTCCCAGTTCTGTGTCCTCAGACAAGCTCCTTCATCTGTGATAGAGGATCTCTCTCTGTGTGGTATAATATACAACCACATCGTACCACGTAAGATTTTATAAGGATGAAAATGTAACAGATAAAGGAAGTATGTGCCATATTCCCTGGTACGTAGAAGGTGCTTAAGAAATGTGAATTTTATTTTCTTCTGTCCTGTCCTTGTTCCTTCATTCTCCTCCCAGGTTTGTTCCCACCTGTGCTTTCATGCTGGTGCCCTTCGTGCGGCCCCCGTGGGGTCTTCGCTGCCTCGCCGTGCCGGGCTTGTTGCCCTGGCCTCTGGAGAGGGAGCTGTGTCACATGGCCTCTCTCTCCCTGTCTCATTGTGATGTCACCTCTGGTCAGTTGTCTCGGGTGAGACTGGGCAGTTTGTTCAGATTCCTCCTTCCAAGCCCGGGAGATAACAAAGGTCAGGCACAGGGTGAGCCAATGAGCAGACACTTCCGTGAGGCCCTTGCACAATGTGCACGCGGTTCGTGAGTTTGAGCATAAAGCCTCTTCGCCAGAGTAGAACCTCGTCCTGTGGGGAGATTGCAGTGCTAGGTGGGTCTTCAGAGTGTGACTCGGCACCGCCTGTCTCAGAATGGCCAGGGGTGGCTGCTGGCCACTCCTGGGCTGGGCTGGAACTCCTGACCTGGGATCCCAGCGAGGCCGACCCGGACACCCACGTGTTTCAGAGCCTCGTCAGGCTTGGCTAAGGTATGTGCATGCCTCTAAACTCCAAAGCCAGCACAAAGAGGGGGCTTCCGTTCACTCATTCGAGGTGACTGAGGCGCTGTGGAAGGGGCGTTAACTGCTTCGAACTACCTTGTGTCTAAACGTTTTTCCAACCCTCAGCACATATTTGCCACGAGGACTGGTCAGTGGTGACAGTTGGAACCTTGTTTTGTTAGATCATCCTGCCTGCACCTCCTCCTTGGAGATCCCGGTTTGGTTGGCTCCCCTAAGTCGTTCTTCAGTAAGTTGGCACCTTGTACAGTTTCATCACCTGTATTGTTTCTGGAGACATCAATTTCAACACTTGTGGTCTGACTTGGTGAGCATGCGTCATTTCCTCAGAAAGGCCTTCTTTGAACCCTTAGTCGCATCTTCATTAGGCCCCTCCCTCTGCCCCTCACAAGAGCAGCTGCCACGACCTCCCACCCCCCAGCAGTCACCAGGGTGGGGATTACACATTTCTTTTTGTGTTCATTTGTGATCTCCTCCTCAGTCTGGAAGATTCCCTGTGGCCAAGGGCTGTGTATTCTGTCAACCCCACTGCATTTGTACTCTCCACAGTGCAATAAATATTTTTGGTTGGATGAAGGAATTGTCTCTAGTGTTTAGTTACAGCTAAGGGACAAATGACACTGATGTTTCCTGTGTGTCTCAGAAGGCATGTCAAGAGTGAGGAGGTTGACATGCCGTGAAGGGGCCACGAGTCAGAATACAGATCTTTCATTTCTTCCCTAGATCTTTTTAAAATTATCCGTAATGCTCCAGAGGTCTTACTTATTATCCTCGTTTGAGTGGCATCCAGTTTGTTTCTTTTGAAACTTAGGAATATTTTCTTCAAAACATAGGATAAACAATAGAAATACTCACACACTAGAAAAATGTCTGATGACTTTTTTACACACAAATGGCCTTTCCATCTATGAACAGTTTAGACTGGCTGAACTTTAATAACTCTAAAAATTTAATGTTGGTGGTTATTCGTTCTCATTGTCCTTGTTTCTCTCGACAGTCTATGCCTTGGGACTATTATAGCTTCAGCTTTTCTCAAAATAAGAAAGCAGTACACCTTACATAGGGTTGCCTTAGAAACCAATGTCGTACAGCTTGTATTTCATAGAAGTGTAGTCTTTAGTTTGCTTTTTTCCTTTTTTGGGGGGGGTATAAAAAAGATCACCTTTATTCACTCGGTTATTTTCCTTAAAACCACTAATGCTGTGCACATACTTAATCTTACCATGTTTGCATATGTTTTAAAAATTATTTGGTTTAATTTGGTTTACCTGAAGCCTTAAAAAGAAACTCTGCTTACCTATGTGAGCAAAGTAACAGAGGCTCCTGAGTTAATTACAGAAGTCCTCAGTACATTTCTTTCGTGGGGACTGAGGAGAGTCTGACACCCGATAGGCCTGCTGATGCCGCAGATCGCCACTGCCGAGGGTTGTCGATCACTAAGCGTTAGTTAGCATGACGGTTCAATTCTCTGAGCCTTACGCTGTGTAGAGTGTTCTACTTCAGGGGCTATAAAGGTGAATTGGAAACCAGCCCCCACTCTCCAGGAGTTCGTGGGCGCGTGACTTTGCTGCTAGTGTAAACAGAAGCCAGTCAGCACCAGAGCCTTCCGCCGGCCTTGCCTTCGCAGTCCATCCCTGGCACCTAGTAGAGTAATGTGTGGCTTGTTGTATAGTGACTGAGGAGACCACATCGAGAAGCTCCTTAAATAGCCTTTTTCACCTTTACTGTGTGGTTAAGAAAGAAAAGATTGGTGAGAGCTTTTAGAGGTTTGACGTATTTGGTTAGAGGTAAAAGACTTCCTAGAAAATGTAAAGGGGGCCTTACCGCTGGAGAATCATTGGACACAATTGTTACAGGACACTTTCTCTGACTCAGCCCTGGAGGCTGGGACTGGCGTTTCTGGGAAGCGCTGAGGCCCCTTGTTTTCCTCGCCCATGGCAAGCTGAACGCTGATGCTTAGATTAGGTTGAAGAGGAGTTTGGGAGCATTGTGTAGAGGACAAAGATGAGGATAAGAAATCTGTACATGAAGTAAGTTAAAACACCAGTTACTAATGTATATTGAAAACAAAACTTGAAGGAACACAGAATAGTTCGTGTGTGTATATAGATTTCTTGGGATTTTCTGCGCACGGGTCATTTATCGTATCACAAGTATCATGCAGATACTTGTTTTCCTCAGCATTCTTTATGCATTTTATTTCTCTTTCTTGCTTCCTTGTTCCCTGCCTGAGGTTGAATACAAGTGGTAAGAGTGGACATCGTTTATTGTTTCTGATCTTACAGTAAATGTGTAGATACTTTTTAGCTCTCTTTACAGGCTGTGATGGATCATAGATTTAAGTAAAGCTAAAAGTATAAAGCTTATAAAAAGAAAAAAAGTAGGAGGATATCTTCACAAACTTGCAGTAAGGGAAGACTTCTTAGTATGCAGGAAGTATTAACTACAAAATAAAAATTAATAAATTTGATTTCATCAAAATAAAAAATATTTGCAGATTAAAAGGTACTTGTAAAAATGAAAAGACCAGCCTCAGACTAGGGGAAAATATTGGTTACGTGGATAGCTGACAAAGAACGTGACTGAGAGAGCAAACATAAGTTTCGTGAGGTTTTGAAGAAATATTCTTTATATTGATTAGGGTGTAAACGTTTGTCAAATATCAGGGAATTGTGTACATAAGATGTTTGACTTCCATTGTAAGTAAATTTTACCTTTATTTATTTATCTATTTATTTATTATTATTTTTGTCAGAGAGGATGAGAGAGAGAGAGCACAAGTGGGGGAGTAGCAGGCAGAGGGAGAAGCATGCCCCTCACTGAACAAGGAGCCTGGGGGGGACTTGATCCCAGAACCCTGGGATCATGACCCGAGCTGAAGGCAGATGCTTAACTGACTGAGCCACCCAGACGTCCCAATTTTACCTCAGTTTTAAAAATGGTTGCCGTACCTAGTTATATGTGGGTTTATAGGATTTCTGGTGTGTGTGTGTGTGTGTGTGTGTGTGTGTGTGTGTTACCTCTTCGTCTGAATTTTTCTTGATTTTCTGTACTAAGTGTACACTTCTTTGTAAATAGAAAAAAAAAGTGTTTAAAAAAGAAAAACTTAGGAACCGTTGTAGATTTTGAACAGGGAATGGCTGTAGTTAAGAAAGATTAATTTGTAAATCTTGAATGATTAGAGAGAGAAGATACATACAATGGAGAGGTCAGAAAAAGAAGCAGCATCACGGAGGAAGCATCTCTGTGTTTGTCAAAAGACTGAATATAGAGGACAGCGATGAAAACCTTCCAGGTCTTGAACTGTGGGGCGACTGGAAGAAGAGCAGTGCATTCTGGGCATCATTTTTTTTTTTTTAAGATTTTATTTATTTATTCGACAGAGATAGAGAGACAGCCAGCGAGAGAGGGAACACAAGCAGGGGGAGTGGGAGAGGAAGAAGCAGGCTCATAGCAGAGGAGCCTGATGTGGGGCTCGATCCCAGATCGCCGGGATCACGCCCTGAGCCAAAGGCAGACGCTTAACCGCTGTGCCACCCAGGCGCCCCTGGACATCATTTTTTTTAAAAGGACTCTGTGAATTTTGAATCTGCTTGCCATTTCTTCTTTGTTTAGGATGTTATTTGGCTATTAAAGAACTCAGAGCCATGGGGCACCTGGGTGGCACAGCGGTTGAGCGTCTGCCTTCGGCTCAGGGCGTGATCCCGGCATTATGGGATCGAGCCCCACATCAGGCTCCTCCGCTATGAGCCTGCTTCTTCCTCTCCCACTCTCCCTGCTTGTGTTCCCTCTCTCGCTGGCTGTCTCTATCTCTGTCGAATAAATAAATAAAATCTTTAAAAAAAAAACAAAAACAAAACTCAGAGCCAAATGTGCAGCCCTCCTGTTAACAAGTGAGCAAGAATTTCCAGCATTGCATTCTGTGTCCTAACTTCACTGCAGCATTATTCTATTTTATTTTTTTTTCTGGGCAATTTTTTCTTTGCCCCAATTTCCTTCTAATTTTGTATCTTTTATTGTGGTTTTATGAACTGCCTCAATTCCTTATTGGAAAGAAGTGGATTTGGCACTATTAACAGGAACAGGGAAATCACAGTTGGTCTGGGGAAATTTTGAGTTTGACTTTATTCATTTAGTTTAAAGAAACTGGTGTAGATAACAAAAAGACAGCTAGAAATAGGAACCTGGGGCTCAGAAGAGCAGCTAGCAAATGGTGTCGTAAAGAATTTAACACTGCCCAGGGGCGCCTGGGTGCCTCTGTTGGTTAAGTGCCCAAGTCTTGATTTAACTCCATGGAAAGAGGACTCCTGGATGCTCTGCATTTGGGACCCTTCTCGATCCTGCCCCTACATCTCTTCCCTTGATTGCCTGTAATCTGTGGCCCTTATGTTTGTAGTAAAATGTGCTCATGAGAATAGCGGCCTTTGGGGAGTTCTGTGAGTTCTTACAGATGATCAGCTGTCGAAGCTGAGCTTGTGTGTGGATCTGCGCACTTGAGTTGGTGTCCGCGGTGAGGTCTTTGGGGTGCCTCAGCTCTGCAGTTCTCTGAGAAGTGGAGGTGTTCTTGTGGACCATTCCCAGACGTTACACAGGCACTACAGATTTGTTAGGAAAACAAATCCTGTCAGAGGTGTTAAGTGAATAAAGATGCAGAAGGCTGTTCACTGACAGGCCTTCGGGAGATCCAGTGGAATACAGGAGGAGAAAGAACAAGTTGAGAGGAACAGAGCAGTCAGGGAGGTCGGAGAGCAGCCAGAGATTGGGGTTCAGCTTGACATGGAGCAGATTGAGGAACTGAGCAGACAGCAGCTCTGTTAGTTTTAATCAAAAAATCCTGTATGTATTCAGTTGTGTAACTGGAATTTTCCATTTTTGGGGGTAGAAGGGTCTTAATTGCCTTGTAAATGTCCGTGGTTCCTGTCAGTCCCTGGCATCGTTGGCCCTTTTTTGGGTCTGCACATCCTCAGAGGTGGGTGGCACGGCATCTGGGCCAGAGCCACCACGTGCTGTCTGCCGTGGGCTTCCTCCCTGCTCTTCGCTGCCCCGGGTGCTGACGGTACCCGCTGAAAGATTGCTTTTGGCCACG
Organism: Ursus arctos; assembly: GCF_023065955.2. NCBI lineage: Eukaryota > Metazoa > Chordata > Mammalia > Carnivora > Ursidae > Ursus > Ursus arctos. The sequence goes on from NW_026622985.1 coordinate 18,107,038, forward strand.
CTGCCGGGGCTGTCCCCGCTGTGCTTGGTGCCAGAGCCCAGCCCAAATGCCTCCTCTGCCTCTGCTTCGTCCAGTAGGGGTCTGCACAGCGGTGCCTGCGCCGCCTCACTCCACACCTTCCTTCTTTGGCCAAAACTGAAACACTCTGGCTCTTTGGGGCTGTCTACCAGTTCTCTCGATGGGCCCCAAGCATGTTTGATTGTTATTTGGGACCTAAATTAGGATTTTAAAAACATTTACAAACAGAACCTAGTAATGAGACAAGTTTTAAAATAATTTTTCTCTTTTTTCAAATTTATTTTTACTAAGATATAATCGACATACGACATTTTGTAAGTATAGATGTACATTGTGTCATTAAGGTGTTGATTTGAGGCATTGATGTATTGTACTATGATTGCCACCTTAGTGCTAGATAACACTTCTGTCATGTCCCATAATTATTTCCTTTTTGTAGTGGGAACGATTACAGTCTCGTCTCTTAGCAACTTCGAAGTTTACAATAGAGTTGCCTGTATTTTTTTATTTCTCTCTTGAGGCTATTATAAAAAAGAACTGTATTCTTAAGAGTTCTTATCCAGATCCCTCTCCTTCTTAGCACTGATATTCTGGATCGTAGAATGCATTGGGTAGAATGATTTTCGTACTTATCTGTACTGGATCCTGTTTCAACGTAGAATTGAAGATTGAAATGAAGTAAAGGAGTTTTAAATTTTGTTGAAGTTTTTTTTTCTTCTTTTTTCTACTTTGTATTGACTAGCAGTACTTGAAAACTTGCTGTTTTTTTTTCCCCTCATGCCGTTTTCTGTATTGATTACAATAGCTCCCTCACCCCAGTCCACTACAGTGATGTTCCAGTACCGCCCTGAATGCCTGAAGCTGCACGTAGTAGCAAAGCCCAGAGATACAGGTTTCTTCCTATACATACATGCTTGTGATGAAGTTTAAGTTATAAATAAATTAGGCACAGTGAAGAGATTAACAACAATAATAAAATAGAACAATTATAATAATATACTGTAGTAAAAGTTATGTGGTCTCTCTCTCTCTCAGAATGTCTTACTGTTCTGTACTCACCCTTCTTGTTTTTGTGGTGATGTGAGATGACAAAACGCCTCGGTGGCTCAGTCGGTTAAGCGTCTGCCTTCAGCTCCGGTCATGATCCCGGGGTCCTGGCGTCGAGCCCCGTGTCAGGCTCCCTGCTCAGTGGGAGTCTGCTTCTCCCTCTCCTTCTCCCCCTGCTTGTGCTGTCTCTGTCAAATAAATAAATAAAATCTCTTTTAAACAAATGCCTGCTAGATGAGATTAAGTGAGGGAAGTGATGTAGACATTGTGACCTTGTGTTAGGCTATTGTTGACCTTCTGGTGATACGCCAGGAGGAGGATCACCTGCTTCCAGAATGCAGCTGACCATGCCAACTGAAACTACGGGAAACGGGGGAATACTTACATAAAACTAGCCACTCTAAAGGCTACAGTTCATTGGTTTTCAGTATATTTACGGATTGGGCAACTATTAGCACTAATTCCAGAACATTTTCATCACTCCAAAAAAGAAAAATGTTCATTAGCAGTCAGTCCTCATCCCATTTCTTCCTAGTCCTTGGCAACCACTAATCTGCTTTCTTTCTCTATGAATTTGCTTATTCTGGACATTTCATGTAAATAGAGTCCTACGGTATGTAGTCTTTTTTAGCTGGCATACTTAGCATCTTTTTAACTTTGATCCATGTTGTAGCATGTGTTATTACCTTATACCTTTTTATACTGTAATATTCTGTGGTTGAGATATATTACATTTTGTTTGTCTATCAGTTGATTTACATTTGGTTTCTAATTTTTTTGACTATTAATATGCTACTCTGTGTGTGTGTGTGTGTGTGTGTATTTGTATATGAGTGTTTAAGGGGGCCTGTTTTCATTTTCTTGGGTATGCCTAGGAGTGGAATTGTTTTTGGGTCATATTGTAACTCCATGTAAAGTATCTTGAGGAATTGCCAGACTCTTTTTCTGAAGAAGCTACTCATCACTGTGTATTCCCACCAGCAGTGTATGACGTTTACAGGTTTTCCATATCCTTGCCAATACTTATTCTTTCTTAGCCATGCTGGTGGTACTGAAGTAGAATCTCATTGTGATTTTGATACTGATTTTTTAAAAAGATTTTACTTTTAAGTAATCTCTACACCCATCATGGGGCTCAAACTCATAACCCTGAGATCAAGAGTCTCAGGTTTTTCTAACTGAGCCATCCGGGTGCCCCTGATTTTTATTTTCTGAAGGACTATTGAATTTTGGAGATAGTAGTCTTGGAGAGGTTGAGGTCACATCTTTCTTGCAGAATAGGGAGGTTTTACATAGCTGTTGTGGCGAGCAGAATAGTGACTGGTTACTATTGGCAGCCTTATGCCAACTTTTAATTTCGCTTATGATTTTATGGATCAGGAATTTAGAAAGGGCAAAACTAGTATGGTTTGCCTCTGCCTCATGATGTCTGTGGCTTCAGCTGAGACATCTCAAAGGCTTGAAGTAACTCGATGGGCTGGGGACTAGAATCATCTGGAAGCTTACTTACTCATGTATCTGGCTGCTGGGACAGAGGATTGGAAGACTGGAACTGCCAACTGGAACACCTCCATGTGGCTTGGCTTCCTCACAGCATGGCAGCCTCAGAGTAGTCAGATTTCTTACCTGGTGACTCAGAGTTCCAAAAGCAGACATCCACCTTTCAAAGTGAGAGCTGTGTTGCCTTTTACAACCTAGCCTCAGAAATCACGCAGTCACTCGTGCTGCATTCTTTTGGCTAGGAGCATTTTGGAAGCCAGTCAGATCCACAAGGAAGACAAGTAGAGTGCGTTTCTTGATGATACACCTTCGGGGTTCTAGAAGAGCAAGTGGTTTGGAAGATTGTCTTGTGTCCTTTTTTGGAGAAGATGATTTGTTGGAAGAAGTTCACAAGAACTTAATGAAAGAACATTGCAGCCTTCCATGTATGTTTAGCTAGATTTATTTTTTGGCGTAATCATTTAACTACTTTTCTTAGAGCATAAATTCATTTAATACTCTTTTTGTTTGGCATAGACTATAAGTCCTAAGCCTGAAGCCCACTAACTGTATCTAAGTTGCTGTGTCGAGTGCCTCATATAGGAGCATGCACAAGTTGGTACATGAGTTAGGCTTTCTCGTGATGATTAAACTAGGAAGCATTCATTGCTTTTGGATTATAAAACTAGATAGGGTTTGAGATTGAGGCTCAAAAGTAAGTTCTGTTTTCCATATATATGTTGAAGACCTTTTACTTCCTGCATTTGTAGTGCTTTGAATCTAAGAACTATGTTCTTTTCCCCATTTTTAAAATTTCTTGAGAATAATTGAGAATTTGGATTATTCACAATGTATATATTCTTCATTTTTTGTGAGATATAACATCTGCTTGGGAAGACGCCTACAGTCGTGTGGTGGAGTCCGACCTTGCCGTGCGCTTTGGTATCTCCTTGCTCTCTTATGGTCAGGAGGAGACAAAAATAACAGTGGGCCTTGACTTCTTGAAGGAGTGTAATCTTTCAGTTACGTATTGATAATCTGACTGCATATAATTATGGGCTTTGGTTTCAAATAGCCAGGGAACTGCTTTCAGCGTACTTTTGCTTGAAAAGTTTCTTAGTTACTGAAAGAAATCTCAGTATTTTTTCCTGTCTTCCGATTTCTGAATTCTGCTTTTACCCCAATAAGACTTTCTCATTCCAAAAGCAATTGTTTCCCCAGTTCATATTCTAATGTATTATATTTGAACTTATCCAGAACATAATTAAGAACCAAGAAATGAGCCCAGAATCTGTGAGTACATCTGAATAATGTCCAAGTTCTTGTACTAAAGCTCATGTTTACTAAAAGGGGAGAAAATGCCCTTTCAGAATTTCAAATAGTATCTATTTACTCTTCCTTTGCCCACAAAGCAAGTAAGGGAAGGCTAAGAACAAGACATAAGATATAAAAGCTAGAAAAATCATAAAATTCCGATAAACACTGCAGCCTTAATCTGCTTGATGTAGTAATGAAATTTTTAGGCAGAAAGACCACATGTCTTATCAGAGGAAAATCAGATTGTGATCAGACTTTTGTACATCAGCGTTGTAGACCAAAAGACAATAGCGTAATGCATCTGACATACTGAAGGAAAGAAATTCTGAGCCAAGTATTTTGTATCCAGTCACATTGACCTTCAGTTATAAAGGTCCCACGTAAATTGTTAGGTACGTGCAAGTCTTGAGGGAGTATTTTTCTCTGAGAAAGCTGTTTTAAAAAAAGAAAGAACTGTAAACAACCAAAATTAATGCAGAGGGATAGACATAAAGACTGATTTCATTAAATGACAAAATTATACCCGAAAAATTACTCCTCTATCAGTCCTCTAGAGTATTTATCTTACAGCATACTATTAAGTAGGTGTATTAACTAGACACTCAAAAGGACTTTAAAGAATGAGTGTTTACTTTCTGTCGACTGTATTTTTCAATTTAAGGGTAAATTTTGTAACCACATATTTAATAGAGCGATGATTTAGATTCTCCTATTAAAGATAGTGAAGAGATAAATGTCTGTGTCTGGAGCTGTGTATGTAAGAAACAGTAGAAAGTACTGGTCATGGATACGGGATGTGTCTGTGAACTCTCTTTAGCTGTGAATTCTGAGATTTGTGGGTTATTGGTGTGTACAATATATTTTTAGTGAAATTGCACCCTTGTTATATGTGTATGTGTGAGAAAAAAGTTTGTGACCCAGATTACAAAGTGAATCTCTGTACTTGGTCTCTTGGAAACATCCATTAGCCATTTATAATCTGATGTTAACTCCTGTGCATTTTAAGGACTTGCTACCTCCAAGGTGCATGTATAGAATACTGTGTCTAAACCATTCTTGCTGGATTAAGAAATGATTCTGGAGTGTTCCAGACTACAGACTGTAGAGATTTAGGCTTTGAGAGTTGGCCACGCCCCACCGTGGGATTTGCATGTCCACTGTGGGCTCTGTCATTCCTTTTTTTTTTTTTTTTTTTTTTAAGATTTTATTTTTAAGTAATCAATACACCCAGCGTGGGGCTTGAACTCACAACCTCACAAGCCAGTCAGATGCCCCTTGAGGGTCTTTTCTAGCAAAGTGGAAATGTCAACATCACTATATTTTAGAAAAATTTTGCTGTAGCTACAAAATCATAGCACTAAAGTGACAAGAAACCTAGTTATTGATCATAAAAGCAGATGAAATCCTTACTCTATTTGATTTTTGTCTAGAATCACATTCCAGCTTTGTAAATATATGGAGCTATTAGTGGACTTTAACCCTTAAATGTTTATAATCCCATGATGGCTGTGTTCAGGATCTTATAAATATTATCACAGCTCAATTTCCTTACCAATTTGTCTTAAGTACTGTACCTTTTAATTTTGTAGTATAAAAAGTATAATTTTTCCACCACACAATTCTCTTAGTGGTATTTTTATATGATATTACTTGGGATACATTTGAATTATTAGTTTACTAGTTCCCCATCTGGTCATAAGAGAAATAAAGGGAAATCTTCTAAGGATACACTGTATTACTAAATTTTGTTCACAATATTAATAATGAAAGTCTGAACTTGAACAATTCTCAAGGCTCTTCATAGTCTGATCCCAACGTGCTTTTCTTGTTTTCTTCTTAGCAGCAAACAGAAGTATTTATTTTATTGTGAACATGCCTTCCTGCTGTTGTAATTTTCCTCTTGCTATCTCTTTTTCTTTCTGGGCCTTCCTCTCTTTTTCTGTTATAGTGTAGTATTAACTCAGAATTTAACGTTAGCCCACATCTTAAACTGGTAAAGCCTTTTTAGTTTCTCCTTCACACCAAGGAGCAGAGAACCAACCTCCCTCCCATCTGTGTCTCTTGTGTTCTCCGCTTTCTCTCTCATGTATTTATTAGTTTGCCTGCTGTGATCCAGGTACTATGCGTTAGGGATACTGTCTTTCTCCTTGTAGTATTTAAAATCTCCTGGGAAAGGGACACTTGGCTGTCTCATTTGGTGGAGTGTGCAACTCTTAATCTTAGGGTTTTGAATTAAGCCCTATGCTGGGTGTAGAGATTACTTAAAAAAATAGAATCTTTAAAATAAAATCTCCTGGGAAAGACAAATGAGAAAATGAATAATTAAAATATTCTTCTTTGTAACAGAGCATACTGAGACATTATAGAGGTACGTAAGTACAGGACAGGAGCTTTTCCTCAGCCGGGAAGATCAGGAAATGTTTCCAAGAAGAGGGCCTTGTTTGAGCTTATCCTGAATGATAAGTAGCTGTTAATTGTATCCTAACACTTTACATTCTTGAGACATTTTACACGTAAAGTACATAGAATATAATAGGCAAATAGATGAAGAAATTATAGAAAAAAGTCACATTAAGGCTAATACATGAAGATTTATAAATAGATATCTGTACAATTTAACAGTGTTGTAGATTTTCCTCTGGGTTTCTTAGTCATCAAAGCAAGGAAGGAAATGCAGTGGTTGTGAGACTGACAGTTTTCATAAGATGAAAACAAACTAGTCACTCTAAACAAGAGTGCTTTTTCATGGTGCTAAAGATAAATCTATCATGAACCAAGGCATTTGTGAGATTTTATTCTTCCTGCAAGCTGATAAGTTAGCCAGCCAGTTTCATAGATGCTTGCAGAAGACGTGAGACTCCTGAGTCAGAAACAGAGGGTTTTATTACTCACAGCACGACAAGCAGCGTGTGCTCGTGTCCATACTGGTTCCTACCCTCCGTCCCACGAGGGCCATGTGGAGGAAAGCCCAGGTGGGCGCTCCACACGTTGTGCCTGTGTATCAAAGCCGAGGACCTTCAAGCTTAGGAATCTAATCTTTATGGGTATGCAACCAAACCTGCCCAACCTTTGTTACTGGGGGGAGATACTTATACTGCACAGCAAACCAGTGTGCCCCCTTCTCCAGTGGGAGACAGTATGTCTATTTTCCAACGTCATTCACCTTGGAAACCTTTGAAAGATAGTCTGCAACAAAGGCTACCAATGTCTGTATTCAAAAGCTGTGCAGAAATTTGGTTGGTTTGGGACCAGGTTCTCTCATGAGATTATAGTCAAGCTGGGGCTGCAGTGACCTGTAGGCTTGACTTGCCCGAAATATCTGCTTCCCTGATCATTTTGGTGGTTGTTGGCAGGTCTCAGTGCCTCACTGCTGTTGACTGGAGGCTTCGGTTACTTGCCACATGTGCGTCTGTACAGGGCTGCTCACAACAAGGCAGCTAGCTCAGCAGAGAGCGGGGAGAGCCCCAGGATGGAAGCCACAGTTTTTATGACATGATGATAAGCCACACTCTCATCTCTTGGGAAATGACATTAAACTTGAATTTTGAAAATCTGGATTCTTTTATAAGTATATTTTAATGTTTGGATAAACCATTGATAAAAAGATGAGTTTCTTTAATCAATGTGATACATCATAAAAGAAAGTATAAAAAGCATATGATCTTTCAGTAGATGCAAAAAAAGCATTTGCAAAGTATAAAATTCATTCATGATAAAAACCCCTAACAAACTAGGTTTACAGGGAACATACCTCAACATAATAAAGGCCATATATGAAAAACACACGGCAAATATCACACTCAATGGGGAAAAATTGAGAGCTTTTCCCCTAAAGTCAGGAACAGGACAACAAAGTCCACTCTCACCACTTTTTCTTCTTTTTTTAAGATTTTATTTATTTAGAGGCACCTGGACGGCTCAGTTGGCTAAGTGTCTGACTTCAGCTCGGGTTGTGATCCCAGGGTCCTAGGATCAAGCCCCGCATTGGGCTCCCTGCTTAGTGGGGAGCCTGCTTCTCCCTCTCTCGCTCTACCTGCCTGTGCTCGCTCTCTGTCAAATAAATTTTTTTTTAAAAAAGGTTTTATTTATTTATTTGACAGAGCACGTTTGTGAGTCATTGGTGGGGAATGGAGTGCAGAGAGTGAGGGAAAGAATCTCAAGCAGACTCCACGCTGAGCATGGAACCCTTCGTGGGACTCAGCCTCCTGACCCCAAGATCACGACCTGAGCCAAAGCCAGGAGTCAGATGCTCAACCAGCTGAGCCACCCAGGCAACCCCACTCTCACCACTTTTATTCATTCTGGAAGTCCTAGCCACAGCAGTCAGACAACAAAAAGAAATAAAAGGCATCCAGACGAGTAAGGAAGAAGTAAAACTTTCACTGTTTGCAGATGACGTGATATGATAGATAACCCAAAGGATTCCATCAAAAAACTGCTAGAACTGATAAGTTCAGTGAAGCTGCAGGATACAAAATCAGTGTGCGGGCAATCTGTTGCATTTGTATTCACCCGTAATGAAACAGGGAAAGAGAAATTAAGAAAACAATCCCATTTACGATTGCACGCAAAATTATAAAATACCTAGGAGTAAACTTAACCAAACAGGTGAAAGGCCTGGACACTGAAAACTACAAAACATTGATGAAAGAAATTGAACACGACACAAAGAAATGGAATGACGGTGCATGCTCATGGATGGAAAGAAAATTATTGTTAAAATGTCTATACTACCCAAAGCAATCTACAGATTAATGCAGGCCCTATCAAAATCACAGAACGAGAACAAACAATTGTAAAATTTGTATGGAACCACAAAAGACCCTGAATAGCCAAAGCAAACTTTAAAAAGAGAAACAAAAGTGGAGGCATCACAATTCTAGATTTCAAGTTACATTACAAAGCTTTGTAGTGATCAAAACAGTATGGTACTAGAACAAAAACAGACACACAGATCAAGGGAACAGGATAGAAAACCCAGGAATAAACCCACAATTACATGGTCAGTTTTCAACAAAGCAGGAAACAAGATGCAATTGGCAAAAGTCTCCAAAAAATGGTGTTGGGAAAACTGGACAGCTACATGCAGAAGAATAAAACTGGACCACTTTCTTATACTATACACAAAAATAAATTCAAAATGGACTAGAAACCTACATGTGAAAACTGAAACCATAAAAATCCTACAAGAAGGCACAGGCAGTAATTTCTCTGACATTGGCCATAGCAACAGTTTTCTAGATATGCCTCCTGAGGCAAGGGAAATAAAAACAAAAATAAACTACTGAGACTACATCAAAATAAAAAGCTTCTGCACAGTAAAGGAAACAAAACTAAAAGGCAGCCTACGGAATGGGAGAAGATATCTGCAAATGACATATCTGATGAAGGGTTAGTATCCAAAATATATAAAAAACTGATAGAACTCAACATCCAAAAAACAAATAATCCAACTCAAAGTGGGCAGAAGACATGAACAGACATTTCTCCCAAAAAAGACCTCCAAATCGCCAACATGAAAGGTGCTCAGCATCACTCATCATCAGGGCGATGCAAGTCAAAACTACGATGAAATATCACCTCAGACTAGTATAACATTACTCCGAATGGCTAAAATCAACAACCAAGAAACGTGTTGAAGATGCAGAGAATAAAGGAACCCTCTTGCACCGTTGGTGGGAATGCAAGCCGGAGCAGCCACTGTGGAAAACCGTCTATAGTTTCCCCCAAAAGTTAAAAATAGTACTACCCTACAGTCCAGTAATTGGACTACTGCGTATTTACCCAAAGAATTCTAAAACATTAATTCAAATGGATACATGCACCCTGTGTTTACTACAGTTTTACTTACCATAGACAAAATATGGAAGTAGGCCACATGTTCATCATTAGATAAATTTACAAAGAAAATGTGTGTACACACACATACACAATGGAATATTAGCCATAAAAAAGAAAGGAAATCTTGCCATTTGCACCCATGGGGATAGAGCTAGAGAGTATAATACAAAGCAGAATAAGTCAGCCAGAGAAAGACAAATATCATACGATTTCACTTACATGTGGAATTAAGACACAAATGGGCGAAGGAAAAAGAGACAAACCAAGAAAGAGACTTTTTAAAAAAAATATTTATTTATTAGAGGGAGAGTGTGAGTGGGAAGAGGGGCAGAAGAAGAGGGAGAGAGGATCTCAAGCAGACTCTGCGCTGAGCGGAGTCCGACAGGGGGCTTGATCCCACCGCCCTGAGATCACGACTCAAGCTGAAACCAAGCATTGGATGCCCAACCGACTGAGCCACCCAGGTGCCCCCAGAGTCTTAACTATAGAGACCAAACTGATGGTTACCAGAATGGGGGGGGGTTAAATAGGTGATGGGGATTAAAGAGCACACTTACCATGATGAGCACTGAGTAACGTATGAAATTGTCAAATCACTGTACTGTGCACCTGAAGCTAATATAACTGTATGTTAACTATACTGGGATTAAAAATCAAAAAACGATAAGTTTCTTTTGGACGTTTGACAGCTCTAGATCATTATATCTGGGGTATCACAAACCTTTTACTAATTGGGCTCTGTTAGTGAATTAGATTACACTTTTGGCCTGTTTTACCGTCTTAAATAGCTATAGACAATACCCTGAACCCTAGTCTGCTGACTCAGTAATCCGTCACTAGTCACAGTGGATTTGGAGAATGGCAGAACAACAGTGAACACTTCTGTGGCACTGAGTACGTGCCCAGGACAGTTCTGAGTGGATGACTGTAGGGCGAATACCCAGAGAAATAGAGTAGTTTGCTCAGCGTTACATAGCTAGTAAATGCCAGTGCGATTCAGATCGGCTTCCTTTTTAAAGCACAAATCTGAATAAGTTAATTCATAGTTAGGCAATAGTTTACAATTATTTGTTGGACTTTATATTAACATTTTGTATGTTCAAGGTCTCTGAATCTGTGGATTCTACTTATATCTCTGTGGCTCTACTGCAGAAATTGTTTCTGCGTTTTATCATATATTCTCAAGTAATTTTTGTTGTTATTTCTTTGGGTCATAGATAAATACTCTTTTGGAGCACTTTCCTTTGCTCTGAGTTTCCCTGTAGAGCTCTCTCCCATTCGTTAGTGTTGCAGAGAATATTTGGTATAATAACAGATTAATTTATAGTCAAGAGGGTTTTTTTTTTAATTTTTTAAAAGATTTTACTTATTTGAGAGAGAGAAATAGTGACAGAGATAGCGAAAGAGAGCATGAGCAGGGGAGGAGAGGGAGAAGCAGGCTCCCCACTGAGCAAGGAGGCCGATGCGGGACTCGATCCCAGGACCCTGAGATCATGACCTGAGCCGAAGGCAGACGCTTAACCGACTGAGCCACCCAAGCACCCTTCAAGAAGGTTTCTTTTTTTTTTTTTAAAGATTTTATTTATTTATTCGACAGAGATAGAGACAGACAGCGAGAGAGGGAACACAAGCAGGGGGAGTGGGAGAGAAAGAAGCAGGCTCATAGCAGAGGAGCCTGATGTGGGGCTTGATCCCATAACACTGGGATCACGCCCTGAGCCGAAGGCAGACGCTTAACCGCTGTGCCACCCAGGCGCCCCTCAAGAAGGTTTTTTAAAAAAAGATTTTATCTATCTATCTATCTATCTATCTATCTATCTATCTATCTATCTGAGAGAGCGCGCGCGCGCATGCACGTGCAAGCAAGCAGGAGGCAGAGCGGTGGGGAGAGGGAAAGAATCCCAAGCTGACTCTGTTCTGAGCAGTAGGCTGACTCGGAGCTCGATCTCATGACCCTGAGATCACGACCTGAGCCAGAACCAAGAGTGGGGCCCTTAACTGACTGAGCCCCCTAGCGCCCCTATATTGAAGAGTTTTTAAATAACAATGATTTCTCTGCTTACCTGCTTTGGAATCTCCCTCAGTCTGAAGGGAGTTTGTTAGTTGTGTCAGAGGCTTTCTTATTGCCGCCTTTTGTTTTGTTTTGTTTCGATGGCTACTAGGGCTATTTTTTAATACCCTTATTTGTGCTGCCTTTGAATGTGTAGTGTTATTGATGTTTCTCCTGGGGTACATGTGATTTATTTTTTGTTTTTAATTTAAATTCAATTAATTAACAGTGTATTATTTGTTTCAGGGGTACAGGTCTGTGATTCATCAGTCTTATATAATATCCAGTGCTCATCACAACACATGCCCTCCTCCATGTCCACCACCCAGTTACCCCATCACCCCACCCCCTTTGCCTCTGGCAACCCTCAGTTTGTTTCCTAAGATTAAGAGTCTCTTATGGTTTATCTCCCTCTTTGGTTTCATCTTGTTTCACTTTTTCCTCTCTTTCCCTAAGATGCCCTGCCTTGTTTTTTAAATTCCACTTATTAGTGAGATCATATGATAATTGTCTTTCTCTGATGGGTTCATAATACCCATCCACGTCATTGCAAATGGCAAGATTTCTTTTTTTTTGATGGCTGTGTAATACTGCATTGCATATATATACCACATCTTCTTTGTCCATTCATTTGTTGGTGAACATTGGGCTCCTTCCATAGTTTGGCTATTGTGGATGTTGCTGCTATAAACATTGGGGTGCAGGTGCCCCTTCGAATCACTACATTTGTATCTTTGGGGTAAATACCCAGTAGTGCAATTGCTGGGCCGTAGGGTAACTCTGTTTTCAACTTTTTGGGGAACCTCCATACCATTTTCCAGAGTGGCTGCACCAGCTTGCACTCCCACCAGTGTAGGAGAGCTCCCCTTTCCCCGCATCCTCGCCAACATCTGTTGTTTCCTGACTTATTTTAACCATCCTGACAGGTGTGAGGTGGTATCTCATTGTGGTTTTGATTTGTATTTCCCTGATGCCAATTGATGTTGAGCACTTTTTCATGTGTCTGTTGGCCATTTGGGTGTCTTCTTTGCGGAAATGTCTGTTTGTGTCTTCTGCCCATTTCTTGATTGGATTATTTGTTCTTTGGATGTTGAGTTTGATAAGTTCTTTATAGATTTTGGATACTAGCCCTTTATCTGATATGTCATTTTTGCAAATATCTTCTCCCATTCTGTTGGTTGTCTTTTGGTTTTGTTAACTGTTTCCTTGTCTGTGTAAAAGCTTTTTATCTGATGAAGTCCCAATAGTTCATTTTTGCCTTTGTTTCCCTTGCCTTTGGAGAGGCATCTAGCAAGAAGTTGCTGTGGCCGAGGTCGAAGAGGTTGCTGCCTGTGTTCTCCTCTAGGATTTTGATGGATTCCTGTCTCACATTTAGGTCTTTCATCCGTTTTGAGTCTATTTTTGTGTGTGGTGTAAGGAAATGGTCCAGTTTCATTCTTCTGCGTGTTTGTGTCCAGTTTTCCCAACACCATTTGCTGAAGAGACTTTTTTCCATTGGATAGTTTTTCCTGCTTTGCTGAAGATTAGTTGACCATAGAGTTGAGGGTCCATTTCTGGCTTTTCTACTCTGTTCCATTGATCTATGCATCTGTTTTTGTGCCAGAACCACACTGTCTTGATGATTAGAGCTTTGTACTAGAGCTTGAAGTCCGGAATTGTGACGCCTCCAGCTTTGGTTTTCTTTTTCAGCATCCGTTTAGCTATTTGGGGTCTTTTCTGGTTCCATACAAAGTTTAGGATTATTGATGGTATTTTGATAGGGATTGCATTGAATTTGTAGGTTGCTCTAGGCAACATAGACATTTTGACAGTATTTGTTCTTCCAGTCCATGAGCATGGAACGTTTTTCCATTTCTTTTTGTCTTCCTCAGTTTCTTTCATGAGTATTCTGTAGTTTTCTGAGTACAGAGCCTTTGCTTCTTTGGTTAGGTGTATTCCTAGGTATCATATGGTTTTGGGTGGGGTACATGTGATTTAAATTATACTTTAAATTAATGAAGAAAATAGTATTTTCTTAGATTTCAGTATTCTTATTTGATGTTGCCTGTAAGCCATAATGTCACAACTGAGAGATGTGGCTACGAAATTTTAGGAAGCTTATGTGGGATAAAATTTTAAAGCAATACTTTATTTTCATATTTAGTTCATAACCAAAATTATGGTTGCTAAATACTTGTAAAATCTTGTTCATAAAAGCCGATTACAATAGATTCTTATGAGTCATTGACAAACCATTTCTAACTCAGGCATATTATCGATACCTTATACTGAGAAAATAGATACCATTTAAAATGGCAGTTTTTATTTTATTTCAGAGTTTTTTCTCTCTGTTTATTCACAGTGCCATGCACTTAATTCATATTAGAATCCCAGATGGAAAGAAAGGGGTACATATTTTAGCTGATGGGTGAATAGTCAGACATGGTATTGCAGACAGAGCACAGTGTTTAGAGTCTGGCACATCTGGATTCTAATTCTGACCCTACTGCTTCCTTCCCAGGTGGCAGCTGACTGATGGTAGAGCCTCACTAGCCACTCACTGACACACACACACACACACACACACACACACACACACACACACGTTCAGTAGGAAAGATAGTAAGTATCATCATAAACACAAGGAATCTAGAATGAGCCTTTAGTAGGCTTTTTTATTTTGCTTTCCCTCTTATCTATTTCTCAGAGGTCGTTTTAGAAAAAGTAGGGTCCCACCTGTGTACTATCTGGTCACGTCACTGAACCTCCTCTGTGGGCCAGTGGTTGAAGCTGGTCTTTACCTACTCTGGGCTTGCCTCTAGACAGCCCCTCTCCCCAGCACACATTTGGGATGCGTAAGAGACTGGTTAAAAATGACATGCTTTTTATTATGGAAATTATCAAACATACAGAAGTGTTGAAGGAATAGTATAGGGAATTCCTGCATTTCCTTTATGGAGGAGAGTGTTACCATTTTAGCATTGTTGAAGAGTTGCTGACATTTTCTCTTACTTGCTTTATTGTATACATTTATCATTTTTTTCTTTTGCTGAATTACTGGAAAGGAAGTTACAAAAATCATGACATTTTACTCCAAAAAATCTTCAGACTTATCTAAGAATAAGCATTCTCATTATATAGCCATAATGTCATTGTTATAACTAAGAAAATTAATAATTCTGTAATATCATCTAAAATCCATATCTTATTTAAGTTTACCTAATTGTTTCAAGAAATGTCTTTTACGCCTATTTTTTTTTCTTCCTCTCAAGTCTGGGTCGTAATCAGATTTACCCATTACATTATGTGTTTTTTGATCCTTTTAATCTTGGAATGAGTCCCTTCTTCTTTCAGTTCCCCAGCAACTTCAAGTCTGATGCTGTCTCGTAGGTTTTTCACAGATGCTCTTCTGTTCCTGCTTTGTTCAGAATTTTGATCAGCAATGCATGTTGAATATTAGGAGATTTTTTTTTCCTGTTTAGTGAGCTAATCCTATGGTTCCTAAGTTTTCATTTCTAGAATAAAAGCCACTTGGTCATAGAGTATTATCCTTTTTTATGTTTAATTAGATTTGATGAAATTCTGTTTGGAATTTTTGTATCTACTTCATGGGGAAATTGGTCTGTAGCTTTCTTTTAATGTCTTTGCCAGGCTTTGGAATCAAAGTAATGCTGGCTTCGTAGAATGAGATTGGGAGTATTTCCTCCATTTCAGTTTTCAGGAAGTATGTAGAATTGTTAGTATTTTTCCTGTAAATGTTTGAGATTATTCACCAATTCATTTTTTATGGGAAGGTTTTTAACTACAAATTGATTTTTTTTTTTTTAGAAACTGGTATAGAGTTATTTAGGTATGTATAGTGTGTATGTATGTGTTGTGTTTTTCATGGTATTTGTCCATTTCGTCTATGTTTTCATATTTATAGGTATAAAATTGTAATATTCTCTATTATCCTTTAATAGCTATAAAATATGTAGTGATATCACCTCACTCATGTTGGTAACTTGTGTTTTCTTTCTGTTTTCTCTGGTCAGTTTATTATTTTCATTTTCTCAAAGAACCAGCTTTTGGTCTTACTGATTTCTCTCTATTTTTATGCTTATTTCACTGATTACAGCTCTTAACGTTTATTCTCTTCTTTCTTTTGCTTACTTGAAGTTACCTTTGTTCTTTTTCTGTTTTTGTAAGCTGGAAACTGAGCTTATTGATTTGAGATCTTTTTTCTGATACAGGCATTTTGTGCTCTAAATTTTCCTCTTAAGGTTTAATTTTAGCAACATTTCTCAGATTCTGATGTTAGGTCTTCATTTTCACTTAGTGTAAAATTCTTTGTAATTTCCTTTTCATTTCTTCTTTATCCCATGGGTTATTTTGAAGTGTGTTCGTTTCCCAACTTTGTGGTATTTTGTTACTCATTTTTAACTGAATTCTATTGTGGTCTGAGAACATGCTTTATATTTCTTGAATCTTTTAATATCTGTTGAAACTTGTTTTATGCCCAGTATATGGTTTATGTTGGTACATGTTCCGTGTACTTGGAAATAATATTTGCTGTTGATTAGAGTGTTCTATAAATGTCAATTATATCAAGTTGCTTGGTGGTGTATTCACATCTTCCATATCCTTAACTGCTTTTCTGTCAGCTTGTTCTATTTATCTGTGCTCCCAGGTGTGTCTGTATTATAGTTCTGTGAATAAATTGCTTTTTGCCACGCCTTCCTTTTTTAAGACTGTGTGTGTTGGAGGTGGTTCTCATGTTTTTCTTTAGACCTTCAGTAGCCTTCACTGGTTGTGGAGAGAAACCTCCCCAGCAGAAGACTGAGAAACTAGTGTTGATACAAAAAAATGAATACTTAATAGTATCTTTATTAGCAAATAAAGACTTTGCTGAAAATCTTTACAGTTTTGTATGATAGAGTTCTGAATTTTTGATTGCCTCAAATTGATCCTATTTTTGGCTCCGCAAGGAGAAGAGTTATCTTTATCTTTGGCCAACAATTCTAGAATAGCTAAGAAAGGTGGTTTTGGAATTGTCTTCTTTGGAGCCTTGATAGTTTGAGTAGAGCTTTAGTTACAGTTTCTTTAGTGTGCTGGAGGGGCAGGAGTTGCCGAAGATACCATTGAGTGAGCTCAAGTACTTAACAATCAGGTTTTAGTCTCTAGTATTTGTAATCCAAACTAATATTTATTTTTTAATGATCAAAGGTAAACTCCTAAGTGATAAGTGCATGGTTTTTATATTAAGTAATACAAATAGTGAAGTGCAAATGTGTCAGCTAAACTCCTAAGTCATGGTAGTTCTCAAGTGCTTGAACCTTTCTGGTACTCTGCCTGATGCCATGAGCAGGGTCTGTGGGGAGCACTGTTGATAAATTCCTGTGCTGCCTGTTGGTAAAGGAGCAAAAGGAGATGCCCTTATCTGGTCTGTGACTGTTCTCAAGAGTCCTTGCGTGCTAGACAGTGTTGTAAGCCATGGAGTGTCTGTTGCTAGTGGTCACTGTGGTGCACACTGTGAGCTGATCTCAGGGAATTGGAGAATTAATTGGCACGGTTACTGGAGTGTCCATTTTCTCTAATTCTGTGGGTGTTGGGCAGGTTGGTGCGGTCTGCTATGGGAAGTCGTTGTTCGACCTTCTGGCAGCATGAATATCATTTACCCTTTTATGGGAAGAGGTTGAAAAGTAGTCAGAAGAGACTTGTTTTCTATGGAGATCTGGGAATTAGGGTAGGAGAATATATGGAGTATAGGTTTGAAATTATGTCATATTTTCAAAATAAAAGGATAACTGTTCAGTACTTCTAATTGTTTTTATATTTGTATTAAAAATTTCTTCTCTGCCCCCTCTTGTTTTAGTTGGCCTGCCTTTAGGTATAGTATTATTATTATTATTATTATTATTATTATTATTATTTTATTATTTTTTTTTTTTAGTCCTCTGCTAGGTACATCTTAGCTCATCTGTGGCCTCCTGAGGTAACTGGACTAAACTAGTAATTTCTTTTGTTCAACTTTCCAAGTCCTATTGAGAAAAGGAGTGGCCGTGCTTACGCTGTGATTATATTGGAAACAGCGCTTTTCTGTTTTTGCTCACATACGCACTCTGGCTGTTGGAGAATCCGTAATGATACAGATTTTTAAATTTAAAAACTTTAAAGTTGGGAATACTATGCAATTAAGTAGTAAATGGCTTTTAATTAAGCTATCGAGTGTTCCCCCAATATTAAGATCAGGAAATAGTCCCGCAGTTGTTAAAAACAAAATACATTTCTTCCTGGTGGACAGGGCAGGGACTTTGGAGTCAGACCCAGTTTCCAGCCCTGAACCTATTACTTACTGTCTCTGAGACTTGTGCCCACTTCAGCAGTGTAGATAGAAATCACACCATCTGCTTTGTGGGGTGGTCGTCAGAAGTGACATAGACACCAGTATTTCCTAAATACTTTGTATTGTGAAATGTGACTTGTTTTTTTTGTTTGTTTTTGAAGGAATCATTTCATGAGCAAATATGTCTGGGATTTGCAGCATGCTCTCTTTTCTTTAAGGTCCCACTGTGTGTTAAGAAATCGCTTTGCTTTTTGAACTTCCCATTTCCCAAACGGACTTCTCCTCCCTTCTTCTCCCCACCCCCACCGTGGAACACCTGCAGCATATTATAGTTTACTTTCCTTTCGTGGAATATGGTTTTGAAAATAAAGGGCCTAGCACAGTGTCCTTGTACTTGGAAAATTATAGGTTTTTTCCTCCTCCTTTCCAGTGTTAATTTTAATAGTTCAAAAACTGTATTGTAAACTCAGAGCCCACTTCAGTTTTAGTTTAGTTTAACCTTCTAAGTAAGCAATAAGCAATTTTTTTCTTCCACTTTTATTGCGATGTATTTAATAATACAGCACTGTATAAGCTTAAGGTGTATAGCATAATGACTTGACATATGTGTGTATTGTGATTACTACAGTGAGTTTAGTCACCACCTATCCATCCATTTAGTAATTTGCTATATTCTTAATTTATTATCTTTTAGTTCATATCTTTTATCCAGAATATTGTTAAAGACTTTGATATTAAAATCTGAGAAATGCTGATGTGGTGGTAGTAGAGTAAGAGTCTAAGAAACTCAGTATCTGGTCAAATTCCTGCTTCACTAATTCAGTTGAGTAACAGTTTAAATATTCATAAATATTCGTAGTATTTCCTGAGGTCTATTCCTAGCCCTCTGAAAGATACTGGGATGGGTTAAAAGATGTGGCTTGGATGCTTATGCACCTGCTCTGAGCCTCTGAGCACGAGGTGGGAATGAACTATCCATGTCTTTCTTGAGTGATTTGTAAGAATTCTGTAGTTTTAAAAAATGAGAGATAACATTGCAATAAAAAAGCAGATGTTAAAAGAATAAAAAAGTAGGAAAGCATTATATTTGTTTTAGTAAAAAATTAAGATACATAAAAAAGAATAAAAGTAATTTTATACTCAGATATGCTTGTTGCTAACATCTTATCCCCCTAGGTTTTTCCTTGTGTATTTCACAAAAATGGTATCATATTCTACATGCTATTTTGTAGCCTGCTTATTTTATTTACAAACCCAGAGGAAAGGTCTTTTTATGCCAGACATCTATAAAAGCACCCTTACCTTTCCCAAGTATCTGCCTCAAGATGGTGTCCTCTCTCTCTCCAGCCTGTTTCTCAGCAGGGGTGTGAGGTTGGAGGAAGTGTGGGGAGAGGAGCAAGGTCTGTTGGAGGGTGAACTGTTGTACATTATATGATTCCTTGTTGCTTATGTGTAAACTATTGGTATATGCAGAATTAGGTAGAGCACACATCCTTTACTTTGTGAGTTATGTTCTACTGACCTAAAACGTTTTGCATTGAATTTATTGCTTAAAAGGGAAGACGACAATGTATGGAAAGGTCAAGAGCTGGTGTGTGCATATTACGTACACCTTGGCTTGTTATGGGGTACTGGGCGGTTTGTTGTCTTTCTGAGTTAAATCAGAATGGACAGAAAGCCTAATAGAAAGGCAGAGGACATTTTTCTCTTGATGAAAGATATTTTTGAGAAAAATATTATATTATTAAACATACTTTGATTTTATTATTTAGAGCTTTCTTAAATGGTATCAAGAACTGACTAAAGGGGGCACCTGGTGGGCTCACTCTGTAGCGCATGTGACTCTTGATCTTGGGGTCTTGAGTTCAAGCCCCACATTGGGTATAGAGATTACTTAAAAATAAATAAAATCTTTAAAAAGAACTGACACAAAGGATGAGATTTTACTATTTCTCTGAAATTAAAAAAAATTTTTTTTTAATAAAAGGTGGCTACCATCCAGTGAAAATTGGAGACCTCTTCAATGGCCGCTACCATGTTATTAGAAAGCTAGGATGGGGACACTTCTCAACTGTCTGGCTGTGCTGGGATATGCAGTAAGTGTTCTTTCTCATTTGTCCATTTGATTTCTGGTCTAGTGCAACCTTTGTCATGAAGTATGGCAGAGGAGCACACCTACTTCTGTTGTAGCATGTATAGTACTTAGCACGGGCCTGCCTCCCCCAGCTAGACATCCCCCCCCCCGCCCAGTTTGAATTTCACTTGTCTATTATCTTAATATATTAACTCTCTTCTGCTTTTATATCTGAAGCTTATTCATTGAAATAGCATTATATCAGATATATTCTTCTAGTAATTCATCTATATGAGAAAAATATTCACATGTAAAAAGATAATGTATAGGCCTTTAAAATCAGTGATTTCTGACTTTTTTTTTTTTTTTTTTTAAGTCACGACCCCATAGTATGAAACTGCACTGCTACCCGGGACACATACATATATGGGGTGTGTGTGTATGTACTCAAACATAAGTGTTACAAAATAAGAATTACTCTTAATCTGTGTGATGAACTCTTAACATTTTTCCAGTCCACCTTATTATTATTAGGCAAAAACAAACACAGAGCAAAAAAGAGATTGTTTTGGTCCATTAACCTATTGCTTAATTGTGGCCACACAGTTTGAAAAGTACTATTTTAAAGAAAAGGTTATTAGAAGTTTCTATTTATTGACTAGTTTTTATTATAATGATCGCTTCTGATAATATTTAAAATATGCATTTTTTTAAAGGGGGAAAAGATTTGTGGCAATGAAAGTTGTCAAAAGTGCCCAGCATTATACAGAGACAGCCTTGGATGAAATAAAATTGCTCAAATGTGTAAGTACTGTGAAAATGTGAATAATGCAAGAAAAATTAATGACTTAAAATTTTACAGAGGAATTTTTAGTTCAAATACTCAATCTTTTATTTTTAAAAACATCACTTTTACTAAAATGTTTTTGGTTGGTTATAATGGAAATGACTTTCAGTCCTAAATGGTTCTGTTCTTGAATTCATTTTTCTTTCCATAGGTTCGAGAAAGCGATCCCACTGACCCAAATAAAGACATGGTAGTACAGTTAATCGATGACTTCAAGATTTCAGGCATGAATGGAATACGTATCCTTATTGATAGTTCTTTTGCTTCCTAATGGCTTTTTACTTTTAAAATATGGAAATATTTCAAGCTTATTTAAACTTCTGTTTGCTGTGCTGTATCAGTGTCCATATAAAGCCTCTAGTATCATTGCAGATTATTATAAAATGGTGTGCCAAAAAATTCCCCAGTTCCTGCCGGTCCGTTTCAATGTCTTGGGTCATCTCTCTGAGGTCATAAAGCATCTTAAGCATCCTTCTTGTGCAGGCACCGGGCTCTTTACAGACAATCTTTCTACCTTCAAGCTAGGGAATGCCTTACATAGGTGTAAGGAGAGAGCAGAGTAAGATTAGTCACAGTCATCTTTACAGATTACAAGGAGCAAAAGGTCAGTTGTGTCAAGAGCCAGGGTCTTCTCCTTCTTATCATGTTTGGAAGAGATCCTTCATTTTGGTATTTGACCTGCTCAAGCTCCAGAAGCCTGAGGACAAAGCCTTCTCCCAGTTCAGATCCCAGAATGGCACCCTGTTTCTGCATCTCCCAAGCCTTAATCTGTGGGGAGGCACTTCCTTCACACCCTGTATGTCTGAAGGAGGTTCTGTATTTCCTCTAGAGATCGGACTAGAAGCTACTAGTAAGTACCAATGCCTGCCTGCTTATGTCACCTTGCCCTTTGCCTCAAGATTATTTCTGCTAGTTGCTGAGTGCATTTCCTCCCCCTTTTTTTAAAATGGTTTTTTTTTCTTTTTTTTTTGATCGAGATTGAGAGTGAGGGGGCAGAGAGAGAATCTCAAGCACAGAGCCCGATGCAGGGCTCAGTCTCAGGACCCTGAGATCACGACCTCAGCCAAAATCAGGAGTCAGATGCTCAACCGAGTCACTCAGGTGTCGTGCCCCCCCCCCCCCCCATAGACAGAAAGAGCTGGTCCTCTGCCCGGTCTCCTGGTGAGCCTGTTTGTTTATGGGCAGGCAGGGCGGACCCTCTTCTTGGATCAGTTCTGTAAGGCAGTTTGTTGGGCTAGCTGACAGGGTTTTTTTGGAGAAACTACCTGATTTATAGGTAAATGGAGTGTTTTGGGTATATATTCCAGTGGCTGTTTTTACCACTAAATAAAATGCTAGGAAACCATTATAGTCCAGGTTGTCAGTGCTTTGAGAAGACTTAGGTCATAATTTAGAAATCTTGGCCTTTGACTCTGTGTCTCTTACTAACTTTAATCCTTAGTGTGCCTTTTTTAAATGATGAAATAGTAAACTTCTGGCTTTAGATTATCTATGCGTAGTACTCCAATATTGTAGAAATTTTTTTTAATTTTCATTAAAAATATTTAAAGCAACAGTTATTGTGATCATGTGATTGGTAGATCCAGATATTATAGAAAATATTAAATCAACTAACCTGCTTTAGTAGCCTATCTGTAGGCTTCCAGGGATGAAGGGTATATTCTCAAGAGGTTTCAGAGCCATTTTAAATCTTCCTGTATGAATAACATGAATATATTTGTATATATATTTGTATGATGGACTTTGGTGGGTCATAGTCCTGGATAGTGGGTGGTGGACTAGAATTTCTATTAAAAAGAAAAAAAAAACAACCAAAGAACACCCAGATTCCTGAAATTTCATTATTAAAAGTGGTTCTTAGGTGCCATGTCTTATATTGTGATCCTATGTTATTGAAAACTTCCTGTAGTATTAAAGTTGATCTGGTTCTGCCCTGAAAGATACTGTTGAAGGAAAAGATTAAAAATCTTCACTGTGGGGGCGCCTGGGTAGCACAGCGGTTAAGCGTCTGCCTTCGGCTCAGGGCGTGATCCTGGCGTTATGGGATCGAGCCCCACATCAGGCTCCTCCGCTATGAGCCTGCTTCTTTCTCTCCCACTCCCCCTGCTTGTGTTCCCTCTCTCGCTGGCTGTCTCTATCTCTGTCAAATAAATAAATAAAATCTTAAAAAAAATCTTCACTGTGTTTTTGTAAATTTCTATTTTATAAAGTGTTTTATGGATTGGAAATTTAGACAGGCAGGGAAGACACTTAAGACAGGGCTTTTTGGGTCCCCCCCCCCCATCAGTTTTTATAAGGTTTCAGCTTTGCTCACTTTTCATTATGGCTGATTATCAGAGAGGGGAGTGTTGAAATGAGCGAGTGTGGGGAGGTGTGGGGTTGCATCATGGCCCGGCCACCTGGGGACTGTGTGACGCCAGAGAGCTCTTGCAGCTTCTGGTTCACTGTGGTTGCTTCCGTGTGGAGGTAGGCACATTGTTTGATGAGCATACATTGAGTAACATGTAGGATACATAAGTACTTAATAAATACTAGATCTATTTATTTTGGTGAGAAACAGCACGTGACCACTTCTGGTATTATTGATAGTAGTGACGTTGCATTTTAAACATTTTAAAGTGTTTTCTTTGTTTTTTTTTGTGTGTTTTGTTTTTTTGTTTTAAGAGAGGGAGAGATTGCACATGTGCACAAGCAGGGGAAGGGGCAGAAGGGGAGGGAGAGGAAGAATCCCAAGCAGTTTCCGTACTGAGCGCTGAGGAGCTGGGCTCAGTCTCACAACCCTGAGATCATGACCTGAACCGAAACCAAGAGTCAGACACTTAACAGACTGCGCTACCCAGGCGCCCCATGATGTTGCATTTTAAAAGAAAAAATTGCCAAGTGCCGCAATGATGCTGCTTTGAGTAATTGCATCACTCCAGGAAATGTATCTGCAAATGATCCTTAACCATGTACCAGACGTCTGCATGGTCTTCGAAGTACTTGGCCACCATCTCCTCAAGTGGATCATCAAGTCCAATTACCAAGGCCTCCCAGTACGTTGTGTGAAGAGTATCATTCGACAGGTGAGGATGTGAGGGCAGCCCCCGCCCCCCCCAGTGCGTAAGTGGCTAGCCTTTCAATGGAAATTCCTGGTCTTAAATACACACACACACACACACACACACACACGTGCGTATAAATATAATCCCTGTTTTGCAAATATATGCGTGTATATTACAGTGCATAACATTTTGGACTTGTTATGTCAGCTTTATAATTATTTAATCATATGCCATTCTGTCTTGTAAAGAGGGCAATATGTAAATGTCAGGCATGTATTTCTTTTGGTGTATTGACCTTTTCTTAAGGTAAGTGATATGGCATACCGAGAAATTGTTTTATCTAATATCATTACTGTGAAATGTCCCACTTAGTTACTTAGAAAATAATTCAGAAGAAATAGATAATTTGTGTTTGTTTACTATTTCTACGTATCTTTGGATGGAGGCTAAATGAAAGATAATATAAGGAATGTTAAAGTTATATAGGGAATATAGTATTAGTTTTGTCTTCTGTTCAGCTGCCTTGACAAAAGACAACCTTTAACTGAGGCCTGTTTCAGCGATGATTTTATGGAAGAGGAACGGAGGTGTGGAGAGTTTAAGTAACTTGCCTCCGGTCAGGAGGTGACTTAAAAAAGTAGTAAGCTGTGGGCCAGTCCTTCGTACCCAGAGCATCTGGCTCCGGAGCTCTTACCGTTAGCATTTTGCCAAGCAGCGTGGAATACCTTCAGAACTATACCTGCCCTACTGTCCAATAACGTTAAATCACTGTTTTCCTATGAAGCTGTTTAAGGTTTTCTGCCATCTGGTATCAGCCCGTATTTCCCCTTGCAAACCCCGTTTCAGCTTTTATCTCCTGGCAGGTAAATGTTTTCCCATTAATTAATATTTTTAAATAGATAATGCAGGTAAGTGTTCTAAAATGTTAGGTCCTTCAGGTATCCAGCTTCTCTCCCAGAGTCAGCCAGGTTGCCAGCCTCTTAGGAATGTTCACAGATGCCCAAAATTTTACAAATGCATGCAGAGTTTTTAATCATAATTTTTTACTAGTTTCATTTTGTAGGTATTTTAGAGAAAGTACTCACTTGGCCATTTTTTAGCTGCACATCTTTGATCATTTCTTTTGTCTTCTGCTGCGAAAAATACTGCCCTTTCTTTTCTACCCATGTTTTGAAAGACTCATCCAAAATCCAGTTTCCGTGACAAAGGCTTCCCACACGACCCCCATTAGGAATGCTCTTTCTTCCCTCCTCGGTCTGCCTGTGGCCTCCATTTGTGCCTTTCCTAATGATCGTAGCGTCTTACTGTATACGCCCCAGTTTCACAGCCCCGGCACTATTGAGATTTTGGACTGGAAATCCTTCGTTGTGGGGACCTGTCTTGTGCATTGTAGGGTGTTCAGAAGCATCCCTAGCCTCAAACAACTAGATGCCTGTATCAGCCAGCACCACCCCAGTTGTGACAATTTTAAAGGTCTCTAAACTTTGTCGGATGTCCCCGAGGAGGCAGAATTCCCTTTTGTGGAAAACCACCGGAATAGGGGAAGGTGCACTGGGTTGGTGCCTTGTCAGTAGACTTCACATTATACCTTTGGCGCTTACTGTTTTGTGACCCTGATCCGATGATGTAGCCTCTGTGAGCCTGTTTTCTCATTTATAGAATTGGGGTGGTAATAGGTAATTTGTGAAGATTAACATGGAGGGACTGTTGACACGGCGTCCAGCGTGGTGACCAGCATGAAGTAGCCTGTGTGTCTCCCCACCTGCCTTGTGAGCTCTTGGAGTTGTGCGTTCTGTGTGAATCCTGTGTCTCTTTGGTCAAAGAATGTGTTTGATAGGTTGTCTTTCCTTAAAGAAGTATACGTTCCTCTTCTTATTCTATAAAATGGCTCACTTTCTATGATTTGATGGGCTCACAGACCAACATTACCACTTGTTTGTATTTTAAAAGTAATGACATAGTTGAATCATCTTTCTTTTCAGGGTTTCCCATACACTGTTCTCAGTGCCTTGGTCAGTTCTGAGCTGTCCTCGTGTCATGCTGGTGACCTTGTGCTGGATCGGAGAAGGGCCATGCTGGGGGCGTCTCGGACGCTGTGTGCAGCCCCTGCCTTTCCCAGGCTGCTTCTCTGGCTCAGGTGTGGAGTCTTGTGTGGGTCTGCTCATCCGCCAGCTTTCAGTTCTTCTTTTTAAGTCCGCTTTAGTGAGGTCTGTTTCATGTCTTGCTCTTACTTCTGAATCCAGAAGAAGAAACAGGATGCTGATGCTGGCCGTGTTTACTTGTGATGCATGAAAGGTATGGCTTCTTCAGATGCTGTTGCTCTTCTTTAAACATGGCTTTGACTTGCTTATATATTGAAAGGGCAGCTGATATTTTAGTTTTTAAAACTTTATTGTTTAATTCATTGCCCTTTACAGGAACCTGTAAGGAAGTGGCCTCTTGGTAACGGCAAGGCCCTGAGTTGGGTGACTTTGCTATGGTACTGGAAAAACTGGCAGTCGCAGCTTGTCGCTCTGGATTTTTAAATATTTATTACTCTTCTATAACTGTGATTGTCACTAGCATTTATAGTGCTCTTTAGACACCCACTTTTTTAAGCGCTGATTTGAATTCAGGTGGTAGAATTCCAGAACCCATGCTTTCAGCTGCAAGGTCCTGTGAAATGTCTACACAGAAAGATCTGGGAGCATTTAGGTTATAGCATGTGTTTGTGAAAAGTGTGCATTTGTGGGTCTGTTCGTGGTAAATGGTTTTCTTTGTCTTAATGGTAGAGCTGGCAATTAGATTGAGGAGATAGCCATTAGATGTTACTTACTAAGTGACTTGTAATTGGTAATATGTGCTGTGCTATGTAACCTAAGGGGGCTTGTGAAATGCAGTGCCTGTGTGGGTCAGGGGTTCTGGGGGCAGACAAAGAGCCTGGCCCTTCTGGGACAGGCAGAGTCACCTGTTAGCATGGAATGCTTTTGTCTACACTGAGTATCTATTTACCATTTCATTTATGTTACTGCTCCTAGTTACCAGTGAATTCATGATCACTGAGCCAGGAATCGGTGGTAGAACAGAAGATGAATTTTAAGTTGGTAAACGTGTTTATATTCATTGTGGTAGTACATTTGGTTCTGTCCTAACTTGGAGTTCTCCTCAGACGGTTGTGTCCTCAGCTCAGAAATGTGGGCAGCCTTTCTCAGCCCAGCGCTCTGCAGCGCCCTCTACGTGCTGGGCACGGAGGCTTTCTCTTTCCTCCTGGCCGCATTCGGAGGAACGGCTGCAGGGTTTGCTCATGAATTCTCAGCAGTCCAATTAGAACACGGAGCGGAAGCCTGTTCCGTGTCACAGCAGACGAGGACAGTGTCCACGGAAGCTTGTGTGTGCGTGCGCATCCGGTTCCCGCCCCTTCCGTTGAGCTGGGATTTCCACACCCCTGCATTCAGTTGAGTTGTCAGAATTGTCAGAAGCAGGTTGTAGAGTTTACCTCATGTCTGTCTAGTGAAGAAGAGAAATCCAGTGGGAGGCTTAGCTTTCCTAGTAGGAAAGTGTCTAGGCTTGAGGAGACCCCCTCTGGTGCTTTCGTCCACACCACAAGGAGTCATATCTCGGGGCTCCTGCGTGGGGTCAGCCCCTCCCGCTGCCTGTTGGGCTCCCCTGCGTGCTGCATGAGCAAGGCCTTATGGAGTAAGAGGCTGGCCAAGTCTCTCTGCCCTGCGTCCTTTGTTCAGGCGTGGGGCAAGAAAGTCCCCACGGGTGACCAGAGTCAGAAAATAATTTATTTATTTTTTAAGATTTTATTTATTTATCTGTCAGAGAGAAAGAGAGAGAGAGTGAACGCAAACAGGGAGCGGCAGGCAGAGGGAGAAGCAGGCTCCCTGCTAAGCAAGGAGCCCGATGGGGTACTTGATCCCAGGGCCCTCGGATCAGGACCTGAGCTGAAGGCAGACTCTTAACTGACTAAGCCACCCAGGCGTCCCTGGAAATAATTTAGAAAGTTGCTGTCATTCTCATTCTCTTTGCAGTTTAGAATTTGGGAGGAGGCTTCATTTTCTGGGTGGTGAGCAGGGCCCAGGAGACATCTTCGAGAGAAGTTCCCACATTTCTCTCAACTCACGCCTCCTCTTGTATCTCTAAGATCACGGACTGTTGTGGCAAGCTGTAGGCTTATGTTGTTAACACCAGTACTAGATGCTCTCTGCCATCCCCACAGGTGCACAGAAAGACACCTGAGAGACCATCTTGCCCAAGCCTCTGATTGTACAGATGAATTTGAGGTCAGGGAAGGGGACTTGCTCTGAGCCAGAACTAGGGGCCCCAGGCTCCCAGCCCTGGGCTCTGCCTTCGCTGACAGGCTGCTGCTAGCATGCTCATCTGGCTTCACTAGGAGAAAACTGGCCGCTGCTGCTGGGGGTGTGATCTGGCTCCTCTGAGGGAGGTGCGGCCCCGGCCCATCAGTGCGCGGACTGCGCTCCGCTCCCACGACGGCTGTAGATCCCAGCCGCTGGCGAGCAGGCGCGCTCTGCAGCCTCTGCTGCCTCCTGCTGATGAGGCCGAGTATGTGTTTTTAGGCAAGAAAGACAAGTACACCAGGCCTGGCAAGTGAGGAAACACAGAAAATTCGTAAAGGCTCCTTCTAACTCTGCTTCTCAGATTTTGCAAGAGGAGATCTATTCTGGGCACGAAGCTTTCATTCACTGCTTTTCTCTTTTTTGTGCATCATCACAGTTATTCTGCGTAAATGGTTATGAGATTGCCCATCATTACTGTTTATTCCGGATTCTGGGGATGCTTTAAACTTCACTGGCTGAGAACAGAAATGCTAAAATAGCCATTCTTTTTAGTCTACAGCTAAAGACTTGTAAAAGAATTGTAGTTCAGAATTAAAAGAAATTATGGCATCAGAATTTCATTGCTGGGATGTACCACAGAGTTTATTAGGGATAGCCCACGCACAGGTGGGAGAAATGAGACCCAGAGAAGTTTAATAAGTGACTGAGCAAAGTCAGAGTTGTTTAGTTAATGTCAGTACCGATGTTCTGACTTTGTTCAGTTCTCCCATTTATTTTGAGCTTCCTGTGAGCTAGACCTTGTTTTTTGTAGATTTTCCATAGATTATTTCTAATTCAGACCTTATTTCTACTTTGTAGATACACACACACAGACACACACACACACACCCTTAATATGAAAATGGAAGCTCAGACAGTGTAAGTACCTTGCCCGGTGAATGAACGATCTGGCAGGAGTCTAGGAGTGGTGTGAGTCCCAAGGTCCTGTTTTAACACCACACTGTGCTGTGTCTCTCAACTCCTTCCTTTAAGATTTGCATTGTCTTAATTAATTTGTCTCAGCAGTCAGTTCTTTCACTGTGTTCATCATCAGACATTATAAGCTGTGCTTCTTAAGGAAAGGTAACTCAGTTGTGTGCAATTACAAATATTTTAAAAATCTGAAACCTTAACTTCTTGCTGGGAGCACTGTGTTCATCTCAGGTGCTGCCTTCTCATTGGGAACTCATGAACACATTTGGATCCTGGATCACATTAACTCTTACTTGTGTAGCCTCCCACACAGTGAAACAACCTGACCACCACGGAAGAGCTACGGTGGAAAGATAGGAGTGACTTAGGCATGAAATGGTGGTGAAAAGAAGCTGATATTTTTACTTTGAGTTAATAATGATCATTGAAATGCAATTTCAGTTGGAATGATTTTAAACTGTATAAAGTTTTTCAAAAATCTTGTTCCTTTGCCTCCATAGGTTAGAAATCATTACTGTTCCTGTCCATTAATTTCTTGAACTTCTCAGAATCTCTCTTGTCATTCAGATATAAAAGTTCCTCGTATCATTTCAGTTTGAACAAATAAGGTGCATGAATGTCAGTGGATAACATATAGGCCCCTTGGATTGTGTTCCCATCGGGATTATAACCTAATTCTTTATGGAAACGTATATTGAATCTTTCTTCCTGGTCCTTTGATGTTTTAAACATAATTTAATAGTTCTAATTGCAGTACTATTGCAAACATTAAATATTAATTTTAAGGCAAAAAAAAACCAACAAACCCAAGTGCCTTTTCTTCTGTCATTCTGGTTTTATCTGTTTCATTGTTTTGGTGCTTACTAGGAACTTGTCAGCAGCTCATTAAATCGTGTTTGTTATGCCCATGGTTCATCTTGGTTTCTTTTCGGCCAGTCCCTTTCCTCCTCCTGGCGTAAGCCCGTAAGCTCTCTGAGGACACAGGGGCTCTAAGCCCCAGGAGACAGGGAGCTTCGTTTATTGCTGTAGGTCATACACCTAGAATCAGCTGCATGACCTGTTACAGGAGTTTGGTGCTTGGTCAGTTGAAGTCATGTAAAAATACTTCCTAGGTAGTTATTTTAGATAAGTGTAGAGATTTTCATCCTGTTTAAGAGATGGGTTTTCAAGGGTGCCTGGGTGACTCAGTCATTAAACGTCTGCCTTCGGCTCAGGGCTTGATCCCAGAGTCTGGGATCGAGCCCCGCATTGGGCTCCCTGCCTGCTTCTTCCTCTCCCACTCCCCCTGCTTGTGTTCCCTCTCTTGCTGGCTGTCTCTATCTCTGTCAAATAAATAAATAAAATCTTAAAAAAAAAAAAAAGAGAGAGATGGGTTTTCCTTTTCTCATTTTCCTTGTGGAACCTCTGTCCCCTCATTTCCCAATGCTATTGTCTGTTGAAGTTGTTTAGTCATTTACAGTAGACAGAGCATTGGGCTATTGCTGAGAACTTTCTAGAGTTGGAAATACATAATATGGATACATATTATGTGTCTACTGCTTGTTTTTCCGACTCCCTTGTCTGTTGTGGACAAGACCCCTACATGATATAAAGTGTGTGATATTTATTAAATGCTAATATTTATTGAGCAGGTAGAATTTGTAATGTACAGGATCATGATGGGAATATTTTAAAAATTTATTTTTGTTTATGGGAAGAATTGAAAGAATTCCTCTCTGATGGAAATAATCCCAGAGATACTGTGGCCTCGTATTTAGGTCACTGGACTGTGTACGTTTTGTGGGTTTTGTTTTCGTGGATACTTCAGCAGTTTCTTCGAGTTCAGTGCTGTCGTGTGGTCTGGACTCCACAGCTGTTCCGTCCTGTTTTCCTGCAGTATTAGAAATGTGTACACATCATTAGACATCACAGAGACACAGATCATACTTCACACCTGCTGGGGTGACTAAAATAAAAAAGATAACAAAGTGTAGGCCATGACAAGGAGGGGGGAGCCCTCATACATTGCTTGTGGGAATGCGACAAGGCGTGCCCGCTGTAGAAAACAGGAGTTAGCCTACAACCTCACAGTCGTACTCCCAGGTATACACCCAAGAAAAATAAAAACGTTTGTCTACACAAAAACTCATGCATGGATGTCCATAACAATATATAGGAACCAAAAAAGGGAGAACAATCCAAATATCCATCAGGTGAACGGTTAAACAAAATATAGCATGTCCAGTGGAATATTATTTGGCAGTTACAAGAACGGAAGTATGTGCTACACGTGGATGGACCTTTAAAACATTGTGCCAGTTATAAAAGACCACTTTGTATGATTCCATTTATATAAAATGTCCAGAGCCAGCAAATGTGTGGAGATAGAAAGTAGATTAGTGGTTGCCTAGGGCTGGGGAGCTGAGAAGAGATGGAGAGTGACTGCCAGTGGGTAGCATGTTTCTTTTTTGGGTGATAAAAATGTGCTAATTTACATAGTGGTGATGGTGCACATCTAAAAACCATTGACTTGTACAATGGTACACTTGTACATAAAAGGGTAAATTTTATGTAAATTACATCTCAGTAAAGTTGTTGTAAACAAAGTATAGGTATAGATGTGTTTACTTCCATGAACATAAAGAATCACCAGAATGATGCACATTGGTTGCTTATGGGAAGGTGCTGGGCCCTTCTGGGGTCTGGGGCAGGAGGGAGATTTTTACTAAACACCTTTCGTGTCTGATGCCTTGTGATTATGGTACCAATTTTACGAGTGTGGAACAACGAAGGTATTAATAAGTCGTCTCTTCTCTTGATTTTACTATGACCAGGTCCTTCAGGGGTTAGATTATCTACACAGTAAGTGCAAGATCATTCATACTGACATAAAGCCGGAGAACATCTTGATGTGTGTGGATGATGCGTATGTGAGAAGAATGGCAGCCGAGGCCACGGAGTGGCAGAAAGCAGGTGCTCCTCCTCCTTCGGGGTCTGCAGGTGAGTGAGCTGAGCCGGCTTTGTTTCAATTTGTTTGGGGGCCACGCTGAAGGCAGTTGAGTCAAACATGTATCTCTTAGGAACTTTTGGAAGAGTCTGATTGCTAGAAATAATGAGACCTTTTTCTTGAAAAGGAAGATGCCCCAATTATGCGTTAATATTTGAGTTGCTTAACTTGATCCTCCCTTAAAAGATCATTTGCAATCTTGTGAGCTGCTTCATCTACATTGGAACATTGTCCTGTGCTGCACACTTGTCTGCAGGGGAGCATATAGTAACAGGTTGTGTAGTGACCTGTAGTCATCAGAATATTCCCCTGGCTTCAGGCTTGTTAGAATGCTTCCTAGTCTCTAGGTAGTCTTCATCAATCTGAGTCTAATGGCGGGTTTGGAATCAGTTACGAAAGACCCACGTTGGGGGAGAAGGTCAGATGCCTTAAGGATTGGCATCTAGAGTTTTCCGTCTGGTTTTGACAGAGTGTAACGGCTGCAGTGACGTGACCGCTCTCGCCATCTCTTTCTGTTTCCGCACCCTAGTGTGTCGTCGGGCGAGTGTGCAGCTGACGGGCTGCTGTGCGGTGACTGACAGGCTCTGGGGAGAGGCACCGCCTCCCAGTCTTGTGTTCTACCGTCAGGGTGCGTTTTAGATCAGAGACCTACAGCCGATCAAGCTGTGGATGTCAGCAAGGACCAGTTGTGTGATTTCTAGAATATTTGATTTATTTCCGCTATGTAGACTTGCTTAGTTTTCAAACTTACATGTACACCTCCTAATCTAAACTGTTCATTTTATTGTCTGCAAAACAGATTTGGTTAGATGACTATGTGACATTTGTGAACTCTTCTCCATTTTCTTAAGTTATCGGTCAGTGCTTTGGGATTGACTCTTTTTGAAATGAGTGGGTTTTTAATTTTAGATAAATAAGAGAAATGGCTCCTTATGATCAGCTACGCCCGTGCCTTTGCAGAGCCAGTCGTTTGAGTTGGATAAACTTTCTTTAGATCCCTGTGATTAGAAAGCTCTGATGTTTAACCATTTTGAAGTTGGGTAGCCATTAAAAGGCAATAATTACCTTCATTTTACAGTTCAGATTACGTGCATAAAGATACAGACCTATTTTCCTCTAAACATTCATTTTGTTTCCTTTTGTTGTAGTGAGTACGGCTCCACAGCAAAAACCCGTAAGTACCTACACATACACTTACCTTTACCTTTGTGTTAAAAGCAGCTGTTCCTTATCGAGCTTTTCAAGTTATAACATTGGTCTCTGCTGCTTTCTGCAACAGTTTTTCATTTAAGGTTTTTTGGGGGAATGGATTGTACCTTTTTTTGTTATGTTCTCAATTGTAGATGTTTAATACGTAGTAATATGAAAGACAGGCATGTTTATAAATGCTGTGTGTCCTTGAATATACGAGACTTACTGTTCCGGTGTGTTGAAGTGATTTTTAGAGTTGGAATCGTTGGAGCTTTTCCAAGTTTGGTCTTCATTTTCCCTGTGCACTTTCTGGGTTGCTGTTGGCGGAGTCTGGTGAAATGTGATGTGATCGAGATAGAGTTTGAAGTGTGATTATTATGAAACACTTAACATTAGTTCTGACTTGCCCCCAAGATACCTGGTTTTCTGAAGCTTGCACTCCGATTTGTTTTCCAGCCAGTCGTTAAACATTGTCTGTTTTGAGGTATGAAACAAGCTGCTTGGAATTAAGTGTTACCCGAGTGTCCCTAAACCTGCTTAGTTCCAGTAGAGGATAGAATATATGTATCTTGAGTTGACGAGTCACCTACAAGTCTTGAAAGAACGTTAGGAACCAGAAGCATTTGAAAGGAAACGTTGAGAAATTGAGCGTGCTGCCAGCAGCCGTCACTCTGGAGTGAACGGCCCCCTACGAGGGGGAGTGGTAATAATTATGCCCCCTGGCTTGCTGGGACGCCGAGCCATTGCCTACATTCCTGCTGTGGTTGGAGCAGCTTGTCCTGTTGATTGATTCTGTGGAAGAACTGGAGGCTGTCATTGCCAGCACTTACCCAGTCACATGGCCTCGTCGGAGGCAGGCTGAAACTGTGGCTTTTTCTTTTTTCCCTTGACTTCCTATGCTCATTGCTGGCAGTTTCTGCAGTCCTGCCTGTTGATAACAGCTCAGTGTGTGAGACCCAAGCACCCACAGTGCTGTTGACCAACAATGAGGGCAGTGCACCCGTGTCGCCAGGCTTGTCTTTTATGGCAGATAGCTGGGTGAGACAGGACATATCGTTAGTTTGTGTATAGGCAGTGACAAAACTTGCAAGAGGTGCTTCTTATTTAAAGGCCAGAGTATCTCAGCATTTTCCATTCTTAAAGTTGAATTGAGACAGACTTCTTGGATGGGAACCGTGTGTCCCTCTGAGGGCAGGGCCTGCTAGTAGCCCCCTTACTTGATGTCATCAGGCTTCTTTCTTTCTGTTTTTACTGTAACCCGGAGCACAAGGTTTTCACGAGTAAGACCTGAGGAAACAGGATTTGTCTGTGTTTGTCGTGCTGGTGCTCGTACTCCTACGTAGTGCTCTAACGGGGCAGACTGACCTGTGGTGTCTTCTTGACATGTTGTAGATAGGAAAAATATCTAAGAACAAAAAGAAAAAACTGAAAAAGAAGCAGAAGAGGCAGGCTGAGTTATTGGAAAAGCGCCTGCAGGAAATAGAAGAATTGGAGCGAGAAGCCGAGAGGAAAATAATAGAAGAAAACATCACGTCAGCGGTACCTTCCAATGAACAAGACGATGACTACGGCCCAGAGGGGAAACTCAAAGCTGCCGGCTTAGAGGACGCGGCCGAGGGCGAGCCTGCCAACGACAACGGTCAGTCTGCATGGGGTCCTGGAGCTTCCTTACTGGGCACCCGCCAGCTCACCACGCAGGCTCACTTGGTGCTGCGGCTTCAGATGTGAGGATGATTCTTTCCAACTCCTGGTTGGGGAATATGGGAAACCGTCTGCCACTTCATTTGTAAAATGAATGCCAGAAATATGTTAGTATTTCTAAAATAGGTTTTTAAAAATGGAAAATGTCTAACACCATGTCTCGATCATGTTAATGATTGTTCTTTATTTTGTAATTAACCTTTAACCTAAAGTAATGTACCCACGGACATTTTCTGAAGATTGTAGAAGAGAGGGTAGAAGCGGAAAGGCGATTCTATTTATAGTCATTTTTTCCCCAAGTCTAACTTTTTCTAATAAGAGTTAGCCAATTATTTACTAAATAAAAAATAAGATTTAGAAAACCTAAGATCTTACCCTGAGAGCCAAGAGGTGTTTTGCTTTGTAGTGCAGAAATCAGGCACATTCATGGGCGCTTGACTGGCTCGGTCAGTGGAGCATGTGACTCGATCTCAGGGTCATGAGTTTGAGCCCCATGTTGGGTGTGTAGAGCTTACTTGAGGGGGAGAAAAAAAAACAGTAAATTAAGCACATTCAAAATTGTCTCTTGTTGGGGGAAATATGAACCTAGTGTCACTGTGTTAAGGAGAGTGACACATTCTGATTCTTAACCCATCAACTTTTTAAGGCGAGGCTGAGGACCAGGAAGAGAAAGAAGACACCGAGAAAGAAAACACTGAGAAAGATGAAGATGATGTTGAACAGGAACTGACCAACACAGACCCTGCGTGGATAGAATCACCCAAAACCAACGGCCATATTGAGAATGGCCCATTCTTACTGGAACAGCAGCTGGATGATGAAGATGATGAAGAAGAAGATTGCCCAAATCCTGAGGAATATAATCTCGATGAGCCAAATGCAGAAAGCGATTACACATACAGCAGCTCCTATGAACAATTCAATGGTGAATTGCCAAATGGACGGCATAAAATTCCTGAGTCACAGTTTCCGGAGTTTTCCACATCATTGTTCTCTGGGCCCTTAGAACCTGTGGCTTGTGGCTCCGCGCTTTCTGAGGGATCCCCGCTTACTGAGCCTGAGGAAAGCAGTCCATCCCATGACAGAAGCCGGACGGTTTCAGCCTCCAGCACTGGAGATTTGCCAAAAAGTAAGTGCCCCCCCCCCAACCAGGTGTCTGCTTTCAGTGGCCCTGGTATCGTGTCCTTGACACACACTCTGAAGGGAATTGACTGGAGGTGGTCAAGTCCTGTATGTATCTGTTCACCACTCTCGTTGTATTATTGTACCCCTGCATAAGTAGTGTCATTTAAAATGTGCTCCGTGCCGCTTAGCCTTTCTCTTGCCTTCTGAATATCAGTCCCATGTCTGAGCTTCTCGTCCCGCTTCTGTAGGTAGTGGCGTCTCCGGTTGCAGAAACCCTCCCGGTCCAGCAGTTATCACGTACTGTAGCGTTTATAGAATATGTAGGTTATGATTCGTACTTCCATCCAATAGGGTATATTTAGTTTTGGGATTTTGTTTTGTTTCATTTGTATTCAGGGAAAAAAAACATACCTGCTTTTTGTATTGAGGAAGAAGTCTCTTATTTTACTTTGATGTTTGTTCCTGATTGTAGAATTCTGCTCTCCAAAGGTTAAAGCCATTTTAAAGGAAGTGGCATGGATCTTAATGCGATGATGACCTCTATCAGCCCCTTATTTTGAGAGTGAGTGCCACGTGACCTGTCTGCCTGTGTCATGCTAAGCGAACTTGGGGCATCACGGTTGGTTTCCATTCTGGCCCACAGAGGAGTAGCTCAGTACCCTCCTCTGCTCCCCCTGCTGACAGGAGTGTTTACCGCATGATGAGTCTGTCGATGACCCAGCCCTGCAGAGCAGGAGGAATCCCACAGCCCCTCCCAGTCCCTCAGGTGGGAGACCCCGGAGCCGTCTCTGTTACTCATTGGCTCTAGCTAATCATCCTAAGGATGTGGGTGTTTTTTTTTTTTTTTTCTTGGGTAGACATATCCTGTTCCTTTTTACTTTTAACCTGACCAAGGACTCTTTGAGGGTGCTTATAAAATGCTCTCACATGGAAGGTAGGTTCGTCTAGGGAAAGACTCACCTCTGTGTGTCTTCCTTCACTCTCACACACTACTTCTGACAACTCTGGTCACCAGATGTGTGTGTAGGGCATCTTCCCTACACCAGAAGCTTTTCTGACACCAGCTGGTGTCCTATGATTTAGCTTAATTCTGACACGATCTGGAGACAGCATCAGGTCCCACATGGTAAGAGCTGAGTCCCAGGGACGCCTGGGCAGCTCAGTTGGTTAAGCGTCTGCCTTCGGCTTAGGTCAGGATCCCAGCGTACTGGGATCGAGTCCTGCATTGGGGGGTTCTCCCTCTCACTCTGCCTGCCGCTGCCCCTGCTTGTGTGCGCCTCTTCTCTCTCTCTCTCTCTGACAAATAAAATCTTCTAAAAAGCTTCTAAAAAAAACCTAAAAAAAAATCTTCTAAAAGCTCAGGCCCACAAGACACCCCGACCCCCTTCGTACACCAGTGACAATCCCATATTGTCACCCGTGCTTCTGACCCGTCAGCTGTGAGTCGGAGGTTCCCACGTCCCCCTGTTCCAGTTAATCTGTTACAGCAGCTCGCAGAACCCAGGTTTACTTGCTAGGTCACTGGTTTATTCTGAAGGAATGTAACTGAGGAGCGGCCAGACGGAAGAGATGCGGAAGGTGAGGCTTTCGTGCTCCTTCCAGGCGAGCCTCCTGCCCTGCAGTCTCTCACACGTCCCTTCCTGAGGCCAGAATTTTCCCAGTTTGGGGCCACGTGAGCCCCTTCCCATTGTCTTTTCTGTCCTCTTGACACAACCCCATTGTTCTTTGCCTGCTCCCTCACTTGCGAGAACCACATTCCCAATTCAACTCTCCAGAAGTCAGTGTGTCTCCAGGTCGTTCTTGTGACTTTTTTTTTTTTTTTTTTTTTTTTTTTTTTTTTTTTTTTACCTTTTATAATATACAGAATATATAGGAACAGTAGCATGTAAGATTTATAAATATGCATGTATGGAGGTGAATGTGCAAGCATTTTTTATTAATGGAGTAAACAGTGAAAAAGTTCCACCATCACAAGTATAATAGCTTCTCCCCGTTTATTTTCACAATCTAGTAAAGAACGTCTGTGTGCAAATGCATGTTCGCTCATGCTTCTGTGCCTTTGCGGATGCGTTTCCTCCTGCTTGGAATGTTTCCTCCTCGGGATCCATGGTTTGTCCTTTCAGCCAACTTACTTGCTTGCCGGCCGGCAGCTCAAATATGAGCCCTGCCCGGGGCCCCAGCGGGCCTGTTGCCTTTCCCCTCTTTACCTGCTGCTCCTGCTTTTCTTACCTGAACGCTCATATTTCCGTTACCCTTCTCACTGAGATGTACAATCTCGGCGAGCCCGTGCATTGTATCGTTGTATCTTCAGCGTCTAAGTCAGTGCTGTGATAAACCTTTCCTGAATAATGAACAGATCCGTGCCGTCTGGCTACACTCTTCTCCTCTTCCCTTTGTCCCGCCTTTCCCCATTCACCATCAGAACCTTGTTCGTCTAGTGCACGTTCCATCCCCAGCACCCTTTCTGCCGCACCGGTGTCACCTCAGGGAGAAATAGGAGGTCTGTTTTTCATGTTGACCCAAATCTCTTATCAAGCAGACCTTTTCACTGTTAAATTCTAGGTACACACCAGGGACAGCATCTCCTTCTCCAGTCCTTTGTATGGAGGCACTTAGTTCTGGTTCCCAGCCTGGTGTTCGAGGACCGTGGGCGGTGGCCTGCATGGGAGGCCTTCTGTTGCCTGCGTGAAAGGGGCAGGGCCCTGGGAGGCTGGGTGGCCACCTACCGCCGCATGAGCATGAGGCAAGAGAGACAGGCTGTGTTCAGAGCTGGTGGGTCCTGGTTGTCGCAGCAGAGTATACACATGTGAGGGAGCAGGAGAAGGAAAAGGCCAGGAGGGGTGAAGGAAGAAGGGACGTGCCGGGCAGAAGGATGTGGACTTCTCCCCGGACTGACTGGGTAACCACTGAAGGCTGAGCAGGCAGGATTCCTTTTGTATTATTAGCTGCTGGAGCCATAGCGCGCATCTTGGCCCGTCCCATCTGGTCCTGCTGGCTTTCCCTGCAAGGTATTCACCCTCACCTGGCAGGGACCCAGGTTGCTGCCAGTAACACAGGCGCCGTGCTGCCCACTCAGCGACTCTCACTGCCTGGCCTGGTCTCTGCAGGGCAGTCCAGAGAGTGCTTTTCAAAGCACGTCCTGGCATCTTCCCTCCCCCTCCCTCCCGAGGACCTCCAGTGTCTTTCCACTAGGAATAACACTGCGAGGCGTTGCTCTGGAAAGCTTAGGAGCTCTCCGCAGCCCATTTCCTAGCAGCTCACTCTCTGGCACTGTCTCCCTCACCCGTGGCTCACTCGGCCCCTCCCACGATGACTTCCTCACGGGTCTCAAAAGTACGAGCTTGTTTCTCCTCTCTGCACTTTGCACTTGCTGTCTCCTCTGCCGAGAGCCTCTCGCCCTTCGTGTCTCCCTTTGTTCAGGCCTCTCCTTGCATGCCACCTTCTCGGGAATGACCTCCCCTGCACATCCTCATTGTCCATTTCCTTTCTTTGTTTTTCTTCTTTCTTTTCTGACATGGCTTGTGACTCAGTCATTTTATTTACTTTAGTGCCCACTGATATGTGAGTTTCCTATTTTGGGGTATGGTGGGGGAGCCTTACACGTTTTGCTCCTGCTGTTCCGAGTGCCACGTTAGTACACAGAAGGGACTCAGTAAATGCGTGGTGAATGAATGGCCAGGCTCGGGCATTGAATCTCCCAGTTCTGCTCCTCTCTGGGCCTGGCTCTGAACATCTGCTTATGGAGAAGGTAGCCACGCCTTTGTTGTAAGGATGTTTTAAAGTATATAAAGAGTCAGCGTGAGCCCAGCACAGTGCCTTGCAGATAAGCAGCGACGGCCGTGTCGTCACTCAGGGCCGCCACGCTGCCATCTTACTGGTTTCTAAGATAGCTTCACATGGAATGAACAGTGTCACTGGGATACCAGGTCAACAGAGATGATTTAAGGGGCCCAGTCCTTCCTGAAGTGACATCTCCCCACCTCTCTCTTCCCACGTTTCAGTTCCTCCTTGGCAGAGGAGGAGAACAAGGAAGGGCTGTGGGAGGTCACCACAGGGATGACGTCATCAGAGGAGCTGACCCGATTCCCGGGCCAAGCAAAGTCGGTAGGAGTGCACAGCTCGCACGAGTGCCATGTTCACATGGGCTTTGTTGAGGGCTGCCTCAGGTACCCTAGCCGGGTCATCATCACACTGAGAAAAGGAAGTCAGAACTACAAGTAGATTCTCGTTCAAAAGCCTCCTTTGTGTTCTTCACCAGCTAAGGTTCTGGAGTGAATTCCCTGTTATTTGGGAGGCATTGTGAGCAGGGTCCTTGTTGACCAACCTGAAGCCAGAGGATAACCGCCTATCACTAAAGACACCTTGTCTTGTGATCATAAATGAGGGGGATTAAATGCAAAGAAACAGTATTGAACATGTGAGGTGCTGTGTTTTTTGCAGTGTGTTTCCTCTAGTTGACTTGAATTATCCAGCTCCTGGGAAACATCTTTCAAACACCTGGGAATGGGTGGTCATCACAGAACCCCCTTCCCCGCGAGTACCCTCAGGCACCCACTTAATGTGGGCGAAGCAGAACTAGAGCTTCACCCCGCTCCTTCCTTAGACCTTTGATCTGAATTGTGTGGCTTCCCCTCTGCTCTCTGCCAGTGGGGCTTTGGTTCTGGCCAGTGGAAGCCTTAGCCTGGGGTTGGAGGGGGAGGGGTCTGGCATGGCTCTTCCTCTTCTTTCTGGAGCACTGAGCCTCACAGAATTTAAGTCATTGCCCAGAGTCTCAGAGCCTGTTGGTGTTGAAACCTCGATTTGAATCCCGTTGTGCAGACTTTACACTAGCTGAGCTGCGGAGCCAGTAGCTTCATTTTCTTGCCTGTTGACTCTGCTTGATTGAGTGACATGTGGGAGTCCTCTGGCCATTTCTAATGCTGCCCATCTACCCATTGGGTCAGCGCGTGTATGCCGTGTTCTCAGCCTGTCCCCCAGTCACTGTACACATTTTGTGTCCTCGTGTGGGTCTTTGCTGCTTTCCTTCTCTTCATTTGTGAGTTCTTGTGTTTGTTCTGCTGGCTCAGACCGCCTTTGGTGAAGCCCACAGTGCACCAGCATCCTTTTAAAGAAGAAAAGGTCATAGGGCAGATGGCAAACAGGGAACAATGAGCCTGACCGGCCCACATTGACCCACAGGCCTGGGGGCTGGGTCTTGAGGGTTTAAGATGTTGGAGAGCTCTGTGGGTACCCCAGCTCCTGGATGCCTTGCTGCTTGTGTGGGGCTGCCAGGGAGTCAGAGCGCCCTCAGTGCCGGGGCTCTGCGGCGTGGGCACCCCTGAAGCGAGGCTGGACGTGCTTGAGCAGCGCCCGGCTTCGAGCAAACAAAAGGGTGTTTAATGTTCTGCATCGAGTCGACTTTCCTGTTTAGTGTGTAAATACCATTTCAGAATGACTTCTATGATAAATAAGAGCCATAGTTACGTGGCTTCCGGAATCAAGCTTTTGGTCAGTTTGAGGTTTGATGAAGATGCTTACTCACTTCAGGATTTTCTGTCTGGGCTGCTCCACGTTATTTTCCTTTGTCAGGTGCCTCCTGGTTAACCGTGCTTGAATGGGGCATGGTTTGGACTTGTCTGAGAAGCTGTTCTGGCCCCAGGAGCCCTGAGAAGCCTAGTAACCCTGTGTCTGCTGTTGAGCTTCTCTCAGGGTCACCCTGGGGTTAAAGTTGGGCTAAACCCAAGTTGCTTGGTCGTGGCCTTTAATCTGTATTTGTTAGTCAACCATTGTCTAACCCTTGAGGTCTGTGTGCTCAGCCCAAGCAGAAGGAGAGGTAGGGGGTGTGGTCACCAGGTGAACTGTGTGTCACTTACAAAGGGATTGGCACCCAGGAACCTGTCCTCACTACCTTTGTGTTTCACGTGATAACGTACCAGTGAGCTCGGTGTGGTCCCTTGTGGGCTCTGAGGCAGTGAGGAGCGGCTTTAGAAAGACGCAAAAGAGAGCAGAGTAGGGTTGACCTAGAGGTGAAGGAATCAGGGATACAAGGAGAAAGGACAAGGCCGGGTCAGGGAGTGTCTGGGCAGCCCAGTGTGCTCTCTTTTGTGAAGTACCTTCCAGGGATGGAGCCCAAGAATTTAAACTTCTGTTGAGTTCAACTTACAGGGTTGCAGGCCTAAATGCTCATCCCATCACTTGTCTAGAAAAGGAGACTGTGCCCGGCACACATTGTGTGCACACATGCAGACCACTTGTCCCGAGCACTAACTGTCCTGCTGTTTGCTCATGCCAGCAAAAACCCGGGCGGCCGACTTGTTGGTGAATCCCCTGGATCCACGGAACGCAGATAAAATTAGAGTTAAAATTGCCGACTTGGGAAATGCTTGCTGGGTGGTAAGTAGTTTTCTTTCTAGAACATTTTGCTCATGATCATGTATCAGAAGACACTTTTTTCCTTTTTAATGTCTGTTTTCCTCCATAGTAATACAGTCTGTTCCCTTCCAGCATAAACACTTCACAGAAGACATCCAGACACGTCAGTATAGATCCATAGAGGTTTTAATAGGAGCAGGTTACAGTACACCTGCTGACATTTGGAGTACAGCGTGTATGGTAAGAACGGCCGTGGCCATTTTCTTCTGTGTAAAGACTCGTCCCCTTAATGCTCATGACGGGACAGTCCCACTGCTGCATGTGGTCTGTGTTTTCCCGACTGTGAAATGGGTCCACTGTGGGAGGGCTGAGGGCGAGGTTGCTGTCTTGAGTGTCTTGAGAATTGGAAGAATTCTTCTCAGGTGTGTCCGGGGCTTGGCCATGTCTGGTTTGACATGACTGTGATAGACAGTCTCCGGTCAGGGCCCTCTTCAGGCCACCGCCCCGAGAATCACACCCTCTGCTGTGGTGACGAAGTCACTTCAAGTCATTCTTCCTGGTTTCTGAAAGCTTGCAGGCCATGTGCAGGTTTGCCCTTTACTCGTGCTGTGGGGGATGATGAGGCAGTGGTGTCTGAGGGGAAGATCGAGGTCGAAAGGCGGGGCCCCTTCTTGGTAACCCCTGACAGACCTGATGTCCTTACCGTAGAGGAAAGGATTTCACTCTGTGCCAATGTTTAATGTCTCTTATAAGGCAAAACCTAGAGAATATTCTAGCTTATTGCTGTAGGCTGTCCACTGACTTCCGAGACACAGCAGCCGCACATATCCCCTTTGAGTCTGTTCCCAGAGAGAACACGAAGGCATCTCTCGTCAGGCCTCAGGACGCCTCTTCTTTCCCCCGTGTGTGTCATCATCTCTTCTGGCTGCATCGCAAGGTTGCTCGTGTCTACACTGCGCGCCCAGGCCCTCACCGGGGCGTCTGTTTCTCACTTACTGCTGACCTGTGACTTGAGGAGCATGCGTGGGCCCTCATCCTTAAGCCAATTTCGGTCTCTCTTTCTTGGCCCTGTTTCCTATCCAGGGTGCGCTCGCATGTGCGTGTGTGTGTTGCTTGGGGTGCTATTTCATGTTTTTCTTACTTCATTTATGTTTTTCCCCAAATTCTTTGATATATTTACAGCGAGAGGCTTTGTGTATGAAACTTGGCACTTTGTCTTCTTACTAGAAAGAGCAGTGAGGAATAGATGTCATTATCTGTTATTCAGAGATTAACAGTTCTTTGGAGTTTGCCGTGCTATATGCCCTCTGATGCTGCAGTAAAAGCATGGTGCTAGATGATATGAAAAAAAGTAGATGTTTGTGTAAAATTATTAAGATCTCAGGCAACAGATGTGGCCAAATAGATTGGAAACAGTGTGCCTTTCTGCTCCCACTTTGCTCTGACAAATCATAGCAGATAATAATTTTTAAAACTAAGTTTTTCAGTGAGTATCAGAAACTTAGGTCTTTGCTGTGCTAGGTATGGAAAAGAATGGTGAAAAGAATTGGTGGGCATGTGGTGGCTGCTTTGAATTTGGAGACTGCTGTGCGGGGAGGGACAGGGAGGGACAGGAATCTGGAGGGCAGGGGGTGGGGAGCCCTGGAAGCGGCAGGAGCCCGAGGCTGGGTCAGTAGGAGGGGAGAGAAATGTTCCATTTCAGGATGTGGTGAGGTCAAGGCTTACGTGTCCCCAGCAACACAGAAGGGGCCATACCAGGCTGCCCTGAATTAGACTCTGACGGCTCTTTCAACTCTGAAATCCTGTGCTTCTAATTTGGGGTGTTAAATTTTGGTGATATAACCAGAAAAATAGGACAAGATCACAGAGGTAGGAGAATAATGGTGGAGCTGTCAGTATGCTTTTGTACCAGGTTGTCTGTCTTGCCTTCTGTGAGGTAAGGACTTGTCCCCTCACACGGTGTCCGCATCCTGGCCACTTCCGCTCCTGTGGACAGTGATACAGAAGTAGCAGACTGTCTCCTTTCTCCTACCTCCCCTTCCCCGCAAATTAGGCGTAAACTCCCTCAGGGCTTCGAGGGCTATTTGAGGGGTTTTTAAAATTTTTTAAATCAGTTGGTTGTCATTGGGGTGATTTTTTTATTTCTGGAAGGGGGCAAGCCTTGTTCCCCAGCCGCACCTTCCATCCCCAGAAGGCAAGGCTGAGAGGTCCCTTGTGTTCTT
The DNA here is from genome assembly GCF_023065955.2 of Ursus arctos. NCBI lineage: Eukaryota > Metazoa > Chordata > Mammalia > Carnivora > Ursidae > Ursus > Ursus arctos. The sequence continues at coordinate 18,151,887 of NW_026622985.1, forward strand.
CCTGGAGAACCCGGTACACACAAGGCGGTGCTGCCCCCCCCATCCTCGCGCTGAAGTTTAGAAGTACAATGGCATATTAAATTCATGCTACTAAGCTGTACGGAAGCTCCAGACTGGTGGTGGTGGTGTGGCGCGGAGCCCTTTGATGACATGAGCGGCAGGAAGTCTTGCAGACGCCCCGGTGGAGTTGAGAGCTCCTGGGTGGGCAGCAGGCGCTTGTGCTCACGGATGAGTGCCATCCCCGTTGTCAGGAAGGAGGGCAACAAAACGGGGCAGAGTAACCGAAATATGTCACTTGCTGAACCTCTTTTCCTTTTCTTGAGTTTTGGGGCCCCTCAGATGTAAGTGCGTGTGATCTAAAAATTCTGTGTGGGCCGAGGCGTGGACGGTTCTGCACTCGTCTGTCGGAGCCCGGGGTTAGGTAACTTCTGTGGGCTCCACAGTGAGCCCCGGTGAGGACCAGGGAAGTGAGAAAAGCCAGTCTGACAGACTTCACCCGACCTCCTCAGCACTGGTCACATCACAGGAAGAATAGGCGACCTTATTTATTGAGAATGGTGTAGGAGGGCATTTCAAGAAAGAGGTGTCTGGCCTTCCCAGAACCTGAGAAGAGTTTGGTCATGGGGCGTCCTTGTAGGGGATCTGGTCAATACAGAGGAAGGAAGCCACAGTTCCCAAGCATTACAAGTCCCAAGTGGTAAACTAGGAGTAGTAAAGGTTGTATTGGGAGTGACTTCGTGAGCGGAGGGCAGTCGTCTTCCACAGTGTCACAGCGGCCGGCACGGAAGCAGGCCGGAAGGCACAGACGCTGACATTCCCGTTGTGATTCCTGCCCCTGCTCTGCTGAGCAGGTCCTTTTCGTTAAGAAAATCTCATCCCTCTTTGGAGAACTAGGACCAGATGACACGACAGGAGAGTCTCCACCTTACCTCTCCTCTTCCTTTTCTCTTTTAAGTCATTTCTTTGTGGGCTTCTTTGATTTGAGAATTTCGTTGGAAATAACATGGGTGCTAATCAGAACAGTCCTCTTTCAAAGAACGCTCCGTTAACATATCTTAGTGTTAGGCTGTAAGAAGTAGACTCAACCTGATTGAAATGTTTTTGAAAACTAACCAGAAGAGTGAGCGAGGGCTCAAGGGCAGGGTTAAGGAGCAGCGGTGGCACGGTCCTCGGGGCTCCCGCAGTGGCGCCTCGCGGTGTCTCCCCCAGTAGGGTCTCCCCTTTTCCTCACGGCTTGTCCCAGGCGGGAAAGCCTCTTCTGGCCATTCACCATGAAATCTAACTATTCCGTTTGGATTTGTGGCCAGTGTGAGGTTTTGTACCCTGATCTGAGATCATATTTCTTGTTCATTGGGTGGAGGGGAGAGGCCCCAGGCAAGGACCTTCTGTGACCCTGAGGTGCTGGCGTGACCAGGTCCTGCGAGATCCTGAGTTCATACACTGGTGCTCTCTCGGGGTAGCTGAGAACCATCTTGTCATCCCATTTTCCTCCTTTCTTTGAAAAAAGAGAAAGGTGAGGCGATGTGGTCATGGCCACGTGCACCCACCCTTAGTTTGTGGAAGGCCGTGGTGGAGAGCCTCTTGCCCACACTCTGGTCAGGGCCTGGGGAGGAAATGGGGGGATGCGGGAGGGCAGGGCCGGAGCGTCAGTGCCGGGGATCCAGGCCCCTGAGCTCCTTTCGGAACAGCAAGATCTAATACAGAATAGAAGTGTAGAAAAACCAAAAATAGGATGTAGCCTTTTCCTTTTTAAAAAAAGATTTTAAGCACATGGTATTGGATCCGCAGAGCAAAGGCAGTTACCATCTTTATATATCGTTAGCAGATTAAACTTGTGGTCCTGAGGGCTTTTTTGAGAACAAGGGAAGAAGACTGCCCAGTAGAAACGGAAACACAGGGCCTCCCCCACCAGCTGTCATGCTGGGGGGCAGGTGGTGACGGCCCAGGAGGCAGGCCAGCTCTCCTTGCCCACCTCACTGGGTTCCTCCGGGCCCAGGGCACAGAGCGGGAGCCACAGAGCCTTCTTTGTGGCTCTCGGTTTTCCTTCGGTTGCGTCAGAAATGAAAGAAATGATGAGACGCTGAAAATAGCTCTTAGTTACTAAGACATGAGGGTCTTTGCTTCATCTGCTCTCTGGGGGCCAGACGAGCCTGGGGGTTGAGGGCAGGCATGAATCGGCCCTGGTCCTGGACTGCGTCCGGGTGCTGCCATTCATAGTGGGGGTGCAGTCTCCAGCCAGGCCTGCACACGGCTGCCGGCCGACGTGCTGCCTGCAAGATGAGGGGAGGACGTAGGCTTTACATCCTCCAGTAGAGGAGATGTGAGAATATTTCTGAACCTTCTTTGAACTTTTTGGAAGGAAGAAAAAAGTTGATATTGAGCTCTTTTAGAAGGCTCTTTGATTTGACCAGATCCTCATAAAATGTAGGTCTCTTGTGCGAGGAGAAAAAGTTGCTGGCTCAGGGGCCGCTTCACAGAGTGCTTAGCGTGTCATCTGTTGTATCCTAGGCATTTGAGCTGGCAACGGGAGATTATTTGTTTGAGCCGCATTCTGGGGAAGACTATTCCAGAGATGAAGGTGAGTATCGCTGCCTGCCACATACCTCAGGCTGGGTCTCCTGAGAAGCCTGAGCTGCTGGACAGTAGCGTGTTTCTGTACTGAAATAGAGCTGTGTTTTGGTTTTCAAACGCCCAATTCAGTCGCTTTTCCTCGAGCTTGAAGCCCCCTCAGGCACAGTGGATGGGCAGCTCTGCGGAGAGCCCTTGGCCCCAGCTCACCCCTCCCTCCTGCTTGCCCCGGGCCTGGTGCCCAGCAGCCAGGAGAGGACGGGCTGTGTGAACCGCAGAGCCTCTCTGTGCTCCTTTCGTCCACTGATCTGCCCACGTCTCTGTCCTGTTGGGGAGCTGAGTTGAAAACCTGGGAATTCTGGCTTGAATTCCATCTGTAAACCTGACCATCTCCATGCTTATTTGCTTGCGATGCTGGGGTGGCCTGGGGCGAGCTGGCACCAGTCACCGTTAATGGTCCAGATGGTGCCTGAGGCCCGCCAGCCCCACCAGCCTCTGCATGAATGTGCGCAGACATTGTTGATTTGAATCTATTTCTGATTTTTTACTAATTTCAATTTTTTCCCTCTTCTTTTATCCCATCCTTCCCTTTGCCCCTCCCATTCCCGTATCCTTTTTTTTCTCTCCTCCATAGACCACATAGCCCACATCATAGAGCTGCTAGGCAGTATCCCAAGGCACTTTGCTCTATCTGGAAAATATTCTCGGGAATTCTTCAATCGCAGAGGTAGTACCTCTTCTTTTTGAAAAGCGCCATGATGCAGACAGAAACGGCATAGCAGCTGCTGATTGTAGCACTAATGGTGACAGACCTGGCTCCCAAATTCAAAAAGCAACCTAGCAAAATGCCTATGCTGATTTAAAAGTGGAGAGGGAAGACCACGCTTGCCCTGGGCTGTGGTCACCCGTGCATCCGGCCACACCGGCAAAGCCTGTGCTGGGATTATCCAGATCGCGCTCTGTTTCTGTCTGCGCGGGCGGTAGCAGTGTCTGCATGCAGTGTACTGATTAAACTGTCGTGTGTTTCTGTTTTGCTGGCAATGTTTCCCAATGCAGATCACATAGCATTGATCATTGAACTGCTGGGGAAAGTCCCTCGAAAATACGCTATGTTGGGGAAATATTCCAAGGAGTTTTTCACCAGAAAAGGTAACGGTATTTATGCAATGCTAATTTTCGGCATAATCCTCTCCCAAAAGGAGAAATTGTGCATTCCCATTTGGGCAGTGGAGAAAGACCTGGACCTTTACAGCTGGGGAATTCTGCTGAAGAAACCTCTCAAGACATAAACTTGAACCATCTCATATCTGTGGAGTATGGATTTTGTAAGAGCACAACCTTCCTGAAACCCTCGGTCTCCTCCCCACTTCCCTCTTCTAATCTAAGCCCAATCCGTGTATTCGTGGATTTGTAAAAAGGAGTTTAAGTGATTTTTAGGAACCAGCTAGATTTAACTTTCTGTTTTCTATGTTGTTCTTGGAGCCCCAGTGTTTCTGCCTTGGAGTAGAGGCAGCCTAGGGACTGGACTTAAGGAATGTCCCTCCGTGTCGTCTTGGGTCTGTTTGAGCTACTAGGGAGTGGGTGTGGGCTTGTGAAACCCTGCACCCCACACTCTGAGAAATTGAGTTTTGTTCTCCGTTGCATTATTCATACTGCGTTATAGCTGATTTACTTTAATATCACAGTTCTGTTGATCTTCCCTTGATGTGACCCTGAATAGCCGTTTCTTTGCCTTTTATAGTCTCTAATTAGTGATGAGTTTTTTTAAAATACTCAAAAGCCCTAGGAATTTATTTTTAAAGGATCCCTCCCCAATGCCGTATTCTTTTGTGTGAGCATGTTGGTCCTCTTAATTCATGTTTTTCCAGCTTGGATTGGCGGGGGGTGGTGAGGGCTGCAACACCCTTTAATAAAAAAACTTTTAAAGTTGGTGTGAGCAGGACATGGAGTTTCTAGAAATTTCTGAAAGTTATTGGTCCTCTGTTCCTCTCTGCTTTAGCCAGATTTGGAGAACTGGTTTTTTGGGTTTTTGGTTTTTTTTTTCTTTTTTTAAGATTTTTATTTATTGACAGAGACACAGCTAGCGAGAGAGGGAACACAAGCAGGGGAGTGGGAGAGGAAGAAGTAGAGCAGGGAGCCTGATGCGGGGCTTGATCCCAGGACCCTGGGATCACTCCCTGGGCCGAAGGCAGACGCTTAACAACTGAGCCACCCAGGCATCCCTGGAGAACTGGTTTTGACTTTGTATTTTCCTGTGAGATAGGTAGGGTATTCTTTTAGCGGAATAATCCTTTTTTATACCCATTGGTGATGTTGACCTAACCAGTCCTCATTTCATCCTTTACATATTCCTATTAAATGCATGGAAACTTGAGAACTAACTGTGCCGAAGCTGATGGTTTCCTGTCCCACTTACTCTGAGCACAGTGACCACAACTCCCAGCTGTTCCAGGATCACCCAGTGGGTGACCTTTAAAATATGTAACTAGATGCAGTTCTTTTATTACTACCTTTTCAAGGCTTATCACAGGAGAAAAGGTTGTCAGAACTGTTGTTCAGACAGCCTGTATTGATTTTGGTTCCCAGAATCTATGTGGTCTTCGCGGCTGGGTCACATGAGCAAGCTCCATGGTTCCCCTCACACATGGGCCCCAGTAGGCTCGAGGGCGGGAGAAGGGCTTCGCCACCAAACCATGTTTGGTGACGAAGCTGAGGTTTAGCGTGCTGTGAGGCTGGGCATGTCTCGTCTTCATGTGCCCTCTGAAGCTCCATTTCCCGTCTGGCTGGGGTGACTTCAGGGTGTGTGGTTGTTACAAAAAAGTATAAGAGGTGTCTGTGCAGTGCACGGCACCCTAGTAGCTCATGTCGTGTTCGCTAAGGCAAAGTTGTAAACAGGAGAATACTTGAAACAGCATGAACTACTAGACAGTGTTATTACTGGGAGAATGGACCAAGTTTCCATAGGAAACTTCTAGAAAATGTTACTTGAAAATGGCTGAAGCGAGGAATGCTCCGGATGATTATGGCTTGGGATTCCGTGTGACTTGAGGAACTCTGTTTTAATCAAAGCAGACCCCTTCTTCCACACTTGAGAATGTTTTTAGAGCCTGTGAGAGATGGTCTGGCCGTCAGGATGACGTGGCCAGCAGATGACTTGCAGCGAGCCCCCAGCCACAGCTGTCACCATTGTCAGATGGGGGCTTGGAGGGGAGAATGGCCAAGAGCTACTAGCCTAGTCTGTCCTGAGAGAGGGGGCATTACTGACTTGCTGATGCTCTGGGGGAGGGGACAGGCACTGCAGGGCACTGGACCACAGCTCCTGCTCCTTCCACCAAGCAGAGAGTCTGCCACAGGTGCGCGAGCGGGTGCCAGCATCAGGCCGAGGGGAGCCTCCTTTCCCACACGCGCCTCAGGCAGGGTGGGACCGACGGCCCAGAAAGGCACACGGGGCTGTTTCCTTCAGTTGTGCTGCTGCTGCTTAGAATGCCTGGGCTCTGCTCTTCTCTCGTTCCATTGTCCATGGGTTGGGAACCACATACCGTGCACACTGGGAAGGAGGAAGAACAGGGACAAAGGAGGGGACCTGAATGGTGAGAAAATGAAGTTGTGGGAGTTATTTGAAGTCACGTGCCCAGCTTTGTTCCTGGAGGCAGCTGCTCTGAGCCCCTTGTGCCCATTGGGCTTTGCCTGAGCCTCATGCCACCAGGGACAGCACCTGTTGAGGACCAGCCCAGCACCAGCCCCGGGCCTGGAACCCTTGCCTCGCGCCACCTGGCAGGTGCTGTCTTTCGAGGACAGGCTGTTGAGTGATGCCTGGTGAACCGATGCCGGGTCGCCGGTGGGTTTCAGCTCAGAGCTCTCTGTCCTATAGCTCTTCATGCTGGAAGGTGGCCCTTCTGTCAGCTCCGCTGCTCCTAGGACTCGTGGTCTGTGCACGACCACTGCCCGCGCCCTGAAGGGAGTACGAAGTGCTCGCACGGGACCGTGCTGCTGGTCCTGGTCGTGCATGCACTTTGAGGACTCGTGTGCACGGGGGTTTTCAGGAGCTTGTTTGAAGGTGAGCTGCAGAGTGGATGCGCATTGGCGTCCTTGGTAAAGAAAGACCGAAAACACTACGATGTGCTATCACTTTTTTCCCTTCATTTGGATATGAGGGAGAGTTCGTGACTAGGCAAGAAATCCTCTAAACTGACTGGGAACTGGGACTTAGGTCCTGCTCATTGTTTATTTATAATCACTGGAGACGAGAAGGGATTTAGGCTTGTTTACAGAAGTCGCAGAAATAGTATGATGAATGAGGGCCTGTCATGAAAATAGATTTCACCATGTCCCCTAGGACAAGGGGAATGATGTGTTACATTGAAGATGGGTTTGGCATGCCTCCCTAAGTAACGTGTGTGAATATACATTTTGGAAGTAATGAGATCTTAAATGTATCCATTAAAAAAATTTTTTTTTTAATATCTTTGTACCAGAACTGATAGAAAAGCAAGATCGAAAACTTACTAATTTGCTTTCATCACCTTGGAAAACAGCCAGTGGTTGAGAGGGAGTAAACAGCATGTTTTTGTGCTCGTTGTCCTGGGTGGGATGCAGGTCTCATCCCCACCAGGAGGGAGAGTAGGCTGTGTGTGTTAGAGGTAAAGGTCAAGGGCAGCTAAGTGGCATCTTCCTAGTTATAATTCTGGGTAAAATGGTGGTTACTAGTTTGAATTATTTCTTGGCCGGGAAATTTTAAATGGAGCTGGATTTTTGGCAGAGGATGTAACTCCTTTCTCACCCTGTTAGGGTTTAATAACCAGTAAGTTATTCCTTCAGATGTGGACATTGGCAACCAAAGATCGTTCATAAAAATCATCTTGGTCAATGTGATAAGATGTGCCCCGATAGAAATAGCATCTCTGTGAATTTTGTCCCTGTTCTGTCCTGTTACGATCTGAAGGTGTGTGTACCCTCCCCCCAAAATTCATATGAGGGAATCCTAACTCCCCCCGCCCCCGACCCCTTGCAAAGGTGGTGGCTTTCAGAGGTGGGGCCTTGGGAAAGTTCAGAAGGTCATGAGGGTGGAGCCCTCACGGGTGGGATGAGTGCCCTCGTGGAAAAGACGGCTCCTTCACCGAATGTGCCATGTGAGGAGGACACGAGGAGTCTCTGACCCACAAGAGAGCCCTCAGCAGACGCCAGCCCTGCTGGCAGCCCGATCACAAACTACCAGCCTCCAGAACCGCGGGGAAGGAAGGCATGTTGATTTATAAGCCTCTCGGTTGGTTGTATTTCGCTCTGGCCGCCAGAACAGGCCAAGGCGCGGCCCCAGGCAGGGAGCCATCCTCCGTAAGAGTCCGGGCTGGCAAGTGGTGGTGGCACAGTCGCTGCAGTCGGAGCCCGCCGCCCACACTGCCAAGCGGACACCATGCTGACCATTGGCCGCCGTCATTCTAGTAAAACCTGCATCGGGGATGGAAGTATCAGAAGAGTGTACTGGTTATAAGAGACGGTTTGATTCTTGGTAAGGCCGTCCAGTGTGCTGGAACGTGTGGGAGTGAGCCTGTGTGTGGGACCAGAGACCGTGAACTGCGACTGGGAATTTCAGAGCCCTCAGGGCCCCTGGGGTGCCGGCCGGCTGCCACGCTGGGAACCGCAGGCCGCTCTTGGAAGGAGGCACTGTGCGCTGTGTTCTTCGGTTCCAGCGTTGGAGATGAACATTGTTGGAAGGATTTTGACTTCTCTCTTGATGTCTGGGCTGCGCAGAGTGCTGCCCACACCGGTGGCCCCTGCTGATGTCCGCGGGCAGCTAGAGAAGGTTCCTCATACTAGTGAGTTGGAAGCTTATGCAGTGTGGACGACTGTAACGACAGTTTGACTAAGCATCAGTTGTGAGTTGTGAGGCTTCTATGCCAGGTGCAGAGTGGGTTCCCTCAGTACTTCATGCGCGTGGAAACGGGAACCCTGTTCAGTCCTGGCTTTGGCTGGAAGCCTCTGTGAGCCAGCAGCAACGAGAAACCCTGCCTCTCTTGGCTCTCACTCTGCGTTCTCCGCACCCTCACCCCTGGCCGCCTCTGATCTGCCCTCTGCCCCCTGCAACAGATTTCCCTGTTCTGGATGTTTCCTATGAATGGAATCCTGCAATCTGTGGACTTGGCGACAGTTTCTCCCAGTCCTTCCGAAGGCTTTGTGTGTGCAGAGACCGTGCTTGCTTGCCCCACTCGTCAGCTGACGGCTGTGCGGTTTGTGTTTCCACTTTTTGGCTCTTAGGAATAATGCTGCTGTGAACATCGTACAGATGTTAGTGTGGACATGTTTTCATATCTCTTGAATGTACATGGGCGATAGTTGAAGTATAAAGCTTCAATTTTTATGAAGTCCAACCTTTTATGTTTTCTTTGTTGTTTTTGTTACTTATACTTTTATTTAATTATTTTTTAAATTAACATATAATGTATTATCTGTTTCAGGGGTCCAGGTCTGTGATTCATCAGGCTCATATAATACCCAGTGCTCACCACAGCACATACCCTCCCCAGTGTCCATCAGCCAGCGTTACTTGTGCTTCTGATGTCTCATCTAGGAAACCATTGCCTAGTTCACGGTCACGGAGATTATCCTGTTTCCTACTGAGAATTTTTTATTAAAGTAGGTTCCATGCCTAGTGTGGAGCCCAACACGGACCTTGAACTCACAACCCTGAGAGCAAAACAAGCTGAGATCAAGGGTCGGAGGCTTAACTGACTGAGCCACCAGCTCAGTCATGATCTCAGGGTCGTGAGATCAAGCCCCACTTTGGGCTTTGCCCTGGGTGTGGAGTATGCTTAGGATTCTGTCTCTCCCTCTGCTCCTCACCACCCCCTCGTGCGTGCACATGTGTGTGCACACTGTTTCTCTAAATAAAAATTAAAAATAAAAAAGCACTCTGATAATTTGGGATTGGCAAATATCCATTTGCAGCCCCAAAGCCTTGACTTGGCGGGGATGGGGGGGTGAGTGGGGAGGGCTGCCGAGGGCAGGGCCGCCCATCTGGCCTTGTTAGGCTCCAGAGGAAAGACTCAGTGATACTCACATTCAAGAAGGAAAGGAAGTTCTATTTAAAAAATAAACACTGTCACTATTAAGTGTCTAGTTATTTGCAAACTTTGAGTGAAACATATTTTGGTATATTTTCCTAGGGAAGAAAAAATCGTCAAGGTGAAAATTTGTTGACTTGTCAGGAGCTACTTGTACAATAGGAACAAATAGGAAAAAGGTCTCAATTTTTTTTTCTCATTTTGGTCTCTTTTTCTCCCTTAAGCGTTTTGTTATTTTATTCTGTACTGTAAGTGGTGGTAGTGGACACGGCTGTGTTTCTTGTGTGTGATTCACGGGGCTGGAGCCAGTGAGTGGACCTGAGGTCCTTACTCACCAGGTGAGGCTGCCCTGCCAGCAGCCGCTGCAGGGGCCTGGGAGCTTAGGGTTTATTAGGGAACATCAGCTGTTGTTTTCCTCCACCTCCCCCTCCCCCTCCCCCTCCCCATCTCCCCTCCCCTTCCAAATTTTTATTTAAATTCCAGGTAATTAACATACAGTGCAATATTGGTGTCAGGAGTAGAATTCAGTGATTCATCACTTACTACAACACCCAGTCCTCATCACAAGTGCCCTCCTTAGTCCCCATCACCCATCTAGCCCATCCCCCACCCAGCTCCCTCTATCAACCCTCAGTTTGTTCTCTATCAGTAAGACTCTCTTATGGCCGCGCGCCTGGGCGGCTCACTCAGTTAAGCGTCTGCCTTCGACTCAGGTCATGATCCCGGAGTCCTAGGATCAAGCCGCACGTTGGGCCCCCTGCTCAGTGGGGAGCCTGCTTCTCCCTCCCTCTGCCTGCTGCTCCCCCTGCTTGTGCGCTCTTTCTGTCAAATAAATAAAATCTTTTTTTTCAAGTCTCTTATGGCTTGTTTCCCTCTTTTCCTTTTTTCCCTTTCCGCTGTGTTCATTTGTTTTGTTTCTTAAACTCCATGTATGAGTGAAATCATACTTTATCAACTATTTGGAAGACTCTATTTCATACTGAATTGAACGTAGTAACATGTACATGTAATCATAGGGCCTAGGCAAGTTTATATCCTGTTTTTTTTCTTGGCATTGGTTTTTCCAGCATCTCCATGGCCCACAGATCGTTCTGTTGGGAGGCTGTTCAGGATTCCGTGATTGCAGCATTATTGTGTATTCAGGACCAACTGGTGCTGAGGATTGTTTCGCGTACTGCATGTTTCCTGTTGTCCTTACTGCATCTTTGCACATAGTTTTCTGTGTGGGATTACCTGGTCAAAGGAAGTTAGATATCTTAGTCTGTTCTTTGGAAATACCTGTATGGGCTCATACCAAGTGAGGTATGAATAAATAGATCTTCATGGCCTTTGAGCAGTGTATTGTTTTCATTACGATTATTACGGAGATTTTAAGGCGTCTGTCTCGGGAAAGCTTCTCTCTTTTCATAGAAGATTGTACTTACTTTGATGCGTGCTGATGGATTCGAGTTTAAAGCTGGCGCCCTCAGGCAGAGACTCCGCTCGTGGGCGGGGCCACAGTGCTGCTCAGCAGGTGCATCTGCTCGCCGGGGCGTGTGTGCTCCAGGTCAGAGTAGGTGCAGGTCACTGACGTTCCCTCCCCTTTCCAGAGAACTTGCTTTTAGCATGTTGTGTGTGACCTTCCTTAGTTTTCCGTCACCCTTGCTCTGCTGAGAGCCGCAGTCGCCCTAAAATCACAAAGGTGTTTGGGGCGCCTGCTCTGCATCTTTAGGGGCCCTTTAACAGTTACTCTTGTGATCATATTCTTCTAGTCTTCTGTTCTTTTAGTACCAAACATGGGGCCGTGTCGTGTCCCTCCATGTCATTAAGTAAATATTCACTAGTAATCCTTGAGCGGCCGTCCCGCGGTTTGTTGTTTTTAACCCCCGTTCTCCTGTTACTGAGCGCCTGTCATTTTGCAGGTCCCTGTACTTTGCACACCCTGTGTGATTCGGGGTGTGGGGTGGTGGGCACTGGGGGTGGATTTCTTAGGCCGGAGTCCTAGCGCTGGCGTTCCAGACGCACGGGGGCGCACTCTGAGGGAAGGCTGGACTTGGTGCTCCCGACGCAGCCCGCCTTCCACGGGAGGGAGCCCTTCCTGCTGTAAGACGGCACGGCCCCCTCCCTGGTCCAGGAGACCCGACCCGCCGCTCTGGCCGCCGCGCTGAGCTCTGGCCTCGGCCCTCGGGTTATTCACGCGCCTGCGCTCTGACAGGAAGCGGTCTCACGCCGATTCCGGATCCGCGCGGCATGACTACAGCGCTGGCGACGCGCCCGCTCGTGCGAGTGTAACCGGACGAGCGTGTGGGCCGAAAGACAAATTCCTTGTGGAATTACAGGCAATTTCTTCTTGTGTTTTTGTGATTTTCTGTCACGATTCTTTATTGTCTGTGTGATGAAAGAAAGAGGGGGGCGGTCTGAATGGAGATGCATCCATGGGTGAGACAGACCAGGTGTCCCGAGAAGACCTTCGGAGGCGGGGAACCGCGCAGCTCCCTGCGCATAGCCCAGCACGGACCGCGGGACACGCCGCGGGTTGCTCGCGCTGCAGTGCGGTCGGGGGCTGGGCTGGGGGGACGAGGCCGGCCCCGCGGGAGGCGTGCAGGTCGGCGCGCGTCCCCCTCGGCCGCACGGCGTCGCGACGGGCGCTCTGGGCCCGAGAGCGCGCGGGGAATGGGCGCCAGGAGCGCCTCTGTGCGAGCGGCTCGGGAAGATCGGCGGGCACCAGTGAGGCCTCTCCAGGTCCAGGGGTGGGTGTGCTGTGAAAATGTCTAGCTGGAAGAGAAAGGGAGTTCCTCCTAATGAAAGGTAGCCTCACCTTTTGGTAGTTTGACTTGAAACAACTTTTCTTCCTATTCTGGAAGGGGCTGTTGAAGTTCTCTGACCGTCTGCTGGACTGTCAGTCACTGTTGCTTGTCCGTCGGGGCTACTCGTCACCTACGCTTTTCATGTTACAGGCAGCACATTTTCAAAGTTTAACTTCAAGATTCGATGTTTAACTTCAAGATTTAGATTTTATAGCAAATGTGTAGAAATGAATGGTATTTGATTCAGGTCGGCCTCTAGAGCTGGGTTGCCCGGTACCGTTGCCTGGTACTAGCTGATAGTGGCCGGTTATATTTAAACAAAGGAAAATTTCAGTTCCTGGGTCGCACCCGTAACCACATCTCAGCATAGCAGCTGCCGTGTCGGATAGTGAGAGAAAGTACGTCTGTGCCATCAGAGAAAGTTCCAACAGCACTGCTCTAGACAGAAAGACTCCCTTTTCTTTGGATGGTAACATGCAGAAATAATGGTCCAAGAGGTTTATATAGTGTATCTTAAAGTTTTTCTAAGCATATTTATAGATTGCAAAAGATCCTGCATTGGAGAGAGAGTGCCTTTGTCATTCTTCGCAAATGAAAACATTCTGGGTGGGAGCACCCAGCTGGCTGTCAGAGGAGCACGCGACTCTTGATCTCAGGGTCGTGATTTTGAGCCCCACATTGGGTGTAGAGATTACTATATATATATATATATATGCTTAAAAATAAAAGCATTCTGGGTGGACTCAGCACCTCTACTCATTTAAAGAAACCTGGAACTGATTCGAATGAACTCTTCCCTTTTTGATGAGCCCTTTATTTGCGTTTGCTAAGCTTACTTGAAATCCCACACAGCCGTGTAAACCTTGATTGATGATCGCCTGGGGGGGAAGCTGGCTTGTTCTGTGTTGCTTAGTGTCGGGCAGGTAGGTGTCTGCTTCCTGGAACGCCTGGCTGGACCACCCATGGGAAGTGCACATCTAGAGCTTTCTTGACCCTGCCTGTTTCTTCCCTGTAGGAGAACTGCGGCATATCACCAAGCTGAAGCCCTGGAGCCTCTTTGACGTCCTTGTGGAAAAGTACGGTTGGCCCCATGAAGATGCTGCACAGTTTACAGATTTCCTGATCCCCATGTTAGAAATGGTTCCCGAAAAACGAGCCTCAGCTGGCGAATGCCTTCGGCATCCTTGGTTGAATTCTTAGCAGATTCTACAAATAGAGCATTCTGAGCTAGCAAATGTTTTCCAGTACATTGGACCTAAACGGTGACTCTCATTCTTTAACAGGATTACAAGTGAGCTGGCTTCATCCTCAGACCTTTATTTTGCTTTGAGGTACTGTTGTTTGACATTTTGCTTTCTGTGCACTGTGATCCTGGGGAAGGGTAGTCTTTTGTCTTCAGCTTAGTAGTTTACTGACCCACTTTCTTCTGGAAACAATAACATGTCTCTAAGCATTGTTTCTTGTGTTGTGTGACATTCAGATGTCAATTTTTTTGAACGAAAAATACTTTCCCCCTTGTGTTTTGGCAGGTTTTGTAACTATTTATGAAGAAATATTTTAGCTGAGTACTATATAATTTACAATCTTAAGAAATTATCAAGTTGGAACCAAGAAATAGCAAGGAAATGTACAATTTTATCTTCTGGCAAAGGGACATCATTCCTGTATTATAGTGTATGTAAATGCACCTGTAAATGTTAATCTCCATTAAATATGGGGTGGGGACTCAAATTTCAGAAAAGCTACCAAGTCTTGAGTGCTTTGTAGCCTGAATTGCATGTAGCGGACTTGAACTGCTCCCAGGAGCCGTGCAGACTTTTCATTCCATAACAGTCCTTTTACATTTGGATTTTAAACGAGTGGCTCTGAGTTAATGTCATTCCCTATATGGCACTTTAAAGCAAGAAAAAACATGCTTTCATTCTAAAATACGTATTATAGTTTTAGCGCTCCCATTCATATTTTTGCATATTTTTAAAAGTAATTTAAAGGAAAAAGAGCAATTTCCCTTTAAAAATGTGATAGCCTGGTACCATGTGGTGTTGCCTCCTCCAAACACTGTAAGTTAAACTCTACGTAGATTAAATCAGACAACAAAACCATGTGCAGTGTGTGGAATGAGAAAAAACATATATATAATTTTTTTTTGTTTTGAAAAGTTTGCTTGTGTTTGTCCAAAACCGAGGTATGTATGTACAGTTAGCAGTGCTGCGGGCACCAGCCTAGCATCTGCGAGGTAACAGGGATCACGGTCACTCCCTAGGCAGTTAGATGTGCGGCTACGTCACTAGCTTTTTCATGGTCTTCCCATGCATTGAAGTTGAGAAAACGATTTTCCCTTTGCAGGTTGCACACGATTTTGTTTATGCATTTCCTTAACGCTGTAGAATCCAGGACACAAACCATAGTAGGCAATACAAATTTAGAATGTAATATACGGAGGTGTATTTAGCCTCTTTTAGAAGTCAGTGGATTGAATGTCAGGTTTTTTTAAAATTTTACATTCATTAAGGTGCCTCGTTTTTCTTGACTTTGTCCATTAACATTTATCCATATGCCTTTGCAATAACTAGATTGTGAAAAGATAACAAGTGTTGTAATAATAATCCATTGTTTGAGGTGCTTGCAGTTGTCTTAAAAATTAAAGTGTTTTGGTTTTTTTTTTCCAGACATTGGCTTGGTCATTGGCCTGTATTTGAAGCTATAGAATCAACCAGCATCTGCTCTCCTTTTAGTGTAGCGTAACCCAAACTCAAGGAAGTATCAACATTCCCGTTGCAGGACGGGTAGCTGTAGAACATGGGTTAAGTCTTACTATAAGGAAATCATTCATTCGTTGTTTTGTAAGAGTAGAATATGGATCTAGAAGAATTGCTGTAGGACAGATGCACTACCTAGAACTTGAGTGATTCTTTTTCATTCACGTTCCATCAAAAACATTCCGATGACATTATGTTTAAGCATTGCAGATTTTCTTTTTTTCTTTAACAGTATTCACCTTGAGGGAGCAAGACACACCTTTTCAGGATTTAGCATGGTTTCCGTACCGGGAGGTGGAACCCACCCACTTCCTTAGGCATCGTGCGTGCGCGTGCGGAGGTTTTCTGATGAGGCTGTGGGTTATCACGTAGCTTCTACGACAGATGGCTGCTGCAGTTTCCGTGAGAGCCGTTCTCACAAGAACCGCAGAGTGCCTTCCTGTCTTCCCTGACTCGGAAGAATTTGTGTCGGGTTTAAAGCACACTTGAATGAAATTTATCTAAGGCAGTTTCAGCTCACGTTAGAAAATAGACTTGATTGTTAGGGATTTGTAAAGATCTGTCCCTTTCTAACTGGTTTACAATGTGAAGAAGTTGTTCTAGAAGGAATACACATTTGTATTAGGTCTAGCATGGTTTTAGCGGACTCTCAGTGGCTCGATGAGAGAACACGAAGCTGAGTGAGCAGCGCTAGTTACGCAGCTCCCCGCAGCTGGCTGCAGTGAACGTCCTGGCTTTTGCTCTCGTTAGTCCGGTCAAGTCCTCATGGAGAAGGACAAGCAGTGGATCGTGATTGTAGCAGATGAGAAGCTGGCTGTCTGGAAATTAGAACTGCTCAAAGGCCCAAAAAAAAGCAAATTTAGAGGCATCAGGAAAGCATAAACTTTTCAGGTGAAAACCGATTTACTGACTTGCTGTTGTACCTGGATCATACCTAACTAGTTAAACACGGTAAACTACTGTTTCTCCCTGGGTAGAGAACTTCGGTTTCTATTCACAGTTGAGATTATTCCTTAAATTCCACCCTTTTCTTCTGTTAATGTTTTTGTAACTTTGATGGTAGAGACAGTGTCTGAGAGTGTATGTGCCCTTCATCGAGGAGTCGGGGACTTATGTAAGATTCTGCAGTTCATAGACAAGCTTCTCTGTCAATTATTTGTGTAGTAGGCAGATAGATGCCAGGAAATTTAAATCCTTAGAAAGAGGTGAATAATGCTACTCACTGTGCTAATAGTTAACCACCTTTGTTCTGTGAAACCGTGGGGCCGGGTCATGTGTCCTGGGAGACGTGCTGCTTTAGTGAATGCCGTAAGCGGTGGGTTGTTCGGTAAAGTCAAGAAGGGCAAAGTTGCCCAAGTTCTTTTAAAACCTGAAGCTGACTAGAATTGAGCCCTAAACGCAGCTCCCTTCATGTACCATCATTAGCTGGTTTCCAAAAGGAAATGGACATTAAAAGTTACTGTAAAACAGGACTTTCATTACTGCCAAATCTTACCCATTTTTAGTCTGTTGACGTTTTTCTCCAATGCACAGAATGTGTATGCCGTGCCAAATTATGTTAATTAGGTGAAAATTGGAAAAATGTGTTCGTGTCATTACTTACGGTTCTACTTAATCCTCCTAAGAGGTATAAGACGATTTTTCCAAAACAAAAACTAGCATTGGGCATTTCAGCCAAGTGTTCACCTGAGAGGCTATTATTTTCATTTCACTTGCGAACTCTTAATGATGCTGTTTTCCTTTGTTTTATATGCCCAAATCAAAATTTTAGGACCTCCTATTACTTTCTTTTTAATACTATATATAGCTGGATAGTAAATGTCAATTTAAGGTTTTCAAATAATTTTGATTGATCAGTAGGACGTTGCAGTCATGCATGTTCTACAGGGTGCAAATGAGGTGTCTGCGGTGTCAGGCAAAACTACGCCATGTTTTCACAAACAGTTGTCAGTTCCGGTCTAGAACTCGATCACGTGTAATACTTGAATGATATGGGTTCACATTTTGCATGATGTCAATTAGAGGCAGAGCCTCCACCCAGCACAGGAGTTTCCTGCAGAAATGACAGGAAGGAACGTTACAGGACCAACCAGCCCCTCACTGCCTCCTGATGTCTGCTACAGTCCAGCCGAGGTAGGTGTAGCTGCAGAAAATGGAAGGCTACTGACAAACTAGATCTGAAAAAATGGAACTTTTGTAAAAAAACAAGCAAAAAAACACTTGTTTAAACAGATTCCAATCACAGAAGTTATACAGGACAATTTGGTAAAACTGACATAATTGTGATTTATTAACATGAATTAAAATGCCCAACCAGTGCTTCAATGTGACAGTATATTTAAAATAAAAAAGAAATTAAAGGCCATATACTGTACTACTTTCACAAAGATCACACAGTTTTGCAAAGACTTGTCATATGTACAATTCTATATATCAAATGAGAAAAGCTGTAAGCAATTATATACGCAAAAGAAATGCAGTATTTACAGTTTGTCAGGAGACATTAAAAATCATCTATACATTAAATTACATTTTGCTTGCAAATAACCGATAAAACAAAATGAGCCATGTCCACACCAAACTATAAAAATCTGTATTGCATTTTTTTTTTTTTAATATACCTAGGATGCACTCACGGAACTGCTGACAGGAAAAAAAAAGAAAATCCTCATAGTGCCATTACTTAGCTGTGTACTTAAATGCATATGTATAAAATAATATAGAAAACATTCACTAAATGAATTTTAACTGCAACAATGAAATTTAAAGATCATGTAGCATCAAATCTGCCAGAGAAACAGCTGGAATGTTCACTTACAAAATAAAGATACCTAATACTGGCTTAACAGCACATTTTTTAAGGAATTTTAAAAAGCAAAAATGGGAAAAATACAATGAAAGAGCACTGGTGTTTTTTTTTTTTATACAAAGTTTCATGTACAAGCTTTAAAAAGTACCTTAATAGGTACATATGAAATATACAGTTTATCTTACAGCACATTTTAAAAAATGTTTTTGCAGTCCATTTTAATGCCACCCTGAACCATGGTAATTGTTCTGAAATGTCGGTGGCACCTGTGCTCTGTGAATCGGAATCTGTCCAGGCACTGGCGAGGCCTGCTGAGGTCCTTGAACCCCATGAGGCAGGGCCACAGAGCCAGGATGAGGACAGAACCCTGAAGCAGGAGGTGTTGGAATACTGTTTGGTCCTTGGGGCTGGAGATGAGGACCTGCGACTGGTAGTGGACAATGTGGCCCTGTTCCAGAAGGCTGGTGTTGGGGTCCCGGTCCCAGAGTGGTGTGATGTGTGGCTTGGGAGGGATACGGTGGTACGGCTGGATGAGCGGTTGCAGGAAAAAGTGGAGGTCCTTGATGAGGTGGATGGTGTAAGGCTGGAGCAGAGGTGGTATGGTGCCCAGAAGCCAAAACGCTGGAAGGTGGCGGCGGCGGCGGTGGGGGGGGTGCTGAATTGACCACATGCTGGTGTTGTGTTGGTAGACCTTGGAGTCCTGTGGAAGGATGGGGTGGCGGGTGGTGATGAGGGGCAGGACCGGGAGGTGGCGGGGGTGGTGGCAAATGGTGTCCAGCAGTTTGAGAATGAATGTGTGACCCAGGGGTGACCGCGTGAACGGGCCCTACGACGTGAGCAACAGTGTGTTGCTGATGGGAACTGGGCTGCTGGACAAGGTGTGGCCCTGGGGCCGGGGGTGGGGGTGGCGGGGGGGGCACCACGGCGGCAGCAGTTTGATGGTGAAGAGGAGGGTTCGGAGAAGGCAAGAAGTGCCCTGGAGTGACGTGGTGGCCTGGAGCGGGCTGCTGGCTGCCGGCGCCCGGAAGTGCTTGATTTGGTCCTGATGCAAACACAGTCTGTTGGGCAAGACTACCTTTAAGCTGATTATAATTCTGAAAGTTTGAGGAGGGCTGCTGGTTTTGATAATAAGACGAGGAAGAAGGGGGCGGAGGGGGTGGAGGGGGCGGTGCCGTGCTGCTCAGACTGGGGGCGGTAAACTGACTATATGTCGCTGAAGATTGTCCTGAGGGGGTCTGTGTGAATAGTGCTCCAGACGGGGCCTGCTGAGTACTGGCTGGAAGGTTCTGTGCTGCTGGGTAGAAATTTCTCTGAGGCTCTCGCTGAGGCGTTCCCACTTGAGGTGACTGTGCATGATGAGGCCTGTAGGGCGATCCTAGCTGCTGGGAAGGGGGCTTTGGTGAGAGATAACCGTGCTGCACAGGTGGGTGGGGTGTCGAGGACTTGGGAGGATTTTCTACGTGAGGGGACGGAGGACAGTGCAACTTGACTGGCGCGGACGGCAGCTTCTGGGAAAGTTGCTCGGCTGAGCCTCGAGCGAGCGGCTGAGGAGGGTTCTTTGGAAGTGCTTGCGTGTTACTTAACAGCTGCTTCTGGGGGAGCTCTGCTTTCAGGTGCACCCCGTTCTCCGCTTCCGACGCGGTAGCTGTGGCCTCCCAGTGGGAATCGGACTTTGTGGGTATTTTCCCATGTGGCTGAACAGGAAGTACGGGTCCCGGGGAACCAGGCTGTGGAAAGAAAACGAACCCCGTAAGGAACGTCTTACATGTATTGAGGTTTGTTACCAGTGGTACTGAATGTCACTTCGGATGCACTTTAGAAAGGGGGAGAGAGTAAGGCGGACTGGGGAAGTCCGTCAGAGACGGGGGGGGGTCCTGAAAGGGCAGCTTTTTCAGCAGTTCAACGAGTTCTGGTCCTGAACTTAAACTGAATTCCCTGGATTAATTTTTATGGAAGACAAAGAAAGAATGGCCTTTATGTGCGATTTGCCTCTTTCCCCTCAGTGATCCAACCCGTTTTTGAGCCTTATTCTGCAAGAATTCCAGTAAGCTCTGGCACTGAGCAAGTTTTAAGTCTGCTAACAGGACCTGCTGCACCCAACCCGTCTGGGTAAATAAACGTGCTCACCCGAACTGGTGCATTGTTCAAATACGAATAAGCCAAGTACAAGACACTTAAATGTATGTGATGTTACATAGAAGAAAAAAAGAAAACCAGTCTCATCTTCAGTTTCCACAGATATTGCCCCCACACGAGACCAGCACATCTTCCCGAATCAGGATGGCGACAGCATTTCTTTTCAATGGATGTCCTCTGACCTTTTGTTTTTAGAGCACTGACTGCATGGTCCTAAATTGTATGAAAAGACTGAACTTCCTGGGGTGACAGGGGTGGACCTCTAGGAGAAAATGTAGAGGACTGAAGCGCAGAGAGCACGTTAGACCATCTGGTCCCAAAGTGTCCAAAAATTGCAAACTGACGCTTGGTATGGCAGGAGAATCTCCGTATGCATATGAGCACCCACTTTTCTGAATGGCCATGTTCAAAGGTCAATTTTATTACCTTGTTCACTTTTGAAGGGCTTTTACAAGTGTTTTGAGAGGTGTCTGGGGATGGACATTCACTTGTAGTCATGGGCTCTGGATTTTCAGGGTCAGGATCTGTAAAGCAGAAGAAAGCTTGAGTAAACGTAACATTGCATGACCAGCACTGCCTTGCACTGACACTACAGAGCAGTGTGAACTCTCTTCAGCCCGACTTTGTAGAAGGCACTCTCCTCGCTGATTCAAAAAGGTTTTTAAAACAATAACCATGACAGGTCATCTGCTTACTGACCTTCCATAAGTTCACTGAAAGGAGGGACTGGGCCCTTGGGTTGCAACTGGGGAATGTGATTTGAATGAGATGAAGGTGAAGACGGAACATGACTCGGTGAACATGGGACACATGGTGACTCTCCCCCTAGAGATGAAGCAGACCCAAAGAGAACATTAGAACTGCAAAGAACGAGGGTGCAGAGGGATTAGCTGGCTCCACTTTCTGGCAAAGGAACAAGCTCGCTTACCACTGTCTTTATCTTTGCGGTGATCACTGAGAAGTAGTGCTCGCTGGTAACTCCTTTCTCTCACTTGCTCCACTGAGGTTGAAGCGGTCCTTGAACATAAAATCATACCATCAATTCAAGGAAGCTACTGCCAGCTAGATTATTCTCTGTCCTTGATGGTCAACATGTCCTCTCAGACCAAGGCTTTTGTTCTGCTGGGAAAACACTCAGGTGTAACGCTTTGAAAATAGCCAGACTCCATTCTCCTTTGTCTTAAGCAATTTCTTGGTGAAGGGGCGGGGAGGGGAGGTTGTGAAGTGCATCCGCATTCAGAATGTCACGGCGGGTACCAGATACACCCTTACAGATCACCCCGTGGCTGGACTGTAAGGCTAGTGGGAAGCTCTCAGGGGGAAGGGGACCCAGAAGGGAAGTGAATGAGCCCTTCTGCCCTTGCCAAGACCCATCCCATGTCCAGCTTCGGCTGTTCCTACTAAAGAAATACTAAAACTTGGTTCTTCTTTTCTGAAACTGGTTAGGGATATAAGGAAATCGCAGGATGCAGACTATGAAAAAAGTTCTTTGGAGAGGAATATTGTGAAAAAGGCGAAAATCGTCAAAGAGGATCTCTCAAAATTAGGACTGCAAACATCTCTCTCCTTAGAGCGGGGGAACAAGAGTTCACTACCCAAAGCTTGTGTTTTTCAGAACAGCACACTTCAGATCTTTACAGATCTAGCTGCGTTCACAATCAGCTATGGAAAAGATCCTGCCCGGATGATAAAAAACAGACTAATTATAAGGTATACTACTCGGGAGTTCGCTCTTTTAGACAGGCTTACCATTGGACTTCTGGGTCGTTCTTCTCAGTGGCAGAAGCTTCCTTAACAGGACAGTTACTGCTGGTTTCTTCGGACATAGCACTATAAACCGCAGCTGGTGTTGGTAACGGCAGGCTGGCGGTACTTTCTAGCTGCTCCCCGCTTTCGCTCCTGCTGGCACACCCGTCACCACCGTTGCTCGAGTTGCCGCTTGCGTGAGGTGACACACTAACCAGTGGAAAGTGCTCGGCCTTTGAGCCGCTCTTCCTGGCTTCCCGCTGTCTTTTACGGTATTCTAATAGCGAGACCTTCCGCAAGAAAGAGAAGGAAGAGCCAGTCTTTTATTCTTGTTTTATATGTCAGAGTCAATCTATGCTTTTTTTTCTAAAGAAAATTACTACATTTACATTAGGAAAATTATGTAAAATGATTTGATTTTGAACAAATAATAACAGTTAACAATTATCAATGCCTATTATAAGCCAGGCATTGTATTTAGATGATTTACATACATTATCTCATTTAATCCTCACAACAACCCTATGAAATAGGTATATTATCATCCCCATTTTACAGATGAGGAAATTGAGTAACTCACTCACTCAAGGTCACACAGCTGGTGAGTGTTGGAGCCGGGATTCGAACCTAGGTCTTACTTGAAAGCCCGTGCTCTTTCCACTATACTACATTGCTTCCCACAAAGTTGCCAACTGGACTCTGTTATAAAAATTAAAAGCACACATCACTAAAATTCTTTGACTTGCAAAGCAATAAGCCTATTTATTAACAAATAAAATAAGTGGTGTAGTTTATCCCATTTCTCTGAAATAAGGCATTCTAATTGTCTGTCTCAGTACATCTGCTGCCAACCAAATAATGGTGGTGAAGTCAGGGAACTTACATTATTATTTACAGAACACTTTTCAAAATACTCCTATCCATGGCCTAAATACTATCGATATTCTGGATGATGAAAGCAGCGTTTCTCCAATACAAGGCTGCCTGTTCTATGTAAAATAAGGATAATAAAAACACAAATATTATTCAACTCTGTTTATTTGGCTAGGAAGTGGTTATTATTTTTGAAGTTACTCTTTCAGTGAAATAAATCATCTTGAGATTTTTCTGAAACCACGTTACAAGCATTTTCCCTATCACTAGAATGTTTTACTTCTCTGCAAATATCTTCTAATTGAGCATTTACAAAAGGTTTAAAAGTGTACATACCAAAAATTTAACTTGAATAACTGGAGTACGAATGCCTTACATAATACATAACTGCTAATAACCCTCAGAAGTAGTATGAAAAAGACACTATTAAAAGGACTAAAATCGTTAAATTTGTAACCTTTTTCTTTTGTGGTGGATTCTGGGGTGTGCAACTTCCGTCGATCAAATTGTCATTAACAGTCCGTCCGAAACCAGAAACAAGCCCATCTTCTGAAGTACAAAACACAGGTGTTTCCATAAATATGCCTCTAGTATCATCCTGCATCAGGCACTTTGACTCACTTATTCGGAAGCCTCCTCCAACCTCCAACTGATGTGAGGGCGTCAGGTCCCTCAAGTTAGAGTTTACTGAGAAGTTAACTCCTGTTCTGTCAGGACTCTTTACCCAGGAAGAATACATTGTGCCCCGTCCAGAGTGAGTAGATTCCAGTTGGCTGTTAGAATCAGTCCTGTCATGGGTAGGTGGTTCCATGGTTTTATGTAAGGCAGTTTGCTCAATTGCATCGAGTCCCAGCTGAAGGTCTGACACAGATTCCTTTTCTCCAGGGCACTGCCTGTTGACTTCAGTCCTACTCCTCGGGCTGGTGTAACCAATAGTCTTTATTTCTTGCAGACCCAGGTCAGTTAAATTAGAATTTCTAAAAGGCCCCAATGTTAACATGGTTGAAGATCGGTCATATCCCTGTTCACAGAATTAAAACAAAAAATTACACAAAAAACCACATCTTGAGACTACTAATTTTAAAATCTCCCAATAATTTATACAAAATGATGGTAATAGGAAAAGGTCACCAATTTAAATAATCTTTTTGAATAACTTCTTACCTCTTGATTATAAGTGCGTCTCTTAATTTCTGGAGAACTTTCTGGGGAAGAAATATTCTACATAAAAGAAATAGAATTGAAAATTAAAATATGTAACTAAATCCATGATAATTTATAGAAATGAAAACTTAAACCATTACACAGACTTTGGTTTTAAACTTTTTTCTGTTTTATTTCCATTCCCCCACAGAAGACCTCTTGCTTTAAAATCAATTTGATAGCCAGTCTGATGCTGAGTATCGATAAGATGAAAGTTATGCTCATTTTAATAAAAATGTAAAAGTTTAAATTCACATCAGTGCATGTTCCAGATTTGCTCTTTTGGTTTCTTAACAACTTTCTTCCCCTTACTCATAAGGCACAGTAGTTGTTAAGGGAGGGGGTGTGTGGAGTGGGAGCTGTTAAATACCATCCCCACAGGTTTTCTTTCACCCATTTAAGTTTCTCACCTCAAAGTGCATGGTATTCCCTGGTGTGCCAGGTGTTACTGGGGTAACTGGTGAATATATGGGCTTATAACCATTTCTGCAAGCTTCATCATCTGATTTTACCCGTGGAGGAGTGGCAAATGATGGGTCCGTGGGAGTAATATCTGTGTGAGTCGGTGTAGCATACGGCGAAGGAGTAGGTGTGGAGGTTTCAGAGTAAGCAGAATCTAGTAACTGATAAAGTCTTCGTTTTTTTAGTGGTGTAGTTAGATCTGTTGGCACAATAAGAATTCACAGACATTATATTGATGGTATTTGCTACAATCTGTAATATATTCTGAGAAAGATCAAAACATCAATGATAGTAATTATAATGAATTTCACCCCCAAACTAAATTTCAGGGTTTCTAAAGATACTACTAACAGGAAACAATCTCTCCCCACCCCCACGAGTTACTTTTACTATTAACAGCACGAAATATCTTGCCAGATGGCTTACGGGCCTAGGAGTCTCTGCGAAGTTTTAGAACTACAGATGTGAATTTAACTGATTTCCAAGCATTCTTTTCGATCTGAGAAGCAGCCCCAAAATTCACCCATAAACCCCAATATACGTAGTAGTGCATATTTGAGGTTTTCGTGTTTATCTTCATCCAAAAGGTTAGAGGACAGAAAAAATATAACGAAATGGTTTATTTTATAAAATATGTAACAACTAGAATGTGTCTGTGATATAAGCTATATACGTCCTGCCACATTCTTCACACTAAAACAACACTGAAAAGAAATTCTACCTGGAAGGGAACAGCTATCATTTAGTAGTAGTGGACTTTTACTTTCACCATTCACCGTAGGACTTCTGGATCTTTCTTGACAGGGTGAATTAAATCTATGTAAAATTGCTGAGTTTTCCTCTTCTAAGGCTTGTTTCAACCATCGCTGAAATACATAACAAATGAATAGAAATCAGTTTGTAGCTGTTTATATAGCCTATAAATGTAGAGCTGATTCTAAAAGCACTTCACTACCAGGAATGGTAGTAAGGAAGGAGACTGGCCCTTGGCTTATCCTAGATTTTTATATCCAAATAAAAGTTTACCTTCTTGCAGGAACCAGAAATGTTTTCAGTAGGTTCTTTTTTTCTCCTTTTTTCTGAAAGGAATGGTGAAGTAAATCGAATATAGTGCTTAGGAGTAGAGTATACATGGGGACTGTAGGCCAGGCCTGGTAAGGAATTGAGCTGGGTAGCTAACACTTCAGGATCGGTAGTTATGCGCAGAGGCCTTTCCGAAAGGCTGTCTGAAGGTTTTCCTGTCTTCTCATTCTTCTCACTTAACCACTCATTGACCAAGTGCTACAGAAAAGAAAAATGTGGATCACTCTATATGTAATTGCACAGATTATCCTACTGAACATTTTGATACCAAATTAAAAATTGATGTATTATCCAAAATGACACGCTGGATAATTGAAATCATTCCTAGATGATGTCCAAAAAAATCAATACGTCATTACATTTCTTTGGTTAACTTCTCTTACTCCTAAAATCTTTTATACAATAGTATTCTGCCAGGAAGAAAACACATGGTCACCTTTTGTAAAACCGCAAGGTCTAAGAGACTCCAGTACCACCTTATAAACACAAACACTGAATTTAGGTTTGTTACTGCTTCTGTTATCAGTCTACACGAAAAATCTGATTTTATGCAGTGTTTTTCTACCCTGGCTGCCTATGAGAATCTCCAGATGATGAGACCAATGCATATACATTAAAAATAAATAAATAAATAAAATGGTGTCAGCACTGACAATCACTGTTTGAAAATTTACATAGTCCTTTTTAAATTAATTCTGATTTATTTTTATCTACACTGTATGTAATTCAGTCTTTATTGGTTACATGAATATACCTGATCCCAAAATATGACGACTATTCAACTTCGTAGGCTAGTTACAGTTATTTAATAAAGCAATTGTAATGGGCATGGAAATAAGGATAACATCTGTCAGCACAAGCACATTTTGTCTGCTGTGTGACCATTCGTATCTTTTCTATCTGGTAATCAAGTAATGTTATTTTTACTCTAATTTGTTAAAAAAAAGTACTAAAAGTAGTATATGCAGTCTCACACACAGATACACAGACACATTAAATAATCTACCGACACTGTCTTCCAGTGATAATCAGTAAAACATCCTAGCATCTTTTTTTTTTCCCTTCTTTTTTCCCCCCAATGTATGTACAACTGCATATCCTGGACAAACAAGAGAAAGCTCATGGAGTCAGCAGCCAGACTGCCTGGGTAGGAATCCTGGCTTTGCCATTTACTCTGTGACTTCAAGCAAGTTTTAGAACTTTTCTGCATCTCAATCCTTATCTGTAAAAGAAGGGTCATAAGAGAAACTAGCTCTACAAGTAGGGTTATTGTGAGGATTAAAAGAGCTAAATAACATACATAAAGCTCTTTGAGGAGCACAGTATCCGGCACAGAGGAAGTACTATGCCTTATTACACCGAATGAAGCCTTCACATTAGGGGAAATCATGATCATTTGGTGCTCGAACACTATGTTGTTAAAAGAGGGGAAGACCATCAACAAAACCTGTGGCAAAGAAGGCTTTTTTAGAGAATCAAATGGGAGCAAGAGTCTGTATCTCAGACCAAGAATTTAAATAAATTGATAGTGCCACAATTCAGCCATTTAAAAATTAAAAGGCAGGAATTAGGTCATATCTGTAGTCAAAAAAGTAGCTTCTCTTTTAAACATGAGTTTTTCTTTTCACTAATGTAAATCACAAAGACAAGTTGCAGTTATTTTTTTGTCCTTCCAAAGTGGGCAAAAATAACTGCTCATTGTTTGGTTTTGTTTTTTTAATTCCAGTATAATTAACATACATTTACCTGCTCATGGTCAAGGCAAGTGTTGGCTTGCTTGTTCAAGATCTGTGGGGCAGTAAGGAGGAGTACACCCTTCCAATTAGACAAAACTGTGTTTAGATCTTGTCTCTAACTAACCCTCTGACTCGCCATTAAAGTATACTCCTGGTATGTTTACTGAATATACTTCTGGCTTCAACAGAACCTACAAACTGTACTGAATCTGGTAAGAACAAGATAAATTGGGTGCCTGGGTGGCTCAGTCATTAAGTGTCTGCCTTCGGCTCAGGTCATGGTCCCAGGGTCCTGGAATCGAGCCCTGCATTGAGCCCTGCATCGGGCTCCCTGCTCAGCAGGAAGCCTGCTTCTCTCTTTCCCACTCCCTCTGCTTGTGTTCCCTCTCTCGCTGTCTGTCAGATAAATAAAATCTTAAAAAAAAAACAACAAGATAAGTTTCAAAACATTTTGTTATGTAAGTGTACAAGAAGAATCCAGTTATGATCTAACCCCCCCCAAAAGAGCTTAAGGATTACCACTTTGATATCTCTGTTCCAATCTACTATAGTCTACTGGGTGTTGGGGGTGTTTCGTAAGGATGTTCTGTTATTTCTGAGCTGTAAAGCTCAGGTTGCTTGATCTCAGTGAACAGTTTCCCATAATTGCTTTATTAAGTCTGACAGTTTTTCAAAGATGAATAAACTCCTCTAAAACTACCCTTCTTTATGGCAATCATTAATTTCTTCACATAATTTTAATAATCTACCTATACTGTGGAAATTGTAGGAAATAATAAGACGGATAAATTGTAGGAAATAATAAGACGGATAACATGTAAAACCAGTTGTTTCTGCAAAGTGTAAAAAGTGTACATAGGGTACGCAAAAAAAGGAATTTTGATAAATTATTAAAATCATTACATTGCGATTTGCAATTCTAAAAGGAAGTCTTGATATACTGAATATTGTAACTCTCTTTACTGTTTTTAAGTCTCATTCTTAGTTTAAAAACTCCGTTAAGTGTAAAAACTATGCCTCTTGTTCTGTTCTAGTCCTTATGTTATAGAGTGAATCTTAAAAACACAAATATATTTAACATCATAAGACACTCTTGTTAGAAAAGAGTTCCCGTGCTCCTGAAGAGCCCTACCTTCTTAGTTTTCGGGTACTTCGCAGGACATTTAGTAAGTGCTGGGACTTCAGTTTCGGGAATCAGTTCTGCTAGTGCAGTTTCAGTTTCTGGTTCTATTGCAAGTACAGTATTTTCAATATCGTTCTGTTGTGAAGTGACTTCTATGTCAGGGGAAGATGGCTGGATATCTGAACACATGCTGACAGTCCTGTGTCTCCGACGCTGCTGTCCAATGTGAGTCCGACTCCGAGAAAAACTTTTTCTCTGTTTAGTTCTATTCACTTTGGCAGGGGTTGGCTTGCTAGCAGTTTCTTCTTTTGCTTGTTCCTAAGTCAAAATACAACAGGGTGGAACTTTTGATACTATGTTTATAGAAATGAGAAGTTGAAATCTAAAAGCATTAATCTACTTCAGAAGCTAATTAAGTTTATGAATTCTGATAACATAACTTTTTTTTACTCTAAAACAAAGAATCTTATATCTCAAGTCTAAATTCTCAGGATTTGAAAAATGCTACTGAACAGCATTAGACATTAAAAATTCTTGACAGATGCAACTAAATCAGGTGTGACAATTTTATCGGCAAGTGCTTAAGTATGAAAACAAAACCAAGCCCAAATAACAATACCTGAATAACTTCAGCATCACTGACAATCTGTGCATCTTTACATTCAGTTTTAACTTCAGTTTTGGCTGTGCTGATCCTTTCCAAAGCTTGTTCTCTTCTCTTCTCTCTTTTTTCAAGTCTGGCAAAAGCTTGCAGAATTGCTTCCATTTTCCTTTCTTCTCTTGTCTACAAATTTAAATTTCAAGTGGCATAATGTCACTGAGCTGAAGTAAAATTCAAAAGTCCAACTGTTCGTGGCAAATGTAAAAAATAAATTCTATGATGTTAGCAAAACATTTCTGTTGATGACAGCTGGGGGGGGGGAATATTCATTCGAGATCCTTCAGAGTCTGAAACATCTCAGGAAGCCTTGTCATTACAAATACATTGCATGAAAGGAATACTTGTTGGATGACTGTCAACAATAAAGTAAAACCAAAAAAAAAGGCACAAAAAACTACTTGCTTTACCAAACTGAAAATTTTTCTCAATAGGGAAGTTAGCCCTTTTTAAAATAAGATTCAAAGTTCCCACGTTAATGAACGTTGAAAAGATCACATTCACAGAAACTTAGGGAGTGAATACATTATTGACATGTGGCAGGATATTACAAGGTGAAGTCCTGGGTTCAAATTATGTCTCTAGTCATTTACTATCTTTGTGACCCTAGGCAACTTAACGACCCTAGTTATTAACTTTTTTGAGCCTCTTACAAAATGTGGACAATAATAATTACACTTCACTGAATTGTTATTGAGTTCAAATAGAAAATATCTGTGCGGCTTGCCAACAGCACTTGGAAAATGGGAGGCGTTCCCGAAGTGTCAGTGATGATTCGCACTTTAGCCTTATCGCCCTCTGTCACAGTTCTTACAAGGCATTCTTCAACCCTCTGACCTTCCTGTCTTCCACTGACAGTTTAAGGCAGGGACTGAGGAACAGCAAGAGTTCCTTTGTCCTTCAGTTCTCTTTAGAGAGAGAATATTAAAAGCACAAGACCCAGAGCCTCGGCCAGAAACAGGACGCACGTCCATGGACTGACAGAACCAGGTCCTGAGTCTCAGAGCCATTTGGCTTTCCTCCTCTTCTGGTCAGTGACGTGGGGAAGAAGGGTTAGGAACTCCTGCTCGGGCTGCATGGTCTTCTCCACACTGGAGCTTTAGTCCCAGTAACTGTCAGCAGAGGTTTAAGCATTAAGACATCTACATTCTGAAAACTGCTTGCTGTATTTTTTCCTTCATTTTTAAAGAAAGATTTATTTTAGAGCTAGAGCGTGTGCTTGAGCAGGGGGAGGGGGGAGGGAGACTCCGCAAGTAGATGCCCCTGGTTAGCGCAGAGCTGGAAGTGGGGCTCGATCCCAGGACCCTGGGAGATCACGACCTGAGCCGAAATCAAGTGCACCTGCTAAACTGACTGGGTCCCTTTTTCATTTTTTTCACTCAATAAGGGGACAAAAATGGTCTATCAACAGACTCCTCTGACAATACTGCTAAGCTTCTAGTTAGTCACAACAAACTGCCATACTCCAAACTTGTCACTCTTACAAAACTATTATCCTCACTTTATATTACAGGTAAGAACACGGAGGTCCACAGAGGTAATAAGGTTGCTTGTTTGTGGATACATATGTACATATCCCGCTGCTCTTGCTTTAGGATGGGCAACTGGCACTAAAATAAACAGCACAGGCAAAAGTGGTCTTTTCACTGGAACTGGAAGTTTACTCAAACCCCTTTCATCTTATGGCTCTTTATAAAAACCCTAACTTTAGAAATCTGGAGTAATTAAATGATTTTCCTAATGCTTCACCTGCTGAACAGGGGACCGGGTGAGGAGGGAGAAAGGGTTAACTACTATGGTTATTTTCTCTCCTCAAAAATTTTACAATAGATCTGACAAAAAGTACATTCTTCCAGAAGAAACAAACTTAGCAAGAATCATTTTATGTATAAAAAATTACCAGTATTTAAGATAAATATGAATTTATGACAAAAATCTGACATAGCTCAATATTCACTTGTTTTAGATGGAAAGACCAAATTCATTCAATTAAAAACTGAACTTCCAGGGTGCCTTGGGTGGCTCTGTCAGCTAAGCATCTGACTCTTGATTTTGGTCCATGTCATGATCTCGGGGTCATGAGATCCAGCCCTGCTTTGGGCTCTGTGCTGAGCATGGAACCTGCTAAGATTCTCCCTCTCCCTCTCCCCCAGCTTGCACACATGCACATGCAGTCTCTCTCAGGAAATAAAAAGTAAATACTGAACTCCATGTAAACAATACAATTAATTGACAGTCAAAGGAAAATACTTCAGAGATGAGTCAATCTTTTTGAGCTCGTCAGGATCTTAAAAAAATCTAGTCCTGTGCTGCCACAGAAACCAAAGCCCATGTGTATTACGTGACTCATTCAAAGGCAGAACCATAATTATTATCCAAGTTTCCTGGCTCCTAATTTACTCTTTCCAATTAACCACCACTGATACTACATAAAGCAAAATAAAGCATAACTCTTCCCACATTTACTACAACTGTCAACTGAAAGCACTAAAGAGATATCCCAATATTTTAATACAATCTCATCTTTAAAAAACAGACAAATGTTGGAAATGGAAGCACGCCTTTGATTTTTTACATGAAAAAAACATGCTAGTCTACTTTTAAATTCCTTAAGGTTCATAGGTCGTTCAGCATTTGTTTTCACCACTGCCTCTAACACATTCTTTGACACCTAACTGGATACACAGTATCTACTTAATGGCAGAAAACTTGCCAATTTTATAGACCTAACTGATAAATAACCAGTTTTATATATAGCCTGGGGTAATTACAGTTTGTGTAGGGGATTAGAGAAATTAGGAGTCCTAATTAACCAGCAGACCCTAACATCTGTGCTTGATGTGGTTCAGATTATACTTGTCACATTCGGCTTAGTGCTAAGACCTGCATATTCTGTAACCATGACTCATTATTCCAAGCCCATGACCAGACCTCAGAATCACTATTATCTGTGAGCCGGGCAATCACGGACCTGATACAGAACTAGAATTAGACAGGTTTGCCTTTCAGGAATACTACATCAGCTTCTGACATACTGTTAATGCTGGAGTACTGGATGCTAAACTAACCTATGAAGGATCCCTAATGAGATCAACAGACTGCTTTCATGACATGTGTCTTAGTTTATGGTCTTACGGAGCAAATATAGAATACTGTAATTCCTGTAAGCAGAAGAAAGTCTGCTTAACATCCCTTTATAGGATTTTATCACTTAAGTAGGTATTTTGAGTATTTTTATTCCAATTTTGTGCTTCTATATATAAACACACTGGAGCACAAATCTGATTTAAAATCATAAAAACTGATAAACCTGGAAGATACTATGAAAATCTTGTCTAAGCCTCCTTTCAGTAAATGGTGAGGTCCATACAGTTCAAGGGCACATAATAAAGAACACATATTAAAGTTTTATATACAATACTGCAACTGAAAAAATAAACTCCACTGAGTAAATTGTTAGAATTCATCCTAATAACTAGAGATAATTGGTACTTTTTCACTGAGGAAACAGAGCTGATGCCCTGTGGGTGCCCCACAGCAGCTTTAGAGGGAAATGTGCCTCGTAGGAGAGTGAAAGAATGAGAAGAAAACACAATGAAGACCTCTAGGGACTCATGGTTTATTTTTTTACCTTGCTAATGGGTAGAAGGGTTTCTTAAAAGAAAAAACTTGCCTTTTAAAGGAAAGGGAACCAGCAGGGTCAGCCTGCCAAATTACCCTACCCACAGCCTTGAAATAGAGAAAGTAAGAAATTCCTTACTCAAATAACTTTGCTTATCCTCTTAGAGATTAATTTATTAATCTTTTAAAAAGCGGTTCAGATTACTGATTACCAATAGAATAATTCCAAAATAAGAAGTATGTCTTGTGGGGTATCCCCATTTCTTCTCTACCAGATGAGGATTCCGTTTATCCTCACAGTACTGCTTCCTCGTTGATACTTATTTCTTAACTCCCTACATGCCATCGTCCATGAAGCTTCTCCAGAACCTGGCCACCTTTTTCACCCAGTACCTTCCCTGGCCCTCAGCATGGAGTGAATACTCACAGCTTTGTTAAATGAGTAAGAATTGTGAATGTATAATAGAAAGCACGTTGTCACTGTTACGTGAAAGTATGGAACAAAGTATTTTAACAAGATTTTGGAAATCGTGAGTTTATTACAAGGCAGCTAAAGCTGAGTATCCTCATTTTGTTTG
Organism: Ursus arctos; assembly: GCF_023065955.2. Taxonomy (NCBI): domain Eukaryota; kingdom Metazoa; phylum Chordata; class Mammalia; order Carnivora; family Ursidae; genus Ursus; species Ursus arctos. The sequence goes on from NW_026622985.1 coordinate 18,185,086, forward strand.
AACAGAATACCAATAAAAATAAATGGGTTCCCTTCTGCTATGTAATACCATAATGTCATTAATCACTCACCTTTAGAAACACAATTCCTAAACTCTGTAATGAGAGAAAATGGGACCTAAGAAAACTGAAATTAGTAACCGACAAACAGTCATGTTATTTTTAAGGGCTGAAAACTAATCAGGTGGGTGATCACATATCTTCAGATGAGTTTCCTGGCAAGAAATTTATCCTAATGATATCTTACTATTAAAGTTTCTTCCACATCTTCTAAAGCGATCTTCTAAGTCAAGTCACTTCCTAGAGGCATTAGGAACAGCAGGATTCTTTCTAATCTTTTCCCACAAGATGCTTGTTCCATCGAGTAAAAATCGGTAGATGTCGAAGGTATCACCACAAACAAGCTGCAAGGATGTCTAAGTTTATGAAATGGTTTCATAAACAGAATTAAGTCTTTAAGCACACCATGTGTACACTGGGAAACTCAAAGTTGGGGACCTGAAGCACTGTTTACTAAACTCAACTGGCCACAAAGCTCTTTTTTTCACAAAATGTATTAGAGTTCTGTGGAATAATTTCTGGTGTGAAGGATGAGGGATAAGAAAATTATGGAGAATTCTGCATCCTGGCAAGGCCTCCAGGACACTACCTGGCCTATAAGAAAGCTTCAGTTAATTCACACTTACAGGCTTATCTACATCTCTACTTAAATGGCTGCCACAAATATTTAGTAGGCTCATTTAGTGACCATGTACTTTATAAAAGCCAGCACATTTTTTTCCCTAGGAGCTGGGGCTATAGCAATTAACACAATTACAAATTCTCGCCCTCATGTAGTTTATATCCTAGTGATACACAATTCCAGATTTTCCTAGCTGCTTGACAAGTTGAAGCATTCATAACCTAGGTGACCATCCTTTCATACCCTTTTTGTTTTTTAATTTTTTTTTAAAAAAGATTTTATTTTTCATTTATTTGAGAGAGCAAGCACAAACGGGGGGGGGGGGCGGGAGGAGCAAGGGGAGAGGGAAAAGCAGGCTCCCCACTGAGCAGGGAGCCCGATGCGGGGCTCAATCCCAGGACCCTGAGATCATGACCTGAGCCAAAGGCAGATGCTTAACTGAGTCACCCAGGCGCCCACTTCTTAAATCTCTATCCTCGTAAGTGTGAAGGCCTCCTGAACCACCTTCCCTGGACTCCAGTTTAAGCAATCTGACTACAATATACCATCAAACATTGCCAAGACTATATATCCCCACAGTACAGTCTTTCCATAATGCCACAAAAAATTATTTTGAAAACACAGATCAGAAGATACTTTAGGAAGTTCTTTTCATGCCATTATAAATTGCGAAGGGCAAGCCTCCTTTTTTATTTACATTTTTTAAAAGCTTTATCACTTGTTAGTTCAACAAAATGCAGTGAGCTTCCCAATACCTAACCCCCTGCCGCACACTCTCTTTACCTCTGACAAGGTTATGGTCACCTCACCTCACCTGCTACTGTGTACCTGGGGGCGTCCACTCAGTAGTGCTCTGGTTCTGCAATTAGGTGACTATAAACAGCCTACTGTATTTCAACTGCCATAGCTTAACTGGGCTGATTATAGGATTCTCCAAAGTGAATTGCAACCCACTTCCAAAGAAGTATTTCTTACCAGCTAAAAAGCAAATGTCAACCATCTACTCAGTCCTATAACCATTTAGGCACAAATTTGCTTTTGTAAGCAGGTAACAACTTTTTAAGGGGGCAAAATAATGGAGGGAAAAGGAAAGTGTTATTGAAAGAATAGCTATCTGGCCATATAATAATAATTTATTCTTCCATGAAATCTTTTTCAACATTTCATGTGATCTGCTACCAACCAACCTTACTTCCCAACTCCCCCCCCCAAAAACAGCCTACATAATCCCAACCAAGTATGATTCATCACTTTTATAACACCCCCCCAGGCTATTTTCCCTACAGGCTATTTCTCCACTCACTGCCATACAATTAGGTACAAGCTAATCTGTACTTGTTCCAACCGTACTCCTGAGGGCCATCATAAATACGACCTATTTCATGAAATGGCCTCTGAGCACCCCCACCCCAACCACAACTCTAAGTTATCATATTTATAGTTCCTTTACCACATTTCTTGCTGCACTGTAATTGTTTCTATAAATGCCCCTGAAGGCAGAGACATTGTCTGATCTTCCAACATCACCAAAAAGAACAAGCAAGCAAACAAAATAATATATCCACTGGTGCAATTTTTGGGAGACAGAACAAAATGCTAAATATTAGGTTGTGTATGAAACTGCCATTTATGTAGGTAAACACTGTCGAATCAACAATTTCATAGGCTTCAGCTATACTACAAAAGGATGGGCTGAAGGATATCTGAATTTGGACATTACATGGTATTTACCTGCGAAGAGAGTATGACTAACTCCTTTTATATCCCATTCTCATGAATATACAAGAGAAATAGTATCTCCTGTTATATCCACAATGATTTAAAGTCTGTCCTCTCACAGAAGGAAATTTCAAGCAGTTTAAGAGAAGTTTCTCAGGAGTTGTCCTTAATCTTTCCAACTGTTAACCTAACCAATACAAAAGGCAGACACTAAAGGCTGAGATTAATATTTAAACTTTTCAAAACCAAATATTTTGTTTCTCACAAATACTGTGTTGGCAGGGGTGGGGGAGACCATGCCAACTGGCTTCGGAATCCCAGGATGCATTCTTTCACATTCTGCTTGAGTATATCCAAAAATTCTATCATTGAGATATCAAAGCAAATGTACCAATTAGAAATAGTAACACTACAATGATTTTGATTTCTAAGTATTTATTTCATATCCCTTCAAAATACCAGACAAATTCTAAACACTGATGCTTTTCAAGTTTTCCACATTTTACTCGTATAAAAAATACCCAGCTGTACAGCAACCCTAGAGGCAGATGTTAAAATGAATACGCTAAAATGGACACAGAATTTGAAGCATTCACCTGTATTAATATAGCATACTAACAAGTAAAATCAGGACCAAACGTGGACCAAGGAAGCCTTTTTAGCTGTCCAAAGTTCCATCAACAAAAGGATATTTCTATTTTCGCAATTTATAATGGCATGAAAAGAACTGGGATCTGAAAATGAAGAGTTTTAAGTTCACAGATTTTCTCAGCATTAAAAGATATTTTTTAAGTAGCCCCACAATCATAAAAACTTTTTTAAAAATGCAATCTGAGTAAAATTACTGTTAAGGGCATTAAACAAACCTTTTCTTTTTTAATCTCATGATTTTCTCAAAGGAGTTGTTACAGCCCTTAAAGTCACTTGTGAAAGAGGTTCCTCCTACCAGACACATGCCTCAACCAAAAACAAGTGATACCCTACATTGGTTTTGCAGTTTAGTGCAAATACACTGCTGTGGCTATCGTGGAATGAATGGGCCATTACTGAAAATCTAGTCAAGAGAGGGCCACAGGTAATTTGGGTAGGTACAGGTAATTTAGATGTAACCAAATCTCAAAATTCCTTTAGGTACAGGAAAAAAACTCTTCTCTTTATAACCAACTTCCTTCAGTACTTTCTCCTACAGAGTTGTTTTTTTGTCTCTTTGATCTCTAGTATCTCCCTATCCCCTCAGAGCAATGTCTCTGAAATCCAGAGGCTGTGAAACAGTTCCGCATCGCTTTCACAATTATGAACATCAGCAATGAAATAACATTACAGGAATGACCATCCAGGGAATAAAACAAACTTAATGCTAAGTATGCCTACAAAGACCAAATTTCAAAGACCCTGCTCTAAGTATATGACACCTGAGATTCCATGGAATGCAGCATGAAAATCACAGATAGGAAACAAGGAAGAATATAAAATAAAAAGGAGTGGGGAAAACCCATACTAAGATCATTAATTGGTGTGTTAAGTCATTTTCAAATCTTTGGGCAAACTATACCATAATACTTACTTAACTGGCCTAAATATTATATCCACTGCTAAATTAACGTGGATTTCTAAGGAAGTATCTTGTATCATTTCTTGTATTAATATATATTATTATATATATAATATTATATATTATTATAGTATTATATTATTATATATATAATATTATATATTATATATAATTATTAATATATCCACTGCTAAATTAACGTGGATTTCTAAGGAAGTATCTTGTATCATTTCTTGTATTAATATATATATAAGATATATATATACAGATATATATATAATATATATATATATAATATATATCTGTATGAAGAGTAGAACAAGGAACATAAATACAAATGCATTTTAATGAAAACCTTATTTTATGATACCAGTATGAGATACAGACATAGTAGCTACCAAACAGTCGGGTGGTTTTGGTTTTGTTTTTGTTTATGTAAGTCATTTATTTGGTGCTGTTATAAGCTTTAAAATTCCATTTTTGCTTTATATTAAATTATAGAAGAGAAAAGGTACATTTAGCTAATGAAAGACATTTCGAACAGTAATTCTGGCATTAAAATTTATTAACAGTTCTCAGCTTCAAAAATGTTAAATGTCATACATTCTAAAATTTCTATTGAACACAAAATAAAAATAGAAAAGATTAGTGCAAGTTACTTGAATGGTATTAACAAAGCCAAACAGAAATGCTCAGTGGCACATCGTGTTTGCTAACTTGAAACAAAGAATAGTGTCAGAACCCTCCTAAAGGCAGCAACAGTTACTATGGGAAGAGCAGTTGTCACAAGAGACAGCATGAAGCAGCCACTGGCTTCCCAACTTACCATCTTCCTTTTCCTTTCTGCAATCTGCTCCTCTGATTCCATTTCTACTTCATTGCTAATGGGAGTTTTTTCTTCTATATCGTCAATAAAATCTGGTTCCTGAAAGATGGAAATGACTGCTTTATAGAAACTACTATTCCATCTACAAACTCAGGACACTGAACTATTACAAATTTAACCACAACTAACGCAGTCAACATAGAAAAATTACAAGCCTACTTAAATCCATTTCAGAACTTTAAAACTGGTTTTAATTCGAGAGAACTTTCAAAATTAAATAATTTTGCCTTTTAAAGTTCTAGTCAATAATGTTATTAACAGAGCCCACAAGGTCAAATATGGTAGCACAGCCTTCTGTTTATATCCTTCCCAAAACATAAACACATAAAATGACTTCATAAAACCCAGTGCCTAGAGATACCAAGTGCTCAAATAAATGTTTGCTCAATTTAAAACTTATGGGAAAGTATCATTAAACTGATTAAACTACTAAATTATGGAAGATGGGGTACTGAAGATGAGCGAAACACCTTACTTAATTTTCATTTTAAACGGTCCCTCCTAACTTCCATTTATGTAGAGGGCATATAAAAAACTATTCCCTGGCAAGGCAGACATATGGGCCAAACTCAGCCCCCAAAATTATCTTATGTGTTAAGAGAATTTTTTCTGAAAAATCTTCTCTCTCATCCTTATAGACCTGATTTAATTATGCCTCAAATGTTTAAAAAAGGAAATTAAGACTTTAAATAAGAACACTTATTAACATTAAGGACAATACCATCTGGGAGAAGTTTTTAAATTACCCACTTACAGAAAAATCTTGTATTCAATTCTGCAAGGATTTGCTGGCTGAGTTGTTTAACAAGCTTAACAAACACTGCACAAATTCCACCAGAACTTGTGTACTTGTGTTTTATGCTTCTAAGTGCTTCCTTAAATAACAGATTTAACTTTAAAATTTTAAACCACTTTACATAAAAAAGAGGTTAAAACATTACAAATTATTTTCTTTTGTTGACTTCTGTTGAGAATCAGAAGAGCATAGTTCAGTACCTGATTATTTGATACTGATAGTCTCAGTGGAGAAAGCTTTCTCTGTTTAGTTTCTGGGCTCTTCATTTTGTTGGTTGTTCCTTCACAATCCAAAGTAATATTCTGATTCTGTGTATCTTTTTCTTTTGAAATATCCTTTTCTTTTTTTCCTTTTTTCCTTCTGGTCTCATAACCGCTATTGATGTTTTCCGTGGATTCAGAACTACGTTTCAGAACAGGGCACTCTGGATTTTCCTTGAGGCATGCGCAGTCCACCTTGTACTTACTGGAAAGATAACCAGTTAAATATTTACTCTAGACACAAACTGTAAAATTTTCTAATCCATTTTAAGCTGCAACTCTGTAAAATTATATGCTGCTACTACTACTTATAAGCAATCCTTACTTCGTGCTAATTTTGCATTCCCATGGTAAGTATCACAAACAAGTTTTTCTCCCTCATTATGTTTTTTACATTTAAAAAACATAATCATTAGAAGTTGATTTCTGACCAGAGATCAGGCCTTCAATCGTAAGGATAGCCAGTTATGGTTTAGAGGGGGAAAAAAAAACCCTCAATAAATTAAAATTGAGTCCTTTTCAGTAAAATGATTCTTTGGCTCACAATAAGGCAAAAATGGTATTTACTTCAGTGGTCCCAAACCATAACTATGTCTTATACTTTAAGAAATGACTTCGATAACCAGGTGTCTTTAAAAAGCTACCTTGAAAAAAGGGGAAGTTACGTTTCCCTTTGCCCCTCTTAAGTGTTCCCTCTTTCAAATGAACACTTGAAAAATAATTGCACTCTCTCTCATCTTCACTGCAGTGATAATTATTACTTCCACCATACAGAGAAGATTAAAGCGCAGAGAGGTTCAGCATTTTGTCCAAAGTGACAGTTACTAAACGGTTGGGACAGCATTCAGGTACAAGTCTGTGTGAGTCCAAAGCTCACACTTTTTACCTCTTCAGTATTTCTGCACTCTGCCCTCCATGTCCCTACCACCATGATTTAGTTTCTCTCCAGGATGCAGGCAAAATGCCCAACCTGAGTTAAACAGTAGAAGCCTCCCATTTTACATGTTTTAAGTTGTTTAATGTTTGTTCACCATAAAAATAATTTACTTTCCTAAGTTTCTAATACTGCTCCTTACTCACTTTCAAGATTAGTACAAGTCAAACTGGCTAAAATCTGTGAATCAGGGATAGAATTCAAAAATTTATGATCTATGCCCCCACCTCCCCAAATTAGGTATTACTAGAAACTAGGCTGAAACTCTTTCTAGATGTTTTCTTTGATTTTAGAATACAACTGCAAATAATGATGGTCAACAGCTAATGTTTACTAAAAGCACTTATTTTGTGCCAGGAACCGTTTTAAACACTCTACATATCTTAAATACACTAAATCTTCAAAACATTCCTGTTACGTGAGTATTACTATTCTCCTATTATGACATAAGGAGATGAAGAAATTGGTCCAAAGTTACATAGGTAATAATAAGCAACCAAGCTGGGAATTGAAACCAGATTATAAAACGCTTATATTCTTAACCACTTACAGGAAACAGTCTTTCACAGTAAATGAGCAAAGAGCCATTATGCTAAATTTCCCACCATCTGGGGGAAAAGGGGCTAAACAAGGTAATGCGTAAGTTATACTAAATTTGACTCTCAACAATCAAGTAGAGCTGCACAGTGCAGGAAGTGGAATTTCATTGACAGAAAACATGGACATGTAAAACTTATGCATTTAAATAGGTTACCATACAAAATTTTAAAAGCAAAATCCAGAATAGGAGGAAATGAACTGAAACACTTATAACCCAATAGACTACAGGATACAAAAAGAACCACCCCGCCTTCCCCCCAAAGATCAGAAAAAGACTGTCCAGCAGGAAAACTGAAGATGATTAAACAACTCATAAAAGAGGAAATTCAAATGACAAATTAATATACAAAAAGATCCTTGGGCTCATAAAATAATCAAGGAAAATGATAATTAAAAATATAAAAAGATACCGTTTCACATGGATTAGCATCAATTTTTAGAAGTCGTAAGGAAGTGAAGCAAGGAAGAAAGGTGTGAGTAGAAACTGGTCATCACCCCACATCTGGTAAACCCTGAGGCCGTACACATCCTACAGCTGAGCAAGCACACCCCCGAGACTCCCTCCCATGGAGAGAACATGTGCCCACAAAGACATGTTCAAGAAGTCATAGGAACAGTTTTGGTAAATCTAAAGATCCAACAGAGGAAGGGATAAATGCCATTGGCAGTGAAAATAAATGAACTACAGCTACACAGAACAACAGAACCGAACCTCAAAAGTAATGAATGAGAAAAGATGAAACACTACAGAATATAATTTACATTGAATTTAAACTGAAGTTTTTATACTCAGAATTAACTTTATTTTCCTAGTGTTTCAGAACAACAGTTCTCAGAATTTCCTAACAGGACTCCAACAAACCCTTTCAATTTATACTGCAAAGAAAATTTATACAATTTCTTTCGTTTGGAGGGGCAAAAGTGAAATTATCCATTCACACTGATCAGGCAAATTAACTGTAAGACTAAAACTGTACCCCCTAAAATACCAGAAAGAACAAATTCTCATGTAAACAAGGTCAGTGCTGTATGGCTGAATTAGGACTAATGATTTTAATTACTATGAGCACTTACGTTACAATAATAATTAGAGTTTGGAAAAGAACTAAGTAATAATGCTCAGTGGAAGTTGACACCAAAATGCTTGTTTTCAACTAGATTTCATTGTCTCATAACAAATACAAATAAAAAGCTATGAAAGTAATGACAATACCTAAGATTTTTAGGAAGACTATTTCAAAACACAGAACTCATTTAGAGACTTGAACTTACCAATTCCCATAGTCAAAATCAAAGGCAATAGTTATTTCAGTTCCCTTTGGAATACTCTGTATAGAATAAATGTAAAGATGAATGGTTCCATCTTCAATTTCATGCCTCACCTGTTAAAAGAATAATTTTATATTTTTATAAATTTCTATCTTAGAAGCACCTCATCCTGCAATTTTGAAAACTTTTCAAAGTAATTCATGAGTACAACGTGAAAAATATGCAAGCAATTACAAGATGTAACAGTGGTTATCAACTAGAAGCAAGTACAGTGATGCAAACTCCACAGTCCACCAGGTAGCATTAAAAAGCAAATACTACACTTCACTGATTCCACAATGCATATTTTTTCAACTCCGAGTATCCCTGAAATTGGAAGTTTTATAAGTGATGGTATCTTCGATTTGACGACATGCAGTAATGAGTAATGGTACAGTTAATGCCATACTTTTCTATGACAGACACTAGTCCTCCTAACAAGTTCTTACAAGTAAAACAAGCACAGACAAGCTTACAAAGCTAGTTTGTCAAAGACAAGACATGAATCTAGTATGTCTGGTTTCAAAACCTATACTCTTAATTGTAACATAGCTATAAATTTAAAATGTTTATTTTGGCATGTAAAAAAATAAAACTAGAAATACTACTTTAGGCTCCAAATTAAAACACAGTTGTATAAAAAATTTTTATAGTAGCACATATAAAATCTACTTTAGCTTTCAGTTTCATCATCTATCTTGATCCAATCAGATCATGACCCATAAAGAGAGCTTAAGGAATAAACAGAAGCCCAATATTTCCTCTTACAAAGAACATCACAATTTCTTCAATGTGTAATGTAATTTTTAAGACCTCAGAGCCCAGTATCAACTAATTTTTCAAAATGGAAACACACTGGGCAATATAAAATTCATCAATGGTTAAAAGGCTTGTGTTTGATACTCAATTCCACACATCCCCCACACCCCTGCCTCCCACAAAGATTTCTGTAAGCTTACCTCTGCATTGGGTGTACAAGAACGCCTGATGAACCGAGCCTCATTCCCAAAAGTCCTTGCATCAACACACATTTCTAGCCCGTGAAATTTAGAATAAAATAAAACAAAAGGATATGGTCTACAAAGAAAGAAATGCATTATAAACTATTAACATATTAACAAACTTCTAAAAGACTCAAAGTAAATAGTGAAGCCAAGATCTGAATACAGGCAATCTGATACCAGAGCCCATTCGTTAAGGGCTAGTTCATGCCAATTACATTTTTACCTGCTCCAATAATCTTATCTAAATTAAAGGTAATTAATTGAAGGTAGAAATTCAAATTTACAAGGAAAAATAAAAAGGAAGGGACTACTGCCTTTACAGAAGGATTCATAACTGGACACCTTTAAAATCTTTATCTCCTAGTGCATTTAAGTGTTTGATTTATAGCACTGTTTGTATGTAAAAGAGAAGTATTCTTGTATAGCTTTCGAATCTTAAAAACTCAAGTTATAAACAACAAATACTTTTAATAATCATATAGACTGAGAATGTTCTCTCTCTAGAGATACCAACATATTTCCAGACCTCAGGGAAGCAATGGGTCACAACATCAAATTCCCACCAAAAACACAAACCACAGAAAAGTGCTCCAGAGCCATTCCAGTAGCAAGAAAGTGGGAGCTGAATGTGGTGGCAATAATGGAAAAGCAAATCTAACATCCTCTAATATAGAGGAAGGGGTTTTGCCTGTGATCACCAATGGTCTTTTCAGGTTCTACCAATGATGTTACAAGGAATTAGGAAAGATCCCGGAGGCAAAAGGATTCCTTATAGTCTTAGGTAATCAAAGTTTTTCATTAACATCCACCTGTATTGCTGTAGTTTGTCTTTGAAGTAGACTGTTGTAGGAGTGTCAGCAAGACAGAGATAGGTAAGAGACTGAGGAATACATCTGCTTTTTGCTATACTTTATTATAGTTCAAAAGTTAACAGTCACTGTTCAATCACACTACACTTTTAAATGTATTAAAATGATCGCTTAGGAAAGCAAAATACATACAAACACAGACAGCATCTTGGTAAAACAGCCAAAAAAACAATCTTTAACTACAGTTAACTGGTAAAATAAATAAATATACCTCTTAAAGAAATATCCATTTGCTTCAAACTGTTCTCTTAGCATAAACTTCCCTCTGTACTCAATGATAAGTGCATCAGGAGGCAAATCTTTTGCGGATTTCAGAATTTTCTTATTTTTTTGTATATGGCTCTAAAACCAGAGAAATGCTGAGATTAATTAAACCTGATCGCTTTCAATTTACTCAAGATATACATTAGAAAACAGTTTTTGTTTCGTAATTTTTTTTTGGCAAATGATATACTTACCTCCACAGGAGGCTTAAAGAGCAGATTGTTGGTATTCAAATCTGATTTGTTTATTTCTTTTTTGTCATTTCCATTGCCTAATCTCAGAGCTATTCTTTGTGCCTCCCTCTGAACACCCTCACTATATTGGTTACTGTTTGCCTCTTCGTATCGATCCATCCACGCTTTAATTTTTGTCTCCCATCCAAAATTTGAACCATCAGATGAAGGATCAATCTCTGGAGCTGAACCCTGAAATCATAGCAAACTAAGCATTAATATCTGGACTTCTAAGTATTTATACACACACACACACACACACACACACACACACAAATAAATAATAATCTATGTAAAAGAACATAATATAAAGTAGAAATAATGGTAGGCTTTCTGAGTTGATCCTAGGGAAAAACTGACCATAAATGAGCAGCCTACCACGTCTTTATACTGCATGCCAGACAAGTAAGGACTTAGAAGACTAAAGGAGGCCAAATTATGTGTGACTAGCATAAATTCAGACCACTAGCCAAACTGAGGCCTTCAATAAAACTGCAAATACCCCAAACTTTGGAGTCACTGTCAGCTAATGGTTAAAAAAAAGATAGCGTAGGGTCGCCTGGGTGGCACGGTCAGCTAAGCATCCAATTCTTGGTTTTGGCTCAGGTCATGATCTCAGGGCCGTGAGATCGAGACCCACATCAGCCCTGAGCTGGGCGCAGAGCCTGCTTAAGATTCTCTCTCCCCCCATCTCCCTCTGCCCCTCCCCCACTGCTCTCTTGGGCACTCTCTTAAAAAAAAGATATGAAATTTTTTATTAGAGATTGTCAGTATCTACCTTGTACTCACAGTTCTGATAGACTACTACAATTGTAACATGTTTTATTTAACAATATACTTTGATATCTTAATTTAGTGTAATTTCAAGATCTATAATCAACTGTCCACATGATAAATTTGACATGAGAACAAAATGTCTCACAGAATGTAAAATGACCCAAAATGGTCCATAACCTAAATTCAAGGGTCATACTGAAAGCAAGAACATTTAAACTTAAATACTTTCTCTTCATCTATACCTCCTACTAAAAATCCGTAAGATAAGAATGCTAAAAGCCAAGTACAAAACGTTACAGCCTCTCTTAATCTGTTACAGAGCAAAAAGAGGGGGGCACCCGGCTGGCTCAGTTGGAAGAGCATGCAACTCTAAATCTTGGGGTGGTGAGTTTGAGCCTCATGCTGCATGTAGAAATTACTTAAAAATAAAAAAATCTTAAAAAAAAAAAGAAAGAACAAAATGGGGCACTTTTCCTGCTGGAATGCAATTTATAGATAGGTACAATTACCACACATTTTAAAAATGTGGATTCCCACAATTTTTTTTAAGGTTTTTTTTGTTTTGTTTTAAAGATTTTATTTATTTATCTCACAGAGACAGAGCAAACACAGGCAGGGGGAGTGGCAAAGGGACAGGGAGAAGCAAGCTACCCACCAAGCAGAGAGCCCAACGTGGGGCTTGATCCCAGAACCCTGGGATCATGACCTGAGCCAAAGGCAGACACTTAACAACTGAGCCACCCAGGCGCCCCTTCAACAACAATTCTTATTTGCAATCTTAGGGTGAAAATGAATCAATGACGATAACAAAAACATTTATGTTTCATTAGCATAATTCAGATTTCAATTTTTTGTAAATGCTATTCATCAGTTTCTTTCTACAACACTGAACACCTTACACCTTGATGAGAAAAGATTATTTCTAAAATATGTACAACCTAAGTAACTAAAATTTTAAAATCATATGTAGAATTCATAAAAACTCATATATCCTATTAGACATGTACACATGTGCAGTAACACTAAAATTTACCATTTGTCCACGTTCCATATAAGTAACTAATTTTTATTACAAAAAGTATCATTCTTTCTTACAATGAAACAAACTACAGTAAGTTGTTCAGCTGCTTGACAGGAGTAGGTTTATTTTTACCAACTGATATTTTATGTAATTATATATTCCACATTATAATGACCACCTTGTAACAGATTTTTACACAAATATGAAATACTATATAATAAGGCCTTCATCAGCTTTATTAAAGAAATCTATAAATTTAAAAATTTTTTCCTTCTATTTTACCTTCTCCCCCACCCAAGCCTTCTACTGACCTGGTATATATTTGATACAGTAAATTCTTCTGTATCTCTTGAACCTATAAATACTATAGAATTACTAACTGGAATTGTTATGATCTTATAGAGGTATCTTTAAGTAAAAAAAAAAAAATCTTTAAAGATGCACAAAGCATTATTAAAATTTTACTTCCTTAGTCATTTCTTTACATAAGAAATGAAAATATTGGGGCGCCTGGGTGGCACAGCGGTTGGGCATCTGCCTTCGGCTCAGGGCGTGATCCCGGCGTTATGGGATCGAACCCCACGTCAGGCTCCTCCGCTATGAGCCTGCTTCTTCCTCTCCCACTCCCCCTGCTTGTGTTCCCTCTCTCGCTGGCTGTCTCTATCTCTGTCAAATAAATAAATAAAATCTTTAAAAAAAAAAAAAAAGAAATGAAAATATTTCACTTAAGTAAAAGATGCCCTGTCTTCAATAAACCTGCTACTGGGATAACTGGATAAATCAGAAAGAAAAGGAAACTATCAGAGTATTAAGTTTCCACTAGCTGAATTCAAAAACTTTTTCAGACTGTACGCTATGTCAGAGAATATCCCAGAAACCCAAGTTTAATATATAGTAAGTATAAAATCCTTAACTTTAACACATAAAGAACATTCTATGAAACTTTGGGCTTGTAGTCTGTTGAGTGACACCATGTTAACTTTCCTGAGAAAGAACTACAAAAGCATGTAATAATCATCACTAGACATCCATTTAATGATTTGTTTTCCAGGAAATGTGGAATAATAAATAACTATTATGCTTTACACTATGGGCACAACAAATATACCGTAACATGCTCCCCACATCCTACTCTACTATCTGACAACTTGAGAAGCCCATTATCCTTTAACCACATAACCTAGAAAGCTACAGTCACCCTATATAGTTGACCTCTGTGATCCGACACCTCTCTTTTAGGGGGAGGCAGAGCTGATGAGCCTTGCCTCTCTCAGCAATCTGGGATTCAACAAAATTGAGGCTATAGTCTAATTATTTCAAGGTACAGTGACTACTTTGTACTTCAACAGTGATTTTACAGTATTTTATAACAACTTACTTGACTAAATCACTCGAATCCCAACTATGCAAAAAAAAAAAAAAAAAAAGGAAATTTTCAAATTCTCTATGATTTTGCATTCATATGTCCAGTATACGATGTAGTACTGGGAGGTACGGAATGCACTGATAACTGAAATTCAGATTATCCAAAATTTTGATATTAGCAATTACTTATATACCACCTCCTTTTGCTTAATATTTTAACATGTGAATAAACTCCAAGAGTATCATATTAATCAAATTAGAATTCTCTATGGTGCCACTTCTGGTAAAGATAATAAGCAATGAAATGATACACAATGAAGAGAACATAAAGATTTTGGACAAGTAATCACTTAGTAAGCTTCTGACAAACTGACAGTTGGTACTAAGGTCTTTAATGTATTTACCTTAACTCTTGATGACTTCCTAGATCCTTCACGAAAGGCCTGAAATAACATGAAATTCTGAGTTAGTTCTTTTTTAAACTGAATATGATATTTAAGAATCAAGCAGTTCACTGAAGTCTTCTACTAGAATATTATTCCATTATTAATAAGAGAATGCAGACGGGGTGCTTGGGTGGCTCAGTCAGTTAAGTGTCTGTCTTCAGCTAAGGTCATGATCCCAGGGTCCCAGGATCGAGTCCTACATCAGGCTCTCAGTTCAGTGGGGAGTCTGCTTCTCCATCTCCCTCTGCCCTTCCCCTCCACTTGTGCTCGCTCGCTCTCTCATTCGCTCTCAAATAAAAACTTAAAAAGAGTAGAATGCAGACTTTGTATACCTGAAATTACAGTAACAGTGTATATCAACTATACTCAAAAAAAAAAAAAAAAAGAATGCAGACTATGTAAGAACATGAGACTATGTATATGAATGATACTGCTAAAAAAATCTCAAATTTTCTATGTGCTCAATTATTACAACCATGGAAAAATAACTGATTAAATTGGAAGGGTATTAAAAATATTACAGTACTTTTATTGAAGAGAAAAGTTTTGGGAATGATAAAATAATGTTACTACTTTAATACTCTAAGTGAACTAGTAAACGATATTTGAACATGTAGTGGAGCTTAAGTAATAAGCACTGTGGTAAACAGAGCTGTATTTATTCAATAAATATTTAGTGACAGCTCACTAATCTGCTGGGTCCTGAAGTGGTATTTAACATTTAATTCCTATCTTCGTCATCACTCCACCCCAAAAGTCTCTAGGGAGACTAACAAACATAAACCAAGAGTAAGCAATATAGATCCAAATGTATTTAAGTGTTAAGTCTGTGTGTAGACTACATGTTAGAAGAAAGCAGGATTTATTAACAACAAAATGAACCTTCATGGAAAACATGGGAAAAGAGCTAGGTAGACTTTGAAGAATGAATGTACTCAGACAGATGAACAACTGAAAGGAACACAATCCTAGTACTAAAGAAATATGAGGGGCACCTGGGTGGCTCAGGTGGTTAAGCGTCTACTTCTGCTCCGCTCATGATCTCAGGGTCCTGGCGTCAAGTCTCACCACACCCTCCCAGCTGGGGTTCCCTGCTCAGCAGGGAGTTTGCTTCTCCCTCTCCCTCTGCAACCTCTTCGTGCTTTCCCTCTCTCTCAAATAAAATCTTTTTAAAAATTATAAAAAGAAATATGAAAGAAGGCATCAAATAGGAAAAAATATTTGAGGAAAAACTAATACACACACTTTTACCCACTGAAGAGTATGACATAAAATTTGCTACAAAATTTAAAATTAGATCATGGAAGCCTTATTTAAAAAGTTGGATTTTATGATTCCAACTTAAATACAGGTATGCTTTTCTTTATGCTGGAGTAATCAATAAAATACTTCTGAGCAGAGAAGAGATGTAAGAACAATATTCACAGGAAACATCATAACCAAATATAGGATGTTATGAAGCAGAGGATAAAGTTGGAGAAATTAAAGATGGTTAAGTTACTATTGCACTACTATGAGGTGATGAGCGTTTGTAGAAGCAAAAGGAAGAAAAATAAAAATACAAGAGACATTCCAAAGGAAAAAATCAATAGTGCTTTTGAAAATAAATCTGAATGTCCAAAACTAAAGATGACTCAAAGATTTTTGAGGCTGAACAATGGCTATGCTGCTGGGGAAAAAAAAAAAGAATTTGAAAGATAGTCACAATACCTGTCTTTTTCTATGTTATCTGCAACATTTACAGTATTAATTCTTCATGGGGCACCAGGGTAGCTCAGTGGGTTAAGTGTCTGATTCTTGATTTCTGCTCAGGACATGATCTCAGGGTTATGAGATTGAGCCCCACCTCAGGCTGCTTGCATGGAGCCTGCTTATTAAGAGTCTCTCTCTCCCTCTCCCTCCACCTCGGCCTCTGTCCCTCCCTCTCTTAAAAAAATAGTATTAATACTTCATGTCAAAGTCCTGAATTACTGAAACACCAATACTTTGCTAGGGTTTTATGAATATTTGAAAACTGTTATCTATCCAGAACATCTACTGTAAACACCATTCAAATTTTTAACAATTAGCCATAACAGCAACAGGCTGAATAAAAAGCAAAACTGTATAAATCCTTTTGTTATATGGTTTTTATTACATATTAACCTCAAATAATAGTAAAACCTTAACAGTGGGTACAGCAAACTAGATCTTTTATGCACAGTTTCTGGATTTTTTTTTTTTCTAATCCTTGTCTATATTTACTAACAACACAAGAGAAAAATTTCTCTTTACACACTAATATTCTGAAATAACTTTGACACAATCCAAGACTCAGGATTGATTCATTTTAAATAGCCAAAAGTCATTCCAGCCAGAAAAAAATACAGAATCTATGCTTTACTCAAAAACAGATTTGTTAAACCAAATGACCTAAAACAAGAGGATAAAATTTCTAAGTAACATTTTTTTTGAAAAGTTTATTTATTTGAGGCATGCCTGGGTGGCTCAGTCGTTAAGCGTCTGCCTTCAGCTCAGGGCGTGATCCCAGGGTCCTGGGATGGAGCCCCGCATCAGGGTCCCTGCTCAGTGGGAAGCTTGCTTCTCCCTCTCCCACTCCCTCTGCTTGTGTTCCCTCTCTCAATGCCTCTCTGTCAAATAAATAAATAAAATCTTAAAAACAACAACAAAAAAAGATTTATTTGAGAGAGAAAAAAGTTAAAAGGAGAGAGAGGGCGAGGAGAAGCAGACTCCCCGCTGAGCATGGAGCCCAACTGGGGGCTCGGTCTCACAATCCTGAGATGATGACCAGAGCCAAAATCAAGAGTTGAACACTTAACTGACTGAGCCACCCAGGCGCCCCTCAAGTAACCTTTTTTTTTTTTTTTTAAAGATTTTATTTATTTATTTGACAGAGAGAGAGCACAAGCAAGGGAAGTGGCAGAGGGAGAGGGAGAAGCAGGCTCCCCGCTGAGCAGGGAACCCAAGGAGGGACTCGATCCCAGGACCCTGGGATCATGACCTGAGCTGAAGGCAGACACTTAACTGACTGAGCCACCCAGGCGCCCTTCAAGTAACTTTTATACAATAAATAGGAAAGCATAATTTCAAAGCGTGAGATGAAAAAGGTGAGTCAATACTGACACATGAATGCCGAAATTGTAAGAGGCATTTTTTTTTTTGACAATTTTATTTATTTGACAGAGAGCACAAGCAGGGGGAGCAGCAGGTAGAGGGAGAAGCAGGCTCCCTGATGAGCAGGGAGCCCAATGAGGGACTTGATCCCACGACCCTGGGATCATGACCTGAGCCAAAGGCAGATGCTTAACTTTAGAGAATATTCTAAATGGTGAAGGGAATGGCATAAGCAAAGATAACACCCAATGGGACACCTGGCTGGCTCGGTCAGTACAGCCTGTGACTCCTGATCACAGGGTCGTGAGTTCAAGCCCCACACTGGGTGTGGAGCTTACGAAAGAAAGGAAAGAAAGAAAGAAAAAGGTAACACCGAGAAAGTGCAGGTAGATTTTAGTAAGAAATTATCCAGAATGGATAAAATACAGGACAGGTAGAAGAATAGCAGAACTGGAGAGGGACATAATATGTGAAGACTGCTATAGTCAAAGTATATTTTAAGCAGGGAGGTGAAATTAGAAAATGCAAAGTACATCTGCCTATTAAACAACCAGATGATATCGTGAAGAACCACTCAAGGAAAAACGCTTTGAAAAAGCCTTGATTATATATCTAGGGATAATTTCAGTCTATAATAGCAATATAGCCATCATGAAAAATATTTTTTACCTTAGCAGACAAAAATCTTCAATAGCAATTATAACAAATTTAATGAAAAAGTGGCTCAGAAATGGTTTTATGCCATTACATCCTTAGGATAATTTATCACATAGAATTTAAGTGAAAAAAATCTACATGATAAGAAATTCAACAAATACGGAGGCTTATTAAAATGATTAAATATGATTGAGAGAACTATAAACAATCATTCACAATCATTCTATGCTCCTTTACCTGTTCATAAGCTATTAAAAATTTAGGACTGTTATTTCTGTTTTCTAAAACAGCAATTTTTTCCATTTTATTTTAGCTTTTGCATTTCTATGACTAGTTTCATTAGTGATGATTGCAAATCATTATGCAAACATTCTTCTCTATCACACTCCAATCTTTAAAACATATTAAAATTTTAAAATGAGTTTTAAAAAGCTTAGATTCTGCCAACTTTTCTGGCTACCATCCAATACTCATCTGCCTTTCCTGTAAAACTCAGCTCCTACCACTTCCCACACACTCATCTTAAGAAAGGAAAAACTTACTTTTTTACACTTTGAAATGTTTTGTTCTTTCTCCCCACTTTTTTTCCTTCTTTTATCATTAACCTTGGAAACTCTTGAAGCAGTTAAAGTAATCGATGTTGGGGTGTGCTGAAATGCAGTATATAATTCCACAGGAACCTCATCACCACTCTCAGTTGCACTGGTATCACCATCTTCCAAGGCAAAATAAAAATTATTGTATTTGCCATACTATTTTGAACAAAATAAAAAACAAAACAGCATTCTACATGGCAAACTGTTCTATCTCCATCTGTCTACAGAATAAACATTGTTTTACTTCTTCCCCTCACTCAAAGTAAGATACATTTAAATGCAAACCGCAAGTACCATTCCTTATACATTAAACTAGATGAAAAGTCTGACAATACACTGAGATGGTGCGACTGTGGGAAATCAGCACTTGCATAAACTGCAAGGAAATTCAAAATACCCTATGAAGGGGAATTTAGCCATATCTAGCAAAATTCTACACTTAGCCTTTCACCCAGTAATCCTATTTCTAGGTATGTATCCAAAGATAAAGTGAATGAAAATCCAAAAAAACTCTTCCAAGAGGGTTTCATTGAAGGTGCTATTTGTAATAACAAAAACTAAAGAAACAAAAAATACTGGAAACAACCTAAATGTCCATCAAACGGGAATAATTCAATAAACTATGATTCTCCAAAACCATTTGTATTAGTACTGTTTTAAGCCTAAATGAAAAGTTGTATTGTAGTTCAACTTCTACAATCTATTCGTAAAAATGAAAAAAATACTATTCCATGTGATAAACTAATGGGATCACCATCTCTCTGAAAAGCGAACATATTTAAATACTTCTCTAAACCTATCTGTTACCTTTGTAGAAAAATATGGATAATTTATAATTTTTATTTCCCTCTACTTCCTACATTTTCTAAAGTAAGTACACTCTTATTCTATAATCTGGTAAAAAGACTATTTAAAATCTCTACCTGATTGTAAGTCAGATATACAATCAACATTCACTGGGAAGGTGTTTACATCTGACTAAAATATGCAGGGCATTCATTCTCTCGATCATACTAATCTTAATTTAGTACAGATCCTTTTCACCTACCTGACATATTTTCCCTTTTCCGGCGTTGTAGTAGCACTGCCCTCTCTTTATCCAAATTCCTGTATTAAAATATTAATGATTATTTACCAAACTTTCATGGATTTAGATATAAGAAGAGCAGTTTTAAATGTAATAAACTTTACAATTTCTCTAATTTAAAGCAGATCGGTTTTAGAGGTGATGAACTTCACACTTTCTCTAATGTTCCTACTGAAAAACACAGTATAAAATATATGTATTATCCCTTGCCTTAGAGCTTATCTAGCATAATTAGCAGTAGATGCCAGTTAAGTGACTCTATTGCACTCTTTTAAGAAAAGAACTTTTTACTTAGGAAACTAGTACTTTTTTATTCAAATTAAATATTTAAGGCAAAAAGTCTGTTAAAAAAGAATGCTATTTCATGAAAAAGACGGAGCATCTTGAAGGGATGGAAAGAAATGAGTCAATCTCTATATACTAGTATGAAGTGATCTTCAGCACATATTTTTAAGAGAAAAAAGGAAATGTGGCAAATTCTATAATATACTATCACTTACCTAAGTAAGGAATACAAATACGTATGCACATATCTGTTTCTAATAAGGAAACATCAATGGAAAGAACAATCCATTTTTTATCTTACTTCAGGGGTGGAAGGACATAATCACGTTTAAGTATATAATTATAAAAATAAAGTATAAGAAGCAATCCTAAAAATAAAAAATAACTAGCTTCCTCATACATTTCTGATAGGAATGTAAAATGGTACAACTGATATGCAAAAAATTGCTGGACAATTTCTTACAATAGTAAACATGCCACTTTCATGTGACTGAACACCTTCACTCTCAGGCATTTATCCCAGAGAAAACACACTTACATTCACACCAAAACCTGTACACAAATGTTCACAGCAACTTTATCTGTAATAGCCAGAAAGTGGAAAAGACCCAAATGTCCTTCAATGGGTGAATGGTTAAACAAACTGTACATATATATCACAGAACACTACTCAGCAATAAGAAAGAACAAAATACTGGTATATGCAAGAAATTGGCTAGCTCTCCAGAGAATTATGCTGAGTAAAAAAAGCCAATCCCAAAGGTCACATACTGTATGATTCCACTTATATAACATTCTTGAAATGACAAAATTATAACCATGGATTACAGATTACAGCAATGGAGTTGCCAAAGGTCAGGGATGGGAAGGGTGGGAGAGGTGGGAGGTGGTGTGGCTGTAAAAAGCAACATTAGGGATCCTCCCCATGGAAATGTTTTGTTTCCTGACTGTATCAATGTCAATATCCTAGTTGTAATATTGTATTAATAGTTTTGCAACATGTTACCACAGGGGGGAACTGGGTAAAGGATATACAGAATCTCTGTATTAATTCATAACTGTATGTGAATCTGTAATTAACTCAAAATAAAAAGGTTTATTTTAAAAAATAAAAAAAATCACCTCATCAATATAGCGTGTATCCAGCTGGTATTATAATCACACAGTGAAATACTTTTAAGGGACTTTAAACACAATAAACTATAAATTCCTGTGGAACATATCTTAAGGAAAAAAGTTCTAAACTCTTTTACATAGGGGCACCTGGCTGGCTCAGACGGTAAAGCATGCGACTCTTGATCTCAGGGTTGTGAATATAAGCCCCAAGTTAGGCGTAGAGTTTACTTTTTTTAATTAATTAATTAATTAATTAAACTGTTTTACATAATCATATCTTGGTGCTAGTGTTGATATTGTTACTCTAGACTGTTATATTTTTCTATGAAAGGAAGCAACTGAGTAGCTGGTGAAATTCTAGTTATATTATTGTCTATGTTGTTGGGAACTAGGAGATATAAATGGAATACGGAAATGGTTAAAAGAAAACCTCATATTCCTAAATTTAAATTACAATTATCTGTATAAACTCATGTACTTTATCTTAAAAATAAACAAACAAAACATATTTCCCTAGCTTTGTCTAAAAAGACAAAGACCTAGGAACAGTGACCAATCCAGTAGGAAAGAGCATGACTAGCTCTCAGATTCTAGAATTGAAAACCAATTCTCAGAGGCTCAGGAGTATAAAATAAGCTCGAGACATCTTGTCATACCAGAAAGCACAAAACGTAAGTACCACTAGGATACTGTCATAATGGCTCAAGAGACAACTTGATGAGGTTCCCAATGACCAAAACTGGACAAAATTTGAGTATCAATAAGGATAGTAAATGCAACAGACTGATATCTACGATGTTTAAATCCGAGTTTATAATGATACTTAAATTTCTTTTAAGTATTCTGAACACTAGTAAATAAAGGGTAAGAATCAACAAGCATTTATCCTGCCTTTCCAAATACAGTGGACTCTTAAACAACATGAAGACTTAGGGGCACCAATCCCTTGTGCAATCAAAAATCCGCATATTAACTTTTGACTTTCCAAAAACTTAAACTACTAAAAGTCTACTATTGACTGTCAGCGTAAACAGTTGATTAACACATATTTGGTATATGCATTATATACTCTACTCTTATGGTAAAATGTACCAGAGAAAAGAAAATGTAGTTAAGGAAGTCATAAAAATACATGTACATGTATTGGGAAAAAAAATGCACATTAAAAAAGAAAAAATCATGTTTAAGTGAACTCACACAGATCATAACTATGCTATTCAAGGGTCAACTGTATTCCTTAAGAGAACTAAACAGTTAATATGGGGAAGTTTGTTTCTATAGAAATATTCCAGCTAATAAGTTATAAGCAATAAGATTAACATGGCACTAACTTGCAACCCCTAATAAATTAATGGATCTAAACAAGGACTATCAATGTGTCCTATCATAGAGACAAGCAATCGCTTCTCAGCCTTTTGGCTAAGATCAAGTGAGACAACCAGATATTATGTGTTACTTGACAGAACACAGTCTATGAAATATTCTCCCCCCACCCCCCCAAAAAAATTGAACCCACAATCCGATCACACACTTATTTACAGAAATAAAAAGGATACAGAAATTGGTTATATCATGATAATGCAATCAGCAAACAAATCAGGATAAACAATTCAATTCCTTAAACACATTGCAAAGGAGACCAGAGTTTGTGGGGTAATGGAAGGAGGTTTATATTACCAGAGTCTTAACGGACAGATGTATATCAACCAATCAATATTTTAACGGTGGCTGAGTGATAATACATTTTATTACATGTATAATAATGGCTTTGGGGTTGGTTTTTTAAAAATTCTTTTACAGATATATATATACATATATATATATATATACATATATATATATATATACACACTGAAATACATAGGGATACACGTGAATGAAATTCTTTTACAGATATATATTGAAATATATATAAATATATATATACATATATACACTGAAATACACAGGGATACATGTGAATGAAATTCTTTTACAGATATATATTGAAATATATATAAATATATATATATATATACACTGAAATACACAGGGATACATGTGAATGAAATAATGTATCTGACCTAGGAAATTGTGTGAATGAAATAATGTATCTGGGACTCCCATTAAAATATGTGAAAGGGACAAGAAATATATGACAGTATAAATGAAAAAGACTGTTGAAAATTGTTGAAGCAGGGCAGTGGAATGATTATTTTTTATAGAATACATGGATCTAGTAACTCTTTAACATAGTGCACTCCACTGAAAAGAGATGCCATCACTTAGAAGATGTGTTGTTATTTTCTGCATTATTAATGAGGTAAAAAAAAAAAAACAACTCTACCGAGTAAACCATGAATATTATCAATGGAAAGATTCTTCCTGATTTTAGAGATGTCAGAATACAAAAAAAATAATAAACATAAAAATGAAAAGTGTATCTTAGAATTGATGAAACACAGTAATCCATTAATTATTTAATCCAGAATTCATACATAAACTTCTATTAACCAAAGATTATTTCAGTAAATTTACTGGCAATCTTATAAGCATGCACAACTTACCTAGGCTGACAACGTTCACATAAATATGTATCAGGAATATGCTGCCTGTCAATCCCCATGCAGTCAATATGTTGCCAAACGCTTAAAGAAAAAAGCAGAACATATAAAATATTAATAGAATCATCCTTAATTTAAGATCTGATATTCTATTTAACTATTACCTAGTAAGCGCCCACTTTGAGTTTAGCACTGTAAAAGGTGCTGTGAGGAATTCACAGAAGTATGTCCTTAGGGAGATAAAACTTTGAGATGCAAAGACAAGAGGACAAATATAGGATATTATATATATATATATAAATTTCTAAAGCAAATATAACTTTTAAATATGAAAGGTATACATTACAAATATTATCCAAAGTCACAATGTGAAGATGTCCACATTATTTGAAGTTAATGGGAAAAGCACCCTGGAGAATAATGGACTTGAATAAAACCTCATTTGGGAGATTAGAAAGAAAAGATGTCATTATAGCAACATTTTCTCAAGTAGATTCATATGAGGAGCAATCGCCAGAAGGCAGTTAATCTATATGAAGGGAAATTTTCATTCTGAGAAATACGGGGGGGGAGGGGTTAGAACTGGATTAGTAAAGTGCAGTCAGATTATACAGGACTTGGAATATCAGGAAGTGTATAGATTTCCTCTAATGCGTACCAGGAAAAACTCGGGCTGCTTTGATGGTATACAGTAAATTCAAAGAACTTAAGAAACTCAAAGTAGAAAAACCACCAACTAAGAGGATTTTCCAACATTCCAACCCTCAGTTAAAGAAGGATAGAACTAGAATGCGGCAGAGAAGATAAAGAATCTAAGATACATTCTATGAGCATAGGGATTAAACCTATTCTGTCCTCAAATTAGTTTTATGGAATACATGGATCAGCTTGAGGCAACCTCTCAATTTGTTACTATTATTGTATTTTGTTGCCAAGGCTGTAATTGGTCCAAAGCTGATTTTTATATATATGTATATGTGTATATACACATATACATATATACATACACACACACACACAATATATCATATATATATGCCTATTCCTAAAAATAGTCTTAATTACTCTTTACATAAGAATTAGCCATTTCAAATATATCCCTTCTGAGTTAACTATCGTATGCTCTTCAGTTCTAAACTGAGAATGTTCGGGAAAGAACTGGTAGGAAGCGGAAGGTAATGGAATAAAAGATGTGGGGGGAAAAAGTGAGAAAGAAAAGCAGAGCACCTGACAAGGCAGGTTAGAATAACAAACTAAATTAAATTTAGGGGTAAGTAGTAATGTCATGAAGATAACAGAAGAAACAAAACTAGAAAATGAATAAATGATCTGAGCTCTAGAGGTCAAACTTGAAAGAGAGGAGGATAGGCAGCAGGCACATGGACACACATAGAGGCAATATGGAACAAGAAGAGAGGAAAAAAGATAAAGCCTTGCAAGTATACTACAGATTAAGCAGTAGAAAAACAACAACAACAACAAAAATAGATTCATAACAGAGAACAGTTGCCAAGAAGCAAATACCTTGAACAATCCAAAAACTGAACTGGTCCCTCAAGAATTTGTAGGTATAAATCCTAAGGACTAATTAACTATTTTCTAATTCAGATAATTCTATATTATATCTAGATCATTGTAATGAAATCCAAAGAAAACACTCCATTAAAATGAAAACACTGCCAAATGGTATGTAATTTATCACATTAGACAAGATCAGCTAAGAGAAAGCTATATTATATGATCAGTTAAAATATGAATTGAAATTTTCTAACTAGTTATTTGAAAAATAATGAAGAAAACAAGTTATCACTGAAGTTATTTTTTTAGTTTTTAAGTTTACCTCCTGAATAAATTTACTGATGTGATTGTTCATAGTAGTGACACGTGTCATAGGTAATGAGTATTTATTTTTAAAATTTAAAAGGTACCACAATATATTTTTATTAAAATTAACCCAAAAGATCACATCTTTACATAAAAATATCAAATTTCACTCTCCAATTAAGACTAATTTCCCCCCTTTTTGGCAAAGGTAAATCAACGTTTTGAAATATAACCCTACATGCATGTTTATATCAATAACATCCAACATCCAATCACGTAACAGATGGGAACACTATTACAAATAATACAAAGTAATTTATATTTGGCTCTAAGATGTATTTTTACACTCACACTCAAATATAGGTATATGCTATACTATTTCAAATCAAATAATGAAGCAATACCACAAAGATCTGACCTAGGAGATTGTGTGTAAAGCCACCAAAATTTCTTACCCCCCTACAGTACACTGCTTAAATCCTCTCTGCTTCCCACTCTGTGCAGGGGAGGGACTCAGTAACTTTCAGGCTGAGATCCTACGTTCCCTCTGCATCCTCCCCAACTCCCTCCCCCCCCAAAAAACAAAAAATGAAAACAAAACCCCACTTTCTGTCCCAATCACACCTTCTCTAGGGGAGGAGGCCTTTCTTGGTGGTTGAACCAGGGTTGGGGGAGGGGAGACTGTGGTTCTGGTTCAAGGAGACTCCAGAGTGCTGCAAGGTTCAAGTCAAAAGGAGGTGAGAGAGTCAGGTCAAAAAACATCAGTCAAAATGTATAATTCCCCCAAACTGGAAAATCACAGTTGACTATACAGCACAAATAATTCCAAAGGAAATTCAGAGGGCTCATTTTTCTATCTTGTCTACCACTATATGTAGTTGTATTATTATTGAATGAGCAAAGAGAGAGATGGGATCCTGTATGAATAAAGTTCAGAACTGACTGCCTATTACTTAACAATGAGGATTTCTAATAAACTCTAACAAAGCTTCTTTCCCATAGGGGATTTTTCTAGCAAAACATCAAAAAATGCATTCATCAATTTCTTTAAAAGTGACTTTGTCTTTTTCAAGATTAACACTCAAAGGTTAGCAGCATTCAAGAAAAGTAAACTAACGGTGTAAAGTATTTTACCTGCATTTGTCACAACAGATCATGTATCCATCATCATGTGTAAAACCACATATGCACCTGGTTACATCAGTACCATAACTTCCATCCTCAGATGTGCTGATTGTAGTAGCACTGGAAGTTTCATCAAAATTAGGAGTGGTAAATATGCCTACTTCATTTTTGCTAATAAGAACTGATGGAGGAGGGGAAGCCGGAGGTGTTGGAGGAGGACGAGCACCATAATTATGGTCCTGGATAATTGAACACAAATACAACACGATATAATTTCCACAACAATATGAATTTAGATAAAAGTCAATCCTTAATTTGAATATTCAAGAAATATGAAATCAGTCCATTTCTTCCCTAATACCTTTAAAATAATGACTCGGAGAAGCTAGATATTAAACCATACTCGTAAGTGAAAATGTCTACCTACAACCTCAGTCACCTCCACAGTGACTTCCTTCAAACTCCACACCCTCACCTCACTAATCAAAAGATATCCTCAAAGTCTATGGTCAAAGAGCTCTGCCTTCAAGACAGAAGCAGGTACAAGATGTGAACATAAGGGTTAAAAAAAAAAAAAAACCTCAGGAATGTGGAGACTAAAGAATAACAAAAACAACTAATAAAGACATATGATCACTATAAAGTATATAACAGAAGATTTTTAAAAATTTGGTTTTTACTCTGGTCCCAGTGGTAAAAATCCGTCGTAACTGTACCTGGATAGTATAACATGTGTCCAGTTCTGTAACTGTTTCAATCTAACCTGTGCCTCTTATTAGCTATGCAACACTGAATGAGTTAATTTAGATAAGCCTTCATTTTTTCAGCTATGAAACATGGATGAAAATTATGCCCATCTCATGAGGTTGGTTTTGAAGATTAAGTGTGATAATATATGTAAAAATGTTTACAGTCTGGCACATAAGTCCTCAATAAGTGGCAATTACATAATTTACTATATAAATTACTATATAATTTAGAATCAACAGTAGATAGTAAATACAACCCTGTGTTTTTATAGAGAAGGTAAAGAATTACATAGCATAAAATGCATAATAATAATAATAATAATAATAATAATAGCTTCTAGGGAATGCCTCTTCTAGAATTTTAATCCCTCGAGTAAATACAGTTAGGGTAATAAAAAGTTAAACAATAAATTACATACCTAATTATTTAGATAATATAAAACAAGTATTGTTTTTTTTAAATATTCTGTTTTAGGCACAATACTACAAACATCTACTTTCAACCTCTAGATATAAAAAATACTCTTCCAGAGAAATGTTGGACACTTACCGCATAGGGCAAACCGATATAACTGTGTGAATGATGCGAGCTGCTGGTATATAACTGGTGGGGATAACTGTTGGATTTCTCAACTACCACAGGGCTAGCTTCTACGGATTCTGGTCTGGAGGGGAAAAAGTTGCGTTAAAGAGAATTCCATTCATTTTTGTTCTGTTCATCCATTTAAAATTACAAGCATTTTATTTCATTGTCTATACAAATGTCTTTTTATGGTATGTAGACACCCTGTGGACAAGATATATCCTATATTTCCTATCCAGATTCTGTGTCCTAACAACAAAACTTTCAAGTAAAATAAATGTCTCACCTCCAAGTTCAAATATAGGTTCCCTCGCATTAGGAAAAATTATTAGAGATTAAACATTATTTAATATGCTCAGTGGCACTGGGGACACTACACATGGGGGAGAAAAGTGGCAGAAATAATTTAAACAGGACGAAGAACACACTGAATCTGTATGGACCCCAATGTCAATTGAAGTATACATTTCAATGTTCAAAACTGTATGTATGTGTTAGTGTGCCAAGGTGTAATGAAGCCTGGAAAATATCATTATATAGGAAACCTCACAATGAACCAAGGTTTGCTTATGAAAAAATATAAGCAGCAGCCTGTGGTAGAGTAAGATCAGCAGTTCTTGTCTGCAATGGTTAAGTGATGATGACCTGACCATCAACTGATACAACTGGGACTAACAACTCACCCACTGTGACCGACATATAAACTCCCTGGCCTAGCATTATACATACATCACTTTCCCAATTTCCTTACTGTATCAATCCTCCTGAATCCTATCCTGGTAATTCCTATTGATCAATGTAGTAGTGAACCTACTTCTGAAGCCAATTCACAATGAAATTAATTTCTGCCTTGAGTACACAAAACGTGACTTGTTTCTGTGCCTTTTATTCCTACCACAGCCACCAACAGAGAAGATTTTTTCATGATACTCCTTATCCTACCTCTCATTCAAAACTTGCCCTTAGACGGGCGCCTGGGTGGCACAGCGGTTAAGCGTCTGCCTTCGGCTCAGGGCGTGATCCCGGCGTTGTGGGATTGAGCCCCACATCAGGCTCCTCTGCTATGAGCCTGCTTCTTCCTCTCCCACTCCCTCTGCTTGTGTTCCCTCTCTCACTGGCTGTCTCTATCTCTGTCAAATAAATAAATAAAATCTTAAAAAAAAAAAAAAACTTGCCCTTAGAACTTATTACTGTTTGCACTCTTCATGGTTTAAGACTTCTTAATGTAGTTACACTCTAGTTGTCCTATTTCAATAGCCAATTGCTTCTTGATATACTGCTCCCCCTCACTCCCCTGTACAAAGTCTCAATGTAGCTCCAAGTGGCTGCTGCTGTGAGACCTAGTATTCCACAACCAGGAGAAAGGAGACACAAACTGAGGTTGTCACATGGTTCTGGAGGAAATTACAGAAGAGCCTCTAAAATGTTCTGAATACTTCGAAAATCAATACTCACCTAATGTCTATGCTGTTATTTTAAAAATTATTTGCTTACTCCTTCTTTTAAAAATTTTTTTTTATTTAAAATCAACACATTCTCATTGCATAAAACTTAAATATGTAAGAAAGTGAAAGACCATGTCTTTATCCAAAACTCAAACATACCCATGTTAAGATGCCATGTAGCTCCCTCTAAATTTTTCCTATCTGTAAATATATCTAAGAGGTGGTTTTTTTTATTTTTTTTTTAAATAAGTTTATTTTTTTAAAAAGATTTATTTGTCAGAGAGAGAGAGCTCATGAGCACAAGCAGGGGCAGCAGCAGGCAGAGGGAGAAGGAGACTCCCCACTGAACAAGGAGCGGGATGTGGGACTCAATCCCAGGATTCTGGGATCAGGACCTGAGCCGAAGGCAGATGCTTAAGCGACTGAGTCACCCAGGCATCCCAAAGAGCTGTTTATTTTAAAAAATGAGACTACAGGGGCACCTGGGTGGCACAGCAGTTAGGCGTCTGCCTTCGGCTCAGGGCGTGATCCCGGCGTTGTGGGATCGAGCCCCACATCAGGCTCCTCTGCTATGAGCCTGCTGCTTCCTCTCCCATTCCCTCTGCTTGTGTTCCCTCTCTCGCTGTCTCTATCTCTGTCGAATAAATAAATAAAATCTTAAAAAAAAAAAAAGAGAGATTATAATGGGGGCGCCTGGGTGGCTCAGTCAGTTGAGCAGCTGCCTTCGGCCCAGGTCCTGATCCCAGGGTCCTGGGATTGAGCCCCGCATCAGGGCTCCTTGCTCGGCAGGAGCCTGCTTCTCCCTTCCCTTTGCTTACCACTCCCCCTGCTTATTCCTTCTGTCAAATAAATAAATAAATCTTAAAAAAATAAAAAATAAAAAATGAGAATTTACTGTATTTGCTTTTTCTATCTTTCAGTGTCAATACTTACCTACCTTATTTTTGGTAATAATTGCTGACTTCATTATTAATGTACATAGTCTACTTAACAATTTCCCTACTGGTGGGGGTGCCAAGGTGGCTCAGTCAGTTAAGTGTCGGACTCGACTTCAGCTCAGGTCATGATCTCAGGATTGTGCGATCCAGCCCCACACTGGGCTCCAGGTTCAGCACAGAGTCCGCTTGAGAGTCTCTCCCTCTCCCTCTGCCCCTCCCCCCCACTTATGCATGCTCTCTAAATACATAAATAATTCTTTTCTTCTTTTTAAAGATTTTATCTATTTGACAGAGACAGCCAGTGAGAGAGGGAACACAAGCAGGGGGAGTGAGAGAGGAAGAAGCAGGCTCCCAGCAGAGGAGCCTGATGCGGGGCTTGATCCCAGAACGCCGGGATCACACCCTGAGCCGAAGGCAGACGCTTAATGACTGAGCCACCCAGGCGCCCCTACGTAAATAATTCTTAAAAAAAAAAAAGAAAAATAACAATTTCCTTATTGGTGGATATTTGTTTCTATTTTTCACTGTTAAAGGTACCACTGCATTTGTACACCATTCAATCGTCTTAAAATACACGGGAATATTTCTACAGCATGGATCCCTGGAGGTAGAAATGTTCAACAAAAGGGTAAATGCATGTAAATGGATAGATATTAGCAAACTGCCTTTGACTGATTTACAATATCAATTGCTTTAAAATTCTTCCAAAGTTACAAAGAAGAAGAAGTTGGGGCTCATGGGTGGCTCAGTCAGCTAAGCATCTGACTCCTGATTTCAGCTCAGATCATGGGATGGAGCCCTGTGTCAGGTTCTGTGTTCAGCTGTGAGGCTGCTTGAGGATTCTCTCTCCCCCTCTCACTCTGCCCCTCCCACCACTTGTGCTTTCTCCCTTTCTCAAATAAATAAATCTTTTTAAAATTACATAGAAGGAAGAAGTAGAATTTTGGCAATTCCTGATCTATAATACTATTATTAAGGCAACATGGAGGTATTTTGATCAAAATAGAAAGACTCACACTTAAATATCTGGATCAAACTCCAATTACACTACTGAAGAGTGTGGCAAAAAACTTTGGTATTTTAGAGTAGTTAATGGTTAAGCATAAAAAAACTTTCAGCACAAAAGCAGTTAAGTTCAGGCATGTAAATAAGTCACAAATGCATAACTTCATGATCAAATTAAAGCTGCACCACTGACAATTTAGCAATGAAAGAAAGCAGAAATTCTTTATCAAATTCCTCATTTCTACTGCTGCCGCTTATATTAAAGGTAATTTTAAAAGGAAGGTAACAGTTACTTTTTAAAAAATTTTGTTGACATATTTTAAGGATTTTCGCTGAACTATAAGACAGCATTTTAAAAAAAGTAATACAACAACATATATCTTTAGAAATATTCTTTACAAGTCCCACGGTGCTAAATATCCTCAAAGCTCTGCATTTCCATAACATGGTAAACATGAAAACAACTTTGTGACAAATACCAAAACTCAAACATCCTTTGATCCAGTAACCCCATTTTTGGAAATTTATCCTAAGAAAGTAATTCCCACTAAATAAACGCCCACAGATTTGAAATGTTTATTGTCATACTATTCATAAAACAATATATAACAGGAGAAATCATTTAAATACCCAATCAAAAAATGATTAATTAAAGCCAAGCAAACCTACCATATTTACATATGGACAACACCTTGGCAGGAACTCACAGTAACAAAAATCACTATACTAAGGTCATAGGAGTTTCCCTTAAAATCTTCTGGACCATTTCATAAAGCTTTAATAAATTTCTAATGTCAGGGCTAAAGGGATAATACGCAATAACAAATTTTTACGTGAACAGTCGCTACAGTGCTCTGTTTAGCCTATGTATATATAGGCTATGCGTGTGTACATACACACAAATTCCATATACAAATATAGCATTTATCATAAACTACATTAGCATATTTCTATAAATAATTATGTATCAAAACATAAATCATGGTGCTTTGTTCATCATAAGATTTCACCTACATAGATTTGAAGTCACTTTTCAAATAGTAGGATACTTACTTGTACTCATTTATATAGGCTTTGTATGTGTTCTTAAATCAATGAAACAATGATTACTATCAAAAAGATACTCTCTATCCATGGGAAACTTACCAAAAGATAATCACTCTCTAATATGAGAATTCAAAGTGTTAAAAACAACAACAACACATAATTAAAGTATTCATAATATGAATAATAAGGGGGGGGTGCCTGCGTGGCTTGGTTGGTTGAGCGTCCAACTCTTGGTTTTGGCTCAGGTCATGATCTCAGGGTCATGAGATGGAGTCCCGCATCTGGCTCTGAGCTCAGCAGGGAGTCTGCTTCTTTCCCTCTCCCTCTGCCCCTACCCCTGTTCACACATGCTCTAAAATAAATAAATGAAACTTTAAAAATAAATATAGATAGATCGGTAGGTAGACAGATCAGACAGACAGACAGATAGATATAGATGCAATAACGTATGGCCAAACGGTCAAAACAGAATTTGTAGATGAACTCTCTTTTTCAAAACTCTGATTTCTGTTTCCCACAAATTGAGGACATGAAATACATAGAGTTTCTAATATGCAACCTGGCTCTAAAACCGAATTTTAAAATATGCTCTCTTAAAAAAGAAATATGCTCTCTTCTTGACTAAGCCAACACTCAGATACTGACTGCTTCTTTTGAAAGTTCCCTAATAGCTAATAAATGCAGAAGGAATGATCAAAGTAAAAAAATCATGAATTTTCAACCTTCTAGAGATGATGGATTTAGGCAACAGATAACCAATGGATGCTAAAACCCTGAAAGGTTGAAAATTGGTAACACCTGAACCTGCTGATCTTTTTTATCATCACTGAAAGTTAGACAACCAAGTTTTATGTCCTTCTCTAATACTATGCAACAGAAAAGTACAAGGTCCCACATTTAAAGTGTCATGCTGAAAAGAAAAAAGGAAAATGAGAGAGGGGAAAAAAACAAATCTGAAGCTAATCACATCTCAAGGTCTAAATACCAGTTTATAAAAACATGGAGATAAGTGTATTAATACACGACAGCAAAAGGAAGCAACAGACCAAATCCAGAACATTAAAACTTTTATAGACCAAAAGACTCAATTTGTTAACAGTATATGGTATGAGGGAAAACAAATTTAAAAGGTTGCTGCAGATGAAAAGAGATTCAAAGATATTTCAATCAAATACAATGTGTGGATTTTGTCTGGATGCCAATTTGAACACACCAATTACAAAAAGACAGTTTTGAGACAAGTAAGGGAAATCTGAAGATGAATTCGGTATTTTATATTGACTGTTAATTTTGTCGTATGAAATAACAGTATTGTGGTTTTAAAAAATCCTTATCTGTAAATGATGTACACTGAACAAAACAGGTAAAATGATGTGGGGATTTGCTTTAAAATATTTTAATAAAACTGTAAGATTAAACAAGATTGGCAAAACTTTGAATACTATGGAAGCAGAGTAACAGCCACTTGGGATTATTATACTCTTCTCCCTACTATTGTATATATTTTTGTACTTCCATACTAACAAGTCTTTTTAAGTTCCCCAACCTTTTTATCTTACATTTAATATCCTTAATTCAACAGGTACCTGTAAGAATGGTATACTACTTCCTTTCCTCCCAAACTCAGGAAGATATCCTGGGCATTTCTATTTCTAAGCATCTACCTGTGGAATCTCAAACCTTACTTCTTGATTTCAGCACATTTTTCAAAGCATACTTCACATGATCAAGAAGCACTTTCCTAAGTGCTTCAACTCATCACAATTTTTATAAGTCCTACGGATTCCTACAGCACTTATTTATTATTATCTTTCATGTAATATTTTTGTATGCTATCAACCATCTTATCACATGCATTTATTATTTCTTTCTTCCACACTCCATCAAAATTAACAAGGAGTCTTCTCTCTTAAAAAGAACATGGGGGTGCCCGGCTGGCTTAGTCAGAAGAGCAGTCGACTCTTGATCTCAGTGATATATGTTCAAGTCCCATGTGGGTATAGAGATTACTTTAATTAAAACTTTTTTAGAAAGCATGAACTGGGATCTATGTGTCTAAGCCTGGCCATTCAATGGGTACAGCTGAGTAGTCACCTTTCTAAAGTTGAACTTTTTATTTGTAATGTAGGGATAAATATACCCCCCCTTCACCTTCCTCCCAGCAACATGAATGAAACTCAAATGATCTTCTCAACTATAATGCATTATACAGATATGAAACACTACTTATTTCTTCAGAAATGTCTCTCAAGTTTAACTATTCAGTCTGAAATTGCTTTTCAATTATTTTAAAACCTTAACTCCACCGTAATTCAAACTTCCAATAGTGATTCTAAGTACAAGGTCTAGCTACACCTGTTTTAAATAAATCACTAAATTTGCAAGGTATCAAAACACTGTTGATATTTAAATTTAGTAAATATTGAGCACTAAATATATGCTAAGTCCTTTTAAAGTGTATCCTTTTTTAAAGTATACTCCCATAACTCTCGAAATTATACTGAAATAAGTGCCTTGAAATAAAATGATTCCTTGGTAATCCCTTTGTAAAATAGATTTTAAAAATATATCTTCTTAAAGTTGAGTCCATAAATACATGATGCTTCACATAGTAAAAGACTAAACTTTACATCAAGAAATGTAATCTGTGGGGCGCCTGGGTGGCACAGCGGTTAAGCGCCTGCCTTCGGCTCAGGGCGTGATCCCGGCGTTATGGGATCGAGCCCCACATCAGGCTCCTCCGCTATGAGCCTGCTTCTTCCTCTCCCACTCCCCCTGCTTGTGTTCCCTCTCTCGCTGGCTATCTATCTCTGTCAAGTAAATAAATAAAATCTTTAAAAAAAAAAAAAAAAGAAATGTAATCTGTAATCATGAACTTGTAACGATCTGTAATCATGAACTTGTAACGATCATATAACAAGGTTTTAAAGTTCTAGGTCAGTGATTCAGAATATTATTCAGTGACATAAAATATATTTTACCGCAACACTGTATATATTATATATAGGCATCACTAATCGAACAGGGACACACAGCAATATACATACATCACTTTTCTATACTTACCTTGTCTTTTTTAATAATGTGATAAGCTCCAAGAGGCAAGAACCTATTACTGTAGTAACAGTTATTTACTACCAACAAAATAAGAAATAGAAAATGGCGGGACAACAGAATGGGATCAATACATATATATTTTTTAAAGATTTTACTTATTTGACAGAGAGAGACAGCGAGGGAGGGAACACAAGCCAAGGGGAGGGTGAGAGGGAGAAGCAGGCTTCCCGCCGAGCAGGGAGCCCAATGCGGGGCTCAATTCCAGGACCCTGAGATCATGACCTGAGCCAAAGGCAGACAATTAACGGCTGAGCCACCCAGGCGCCCCTGGGATTAATATTCTAATTTTAGTTCCAGTCACTGCTTAAATCATTTATAATTTTGACACAAAAGCTAAGCAAGCAAGGAAATCTCTATCATGGGCAGCGGAGATTTTTTAAATGTTTAAAATGATTTTTTTTCGGGCGCCTGAGTGGCTCAGATGGCTAAGTATCTGCCTTCACCTCAGGTCATGATCACCAGGTCCTGGGATTGAATCCCACATTGGTCTCCAGCTCAGCCGGGAGCCTGCTTCTCCCTCTCCCTCTGCTTCTCCCCCTGCTTGTGTTCTCTGTCTCTCTCAAATAAATTTAAATAAATAAAATGATTTTTTCAATACTACTGTACATCTGGATTTTATTTTATTTTTTAAGATTTTTATTTCTTTGAGAGAGAGTGTGTGTGTTTAGAGGGGGGGAGGGCAGAGGGAGAGGGAAAAACAGACTTCCTGCTGAGCACAGAGCCTGACAGGGGGCTCAATTCCAGGACCCTGAGACCAACCAAAGTCAGATGCTTAACTGACTGAGCCACCCAGGCACTCCTGTACATCTAGATTTTAGAGAATTGTGTTTTCTTTAAAGATTTATTTTTTTAAGTAATCTCTACACCCAACATGGGGCTCAGACTCACAACCCCGAGATCAAGAGATCAAGAATTGTATGCTCCATCAACTGAGCCAGCCAGGTGCCCTTAAATGTTTAAAATGTTTTTGTTTTAAGTAGGCTCCATGCCCAGTATGGAGCCCAACGCAGGGCTTGAACAGATCAAAAGCTGATCTACGATCAAGAGTCAGACGATTACCCAACTGAGCCACCCAAGCACCCATAAACTGTTTTTAAAGTAATAACTTTAAGGTTTTTAAAAGGACTATACATAGGTATAGTCAGCCTTAAGCATGTCAATGGAAAATCAACATGATTTTGTGCAATACTTTATATACACATGCGAGGTTAATGTAGATTAACAAAATCTGACACAATGCATTTGATTCACTGTTCACCCAATCTAATATCCAACATGTTAAACCAAGAAGTTATATGTAAGCTCCTTGGAAAGAATAATTTTATTCAAAAGCTTTGCAAAAGAATACTTTACCATTCCTCTCTTTAAAACTCTAAAGGTGCTCCCTAGTTTTTATGTTTTAATGTTAAGTGACTAAGTACCTGTTCACATAGATGGATCCACTGAACTATCCTGTTTCTTGACACATAGGTCTCAATCTTATTAACCATCTTTTTAAAAAACATTTTTTTAAAGTAATCTCTACACTTAAAGTGGGGCTTGAACTCATGACCCTGGATCAAGAGTCACATGCTCTACTAACCAAGCCAGCAAGGCACTCCTTATTAACCATCTTTATAACACAGCCCCTTAAGCCCTGATGATCATTTATCTTTCTTCAGATCCATTTATTTCTTCATAAAGTGTGGCAGACAGAAAGGCAGGGTACTCCAGCCATGAGTATAATATACTCTGTAGAAAGTGATCTCATGATGCTCATCATTTTCTGGATTCTTCTGACACAGCTTATTATACCAACGTCTAAAAATCACCTTATCTTAGTATTTCTGTCCTTGCCCATAGAGAAGCATTTGCCATTTTCTGCTGACTCACAGTATTCTCAAATTTGTATTTTATCACCACTAACATATGCTTTCAGTACATAAAAGAATGAATCTGGACACATCATTATGCCATCCCTATCCCAAAGAAGTCATATAGACATTAAAATAAGAGCAACCCTAGTAATGCTGGAAGACACCACTGTTTATATCACTTCACCCAGAAAGTTTATTTTTACACTTTGTTTCCGTCTATGATAAATCCCAGCCATAAAATTTTTTCTAAGTGTTTCTGGTGGATTTACCTTACAGTCAAAGGAGCATACAAACTGTAATTCAACAAATAGTTCTATGATGGCGTTCACTATGTGGTTAAGGTAACTTGTTAGATCCTGGACAGGATGAAGAGATAAAAAACATACTCCTATCACTCAAAGAGATTCTGATCTTGGAAGGAACATCAGGGTTAACAAAAAGAGGTACACAAAAACCACTATACAAGGCAAAAATAGGATACTGCCATAAAAAAAGTATGGGCAAATGCTTAACAAAACTCGTTCCTCCTCTGTGTGAGATTTTGCTCTTTAGTTAACTTTCTACCTGTTACCCTAAAACCTGATACGGTAATTTGCTATATTACTCAGCAAATTAAAATGACCCCTGATTAGTAAATAAGGTGTGTCTAGACTGAGAAAACTATAAATATTTGATGAGGATGCCACAGATTTGAACTTCCCAAAGATGCAGTGACTCTTCTAACTGGCATGTCCCTTGCAGGGAACCTGGAAATTCTGCCTATGCTTGTTACAAGAAATACTTGCTCTGAAGGGCATAAGGGTTCTAAATCAGGACTCTCATACCTCCCTTATGTGGACCTTGTCTCCGTACCTGACCAGTCACCTGAGAAGCCAAAAAAAATAAGTTTCTGGATGGCTGACCGTACTCCTACATGGTCTCATACAGACACGAACAACTGATGCTAACCTCTGATAAACTATGGCTCCTGTCCTGTATACCGCATAGATCAGTGCCAAGTAGAGCCAATGATAGTCTTGTAAGTCTGACTGTTTAGTGGAACCTAAGAAGACCTACTCGGAGAAGCTGCAAAAGTTCAAAGTTCAAGGCTCCAAAATCAAGGGAATTCAAGAGAAGGACGTATCTATTTGAGTAACAAGAAGGATAATGAAACATGAGGTTTCATTAAAAGTGAGAATACTTCTGAAAGACAGGACTTTAAACATTTGATATTTATACCAAGTACATATCTTCTATTGAAAAAAATTTTTTAAACCATTAAGATGGAGGAAGACAATATCCCATACACATGCAAAAAGAGGAAAAATGGCATGGGGAGTCTTCAAGGAGTATGAAGAAGTCAGTTAGACTTCAGAATAGTTAGCTTAGTTAGCTGTTGGTCAAAATTAAGTAACGCACAAAACCCTGCAATGGAGGGGGATTTTTCTTTGTAGATTGG
Organism: Ursus arctos; assembly: GCF_023065955.2. NCBI lineage: Eukaryota > Metazoa > Chordata > Mammalia > Carnivora > Ursidae > Ursus > Ursus arctos. Next base: position 18,224,325 of record NW_026622985.1, read on the forward strand.
ATTTAGAGAAACATTGTTTAAACTAGGTCTTTAGATGATCTGTATACCAACATCATCAAACACAAATAAGCACTTGCGCTGAATCTCATGGCAGTGTTCAGCATAAAGTGGTGGTCATCCAAGATCACTCTCAACAGACTTAAACTTTTTTTCCTAGTTCAAAAGTAAAATGGCAAAAAAAGTTAAAACTTCATAGGGCTCACAGAGCCCCTGGGGACTACATCCATAGACCTCAGTTTGACTAGCAAGGATTAAACAAATATTGAAGGCCTTATGCTTGCCAGGGACTATGAAAGATAAGACACTGTCCCTGTCTTCAAGGAACTTATAATAATATAGTTTTAATTCACTCAATAAACATTTAAGCACACATCTGTAAGTAGAAGACACTGAGATGCTGGAAGTTAAGAAATAAAGAAGTAAAAGAAGTGGTCCTTCTCAAGAAACTGATGTATGGGGAAGAGAAGTATAGCAATGATTATATAGTGTCATCAGAGGTATGCACAGGGGCTCTTCATAATAGTAATCATATTTACCAAATTGAAGGGAATGAAAAGTTAATAAGCCCAAGAAAGAGAGAGGCAGAAGAGCTGGAGAAGGTATTCCACACAGAAAGCACACATGCATGCAGTCAGAGATATAAACACCAAGACATGTTTAAGCATGCTTCTCTAAGCATGACTGACAGAACACCAGTATCATAATCAACTGTAATGCATGTTATAATTTTTTTACAGCTCTACTTAACCGAATGAATAAAAATTTTTTTAAAGATCAGGCTCAGAAATCTACAATAAGCACCTTCAATCTTATGTTCACTGAAGTTCAGGAAGCACAGATTAGAAAGAGCTGGCTTATATACCTCAACATCAAAAAACCCCAAATAACCCAATTCAGGCAGAGGACCTGAATAACATTTTCCAGAAGACATACAGATGGCTAACAGACACATGGAAAGATGCTCAACATCACTAATCATGGAAGAAATGCACATCAAAACCACAATGAGGTTATCACCTTACACCTGTCAGAGTGGCTCAAACTGAAAAGACAAGAAATAACAAGTGTTGGCAAGGATGTGGAGAAAAAGGAACACTCACGCACTGTTGGTGGGAACGCAGACCAGAACAGCCACTATGGAAAATAGTATGGTGGATCCTCAAAAAATTAAAAATAGAATTACCATATGATCTAGTAATTCCACTACTGGGTACCCAAAGAAAATGAAAACACTAATTCAAAAAGATATAGGCACCCCTATATTTACTGCAGCTTTATTTACAGCCAACATATGGAGCCAACCCAAGTGTCCGTCAGCAGATGATTGGATGAAGAAGGCATGTACACACACACACACACACACACACACACACACACACACACACAAAGGAATGTTACTCAGCCATAAAAATGAATGAAATCTTGCCATTTGTAACAACATGGATGCACATAGAGAGTATAATGCTAAGTGAAGTCAGACAAAGAAAGGAAAATACCATATGATTTCACTCATGTGGAATTTAAGAAACAAATGAACAAAGAAAAAAGAAAAACAAAAATTCTTGAAAACAAAGAACTGGTGGCTGCCAGAGGGGAGGTGGATAGGTGAAATAGATAAAGGGAGATTAAGAAAACACTATTGTGATGAGCAGTGAGTAATGTTGCTGAATCATTATATTGCATACCTGAAACTAATAAAACTGGATTTTTTGAAAGATTTATTTATTTGTGTGTTTGAGAGAAAAAGGGAGAGAGAAAAAGGGAGAAAGAGTGAGTGCTCACGCAGGGGGAGGGGCAGAGGGACAAGCAGACTCCCTGCTGAGCAAGGAGGTGGGGGGCTTGTGGGGGGAAGAGAGAAAAGAATTGCTAAAATTCAGAGCAGATGGAGTTAAAGGTATGGAGAAGAGGCCAGAAATGAGGGCAGATAAGTCAACCAAGTACCAGTTCAAAAAGTACCCTGGGTATCTAGCTAAGGAATATGATCTTTATTTTGAAAAACTGTACAGAGCCACTAATGGTTTGCTTCTCCACCAAGGAAGGTAACAATGTGATCAGAGTAGCAGCATTTCCAAATAAAGCTGAGGGCTTCAAATGCCAGCTTGAGTAATCTGTATATATTTCTCCCAGATTCAGCAGGTTCAGGAGAAGTCCTGATACTGATCAGAGCAGGTAAAAAGTGCTACCTCTCCAACTCCTTCCCCAACCCCACTTACAAATAAGTTACCTTTGCTGTCCTTTGCTTGACTGAAAAACACTTAGTACCCTGTCTAGTTTCAAAGTAATCTTCAAGAGCAAATGGTGCCTACAGTCTAAATCAGTAACTTTTTTATTTAAGAAAGGGATAATAAAATGTGCAGCTTGATATTACAACTAATAATTTCTGCAAAGGAGTTCCTTCGATTCTTAAGTATGGGGTCTACCCACCTTGGTGATTTATCTACAGTAATTTTTTTATTACATACAGAACACTGGGCACATTAACCACTGTAAGATTCATGCGATATTTAGTTACTTTTAATGACAACGTGGAAGTAAAAGACCTTCAAATATTTTATTACTAAAAGACAACTTAACTCTTAGTAATCTTTTAATCCATCAATTACATTATCCACAAGAAGTTCCCATTAATTCTCCAGCAGCCTTCCTTATGTTTTTAAAACCTTAGCAAACTTGGAATCATTTGCCAAATATGCCTTAAATTATCTTTTCATCCACTTAGTTTCTAATTATTACATGACATGCCAAACTTCTTTGCGTCTACCTTTCCCCTTAACAGACTGTTCCGTATTCTGAGAGAAGCCTTTTATTTGGTTGTTTTATTTGTAACAGCATCTTTTATTTGGCTGGTTAGCCACACAAAGATTAAATCAAGATTCAAGTGCCCATTTTTGATCTATAGCACATTACTATGAAGCTTCCAAAAAGGGATCTTTACACAGACTCTAGAGTTAAGAAAATGAAATTATATTTTAAACTCCTACTTTTAACTGGTCTGGGAAATTTCATCACTTAATCCTTCAACATTTAAAGAAAATGTGATTTCCAATGTCCTAGTCAAAATACTATCACTTAAAAAAAAATACCACCACTTGTTAAAATTCTAATACCGAAGGATCTTATATCCCTCCTACTTCTACATTCTGTCTAATGTATTCTACCACAGTCAGTACACAGTCACTCAGGTAATGTACATAGTAAATTTCAATCGCTCTCTAGTTTCGATTTTAACGCTGCTAGTTTCCTAATGCCTTTTATTATTTCCCAGCTTCCTGAAATAGGTACTAACCAAAACAGCTAAAGAACTACACCATTCAACTCACTGAAATCACACCAACTGTGTAATATTTTTTATACACAAGAGACAGTTTGTTCAATTCTACAGCCCCTTACACCTTCCTACAATGGAGAGGCTGTAAAATATTTCTAGCTTTAGTTCTGTCTCTCCTAAACAACTGAAATAAAATTAGCTAAGATACGAACATTCAACAATCATTCCTATATAACAGGCTTCAGAGTTAACAGAGAGACCAATATGATTCATAACTCAATACTTACTTTATGCCAGGTCCTGTGGTAGGTGCTGCACACCCAATGATATATAATAAAACAGATGTTTGTATTCATGAAGCTTGTATTTCAGTAAAAAGATAAGGAAAAAATAATGAAAAAAACCAAGACTTTTTCAGAGAGGTTTTTCAGATACTATTTTAGATAGTGTGCAGAGAAAAGGCCTCACTGAAAAGCTGTATTTGAGCTCAGCTAAGACTAAGCTAAGAGCAAAAAAAAAAAAGAATGTTCTAGGCAGACGGAACATCAAGCACAAGGTCCTGAGGCAGGAACAAGTTTAGAATATTCAAAAGAACAAGGAAAATAATATCAACATGGGAATAACATTAGGCCAAGGGGAGAATATTGAGTAGAGATTAGAAAAGTGGGGCCAACAGTGCCAAAAGAAGTTAGGATTTTAAATGAAACAAAATAATTACTGGGAGATTTTCAAGTGGGAGAAACTTAAGATTTGTTTTATGCTTCAGAAGAATCGAATTACCTTCTATAGAAAAAATGAATTGTGGAAAGCAAAAGAGAAACATGGAGATTACCGTAGCGTCCAAGCAAGAGATGAAAAGGGCTTAGACTAAAGACAATGGTAGAAATGGAGAGAAGTGTCCTGATTCTAACTGTATTTTGGAGGGAGACACAGGATTAACCAGTGAATCAGACGTGGTGAGTAAGGGAAAAGGAATAACCCAGAAGAATGCCTTAGGGTTCTGGCTTAAGCACAGAGATGGAGTTATTTAAAGAAAAAGATGACCCTGGAGCAGAGGGAAACAGATCTGAGGGAAGAAAATCAAGCAAAAAATGAGAAAGAGTGGCCAGTTAAGTGTGGTATCCAGAAAGCCAACAGAGTTACATCTTTCTAGTAGGAGGAAACAATCATTTATATCAAATGCTGATAAAGCTATATAAATTACAGAAGACTACGAATTATTTTGACAACATGGGTATTTATAGTGGTGTTGTGTAGCCTGATGCTAAGTGCGAACTCTTTCAAAGAGTTTGCTATAAAGAGGAACAGAAAAATGGGATAAGAAATAAAAAGGGGCAGCAGTTTTAAGGTATTTATATGAGACAGGAATGATCTAATTAGAAAGAAATTAAAGATGCAAGAAATATGGGATAGCTGCAGGTGAGAGTGAAGTGTAAACAACCTGAAAAAGATGAGAGGGGGATGAAATCCAGAGAGCAAATAGAAGAACAAGGCTCTACTAAAAGTGACATTTTACAAGAAAAGCAAAATTTGACTATAGATAGATTTCAGATATGGAGTTGTGTCCCCAGCTTCTAAAACAGTGGCTGGTATATTATAAGCCTTTAGTAAGTATTTATTAATAAACAGGAAGTTCCTCTCAAGTCGTTGTTACGTATTAAAAGTCATACACTGAAATATTAGTACTTGCTTAAGCCAAAGAAATCAGAGAAGAATAGTACTCTTTATTTGAAAGAGTACCCAAGATTCACTTTCTCTAAACAAGAAGTCAGCAAACTAGGATCCCTGAGCCAAAGCCAGCTCAATGCCTGGTTTTGTAAATAAAGTTTTATTAGAACCCAGTTATGCCCATTCACTTACACCTACTGTCTAGTTTTCAAGCAACAACAGAGCTGAGTAGTTTCATCAGAAACCATATCGTTCCAAATCTTATATATTTACTCTTTGGCCTTTTAAAGAAATAGTCTGCTGACTCCAGCTCCAAATTTAATTTTAAATTCCAAAATAATCTGGAAAGTGAAAAAGGATTCACTAAAACACACACTATAGTGTATAGTATACCTAAGAGAGTGTATAGTATACCTAAGAGTATACACACTATAGTGTATAGTATACCTAAGAGACCTAGTAATGCAGGGGGCTATATGGGTGGAACTCATGAGACAGATTAGGTTGAGGATGATTTGGAAGTCATGAGCCTCGTAGGGTATGGTGAAAGCTATAGAAGTGGTTGAAACCTCCAGGACAGCTTACAAGGTTAGGGAAGTAGACACTCCTAGAAAACATAAATATTTAACAAACAGGAGAAGAAACATTAAAAAAAAAAATTAAGGCACAAAAAGAAAACCAGATGAAAGCAGTTTGGTGGTTTCTTATAATGTTAAAACATAGAATTACCTATAACCTAGCAATTCCACTCCTAAGTATATACCCCCCCCAAATAAGACTCAAATTGATATTTATACCAATATTCATAGCAGCATTACTCACAATAGCCAAAAGGTGGAAACATCCTAGTTTCCATCAACAGACAATGGGATAAACAAAATGCAGTACATCTATACAATGGAGTATTATTCAACTATACAAAAGAATGTAATTCTGATACCTGATACAACATGGATGAACTCTGAAACATTATGCTAAGTAAAAGAAGCCAGACACAGAAAAAATATTTATTTTATGATTCCATTTATATAAGGTATCTAGAAGAGCCAAACAGAGACAGTAAAATAGAGATTATCAGGCACTTGGGCCTAGAGGGGATAAAGAGGTTCCTGTAACAAGTGAAAAGTTTCTGTTGGGGATGATGAAAGTTTGGAAACAGATGTGAGACTGCCCCGCACTGTGAATGTACTTAATGCCACCTGTATACTTAAAAATGGCTAAAACAGTCAATTTTACATTATTTACATTCTACTACAATAAAAAGAGCCAAACTACAAATAGGTAGTTTCACTAAAAACAAAGGTACTAAGAGTCATAGTATCAAATCTTGAGAGCACAAGCAATTGAAGGTCTGAAAACTATGCATTTGCCTCAATGTGACAGTAGCACAAAGTGAAAGCCAAACTGTACACAGCAGGTGGAAGAATAAAAGCAAGATCAGTGCAAGGAATCAAACATATGAATGCGGCTATAATTTAGTGCCCAAGGAATTATCAAAGTCAGAGGCACAGATAATACTGACAGTGGGTCAAGATTTAATCCAAATTAGCCACTCCCAGGACCTACTTCTGACCCCCTGAGGTGATGCTGGGGGCCTGGAGAGAAGGTGAAATAGCAGAGCAGGTGGAACAAAGATGTGGTAGGCTTGGCTTGCATCTGGCCCCAAGAGAGTGTTGGGGCACAGTTTCCTTTCCCTCAGACTACAAGGAGGTCTGTTCTGGCCTAGACCTGCTGGTAATTGATCTGTTCCTGCTCAGTCCAAATAGGTACAGTGTAATGGGGAGTTTCTGGACCCCCAGACAATGCTATCATGAAGCTAGGGATGGAGGATCAGTTGCTGAGTCCTACCTGGTATGGGACAGAGTGTAATAGGACAGCAAATGTTCAGGGAAACAGTCTCTGCTACTCCAAAGTGATGTTCAGACACTGTCCTAGAAGGTATTCTGAAGATCACATGGTCCACCCTCCAGCTTTAAGGACCAGGAGATAATTGATCCTAGCTTCAAAAACTCTAGATTGAAGGACTAACTCTACCACTAAGTCACTGTGTTTCCTGGGACATGTCATATAACCACTCTGGGTCTTAGTTTCCACATTTGTAAAATGAACTCTTTTTTTTTTTTTTTTTTTTTTAAAGATTTTATTTATTTATTCGACAGAGACAGAGACAGCCAGCGAGAGAGGGAACACAAGCAGGGGGATTGGGAGAGGAAGAAGCAGGCTCATAGCAGAGGAGCCTGATGTGGGGCTCGATCCCATAACGCTGGGATCACGCCCTGAGCCGAAGGCAGACGCTTAACCGCTGTGCCACCCAGGCGCCCCTGTAAAATGAACTCTTAACTCCAAGTCATGTGGTTTTATAACAGCAAAGAAAATACTAAAGCCTGGATCTCTAAAGTTGCTCTAGAACTTCTCCCATTGAACAACATTGCCCCCACTATGCCTGTGAAATCTACTAGAGTACTGTTTATGCCTGTGGATTAGTGACTTAATGAGATAAACAGCTTTATCTCATTTTTGTAATACAAAATGGTAGTTTGTGTCATTTTATAGAGATACACAAAGCCTGAGTTCTGGTAATCCTGAATCTATGCCACTTTAATTTTCATTACATCAAGCTTTACAAATATGGAGAATATCTTTGGTCATTAAAATTAAAATTATTCCTTTATGTAGTATTTCCATTTATAAAAATGAAAACAGGCTATTTTCAAATGTGCTAATTGAAGTTCTAAATTATTATCAAAAACTTAGAAAGCAGAACTATCATTTTGTTTGTAGTAATCTACCTGATGTTGCCCGATTTTTCTGGAACCACTTTATAAATTAAAAATCTTACTTAGACCAAAATATTCTTATTCTTTAAAAAGGCATCATAAATTACCATCCAAGGCACTAAATTACGCATTATTGGTGCAGGCATTTAACTAAATTAGATAAACTGAACTTAAGATCTAAAAAAAAGAAAAGTATCAATCATTAAGTGAGGCATTTAGAGAAAAAGAACAGGTTAGAATGACTGAATAGGGGTGCCTGGGTGGCTCAGTCGGTTATGCATCTGTCTTTGGTTCAGGTCATGATTTCTGGGGCCTGGGATCGAGCCCCACATCGGGCTCCCACTCAAGGGGAAGTCTGCTTCTCCTTCTCCCTCTGCCCTGATCCCCCCATGCTCGCTCTCTCAAATAAATAAATAAAAATCTTCTTTAAAAAGTGATTGAGGGGCACCTGGGTGGCTCAATCAGTTAAGCATCCGCCTTCAGCCCAGTCATGATCCCAGGACCCTGGGATCAAGTCGACCTCAGGCTCCCAGCTCATCCCTGCTCAGTGGGGAGTCTGCTTCTCCCTCCACCTGCCGCCTGGCTCATGCTTTCTCTCTCTCTCAAATAAAAAAAATCTTTAAAAGAAAAGTGACTGAATAAGTAAGCCGGGATTCCTCAGAAATTGGGAGTTTTATGATTTCCTTCTTCCTCAACAAAAATTTAATTTCTTCCCTGTATAAACCTTCAAAATATAGTCTGATTTAATGAGTTTATATCAGTGTTTTAGGTAAAACCTCTATAATTTTCCTTTTAATGTTAAAATATTCACTAACACACACTGGGGTATCAGTAATGGCACATGGATAGACTGACTCCCTAACTGCTACAGTAATAGGTATAAAAGACCTCCGTGAGTTCTCAATATGCTCCTTCAGATGTGTGATCAAAGCTTCTCAATTCCTTTTATCCTTGTTAGAGCCTATTATTTTTTACAGATATCATATGAAAATTACACACATTACAAGAGCATACCCAGAAACATTTTGAAATGGAGAGCAGGTTTGGTGTGACAACTGCCCTCAGTTTATTCTGTGTGGCATTTTAGTTCACTCAACTCATCCATTAATAAAGCCTGGCTCTTCTGACCAAGTGGCCTAGCAACCCTGGCCAAGCAAACCTAACTTTACTTTATTGATTACATGGCCTTAGTGAAGGTTGTTAACCTCCTTTAGCTGCATTTCTTTTGCAAAATGGGAATAATACTTGCCTTTTTGCTGGAATGATTAGGAGATATTATAATACACTGTGTTACAGACAGCTGCATGAATGTACTGAACTTTGTATTCAGTATCACAAGTGAAAAAAATTAGAAGAAAAAATTGTTTATGATTAAGTGTGAAACAAACGAGAAATTCAACATCATTCTAAGAACAGTTCTAAACAATGCTAGCGCAGTACTGTAAAACAGGCTTTTAAATATTAGAACAAAACCATATTCAAGTGAAAGTACTTCCAAATTAGGATAAGAATATCAACACTTACTTTAAGAGCAACAGAAAGTATTAGTTTCCTGATAGTGGATTATGTGTAAAGAAATCATAAATGAAAATGTTAAGCATCAGTGAAAATGAACACGTAAAATATTACTAAAAACATTTCATTAGACACAAAACATTTTAGCATCTTCAATTACACAAATTCAGACTGAAAGCAGCCAAACACTTCAACAAGTAATGAACTCTGTCAGCAGGTGGCTCTAGTGACATTGAAATAACTTAATGTCAAATGCTATAGCAAAATAGTTAAAAATGTACTCAATCTCACAAATTTTAACTCAAAAAGAGTCACAATAATACCTCAATCCAAGCCCTCTTTTTCAAATTAAGATAACCAAAGTCTACAATAATCAGGAATCATGTTTAAGGGCTCACTAGTATGCTACTGGCAGAACAAAACTGAAAACCTAGATATCTCCTTTTAGTACTGTTAGTCAACAAATGAGCATTTACTATGTTGACAGGTATAGTTTGAGGAGCCCTCCTCCAAAATAATTCACCTCTAACTTACACATGTCCCATTTACTAATTTGTCCACCTCATCTGAAAGTACACATAATTATATAAAAGCTCATTTTAATTATTTCTAATGGTATCAAGGTAGTAATAGTAAAAGGAATACAACGTTAGCAATCTTATTCCCAGTCACTGACAGAGAAAAGTAGTTTGGCTTTTCTTTTTTTTTTTTTTTAAAGATTTTATTTATTTATGTGACAGAGAGACAGCCAGCGAGAGAGGGAACACAGCAGGGGGAGTGGGAGAGGAAGAAGCAGGCTCATAGCGGAAGAGCCTGATGTGGGACTCGATCCCGGATCACCAGGATCACGCCCTGAGCCGAAGGCAGACGCTTTAACAACTGCGCTACCCAGGCGCCCCTGGCTTTTCTTTTTTAAAAAGGCTACAAAAGAAGAAATTTAACACTCCCCATTTACACATCTTCCCACTTTCCAGCTCCAGAAGTGTTTCCCATCTTTTTGTTTATTTATTTAACCAATTTAGGAATTCAGATAGTTGGAATACCAGAGGTAGAAGAGGTAAAAAGAAATCAAACAAGTTCTATCTATTAGGATAAAAAAACATACAATTCTAATAAACAGCTGAATTCTGGCTCAACTTTCCTGTCCAATGATAATGGAGTCTAGGTTTTTTTTTTACATCCCTTATCCTTGAGCAAAGACCTGAGAATACGTTTGTTATATGCAGTCATTTATTACATTGAATTTACTAATGCTAGAACTGAAGTTACTAAATACACGAACCACATGTCAAAACAGTTATGTTATATAGATCACTCTGCAATATTAGTAAAGGAGCTATGGTACAGAAAGGCCTAAAACGAACACATTATTAAGTTCTGCCTCTGCCACTTTTCTGCTCCGTGACTTCAGTTTCCTCACCTATAAATTAAGAATAACAGTATCTACCTAATAGCTATATCTTTATCTTATTCAGAGACTCTTAGGTTTCACTTTTACAACTTTCATAACTAGCCTATAGCCTACAGCCATGTTTTCTTCTTCCCTGAGGTTCCACCACTTTGTTACCTAGTCTAGAGTTTCTTTATCCAATACAGTAGCCACTAGACATATAATGAGCACCTGAAATGTAACTAGTTTGAATTAAGAGGTGCTGAAAGTATAAACCACATACCAGATTTTAAGTATTTTTAGTGTGGAGAAAAAAATAAAAAATATTTTTATACTGATTATATGTTAAAATAATACTCTGGACATAGTTAAATAAAATACATTCCTAAATTAATTTCACCTTTTTTTTAAACCTTTTTAATATGGACACTAGAAAATTTAAAAGTATACATTGACTCTGTGTACTTCTTCTTACTGGACAGCTCTGAACTAGAGTTCTGACTTCCCAACTTAAACTTTCCTTAAGAGTGGGGGTAGGGGCGCCTGGGTGGCACAGCGGTTAAGCATCTGCCTTCGGCTTAGGGCGTGATCCCAGCGTTGTGGGATCGGGCCCCACATCAGGCTCCTCTGCTATGAGCCTGCTTCTTCCTCTCCCACTCCCCCTGCTTGTGTTCCCTCTCTCTCTGGCTGTCTCAATCTCTGTCAAATAAATAAATAAAATCTTAAAAAAAAAAAAAAAAAGAGTGGGGGTAAAATTTATACTTTACCTTTGTAACCTGAGCCTCTAGTAAAACACTTTCCACACAGTTAATGCTTTTAAGTGATGATCCAAAATGTGCTTTCTCTTGGATTTCTAGTCTTACCCTATGAAATTATGCTAGAAGAAATCTACTTCTAGTATTAGCCTACATTTATGGACATATAGTTAACCAAAAAATTTCACAGATGGAACTTCTGATAAAAAAAAACAGTCTCCTGATTGATTAGTCCAGTTATGGTCATTTCATTAATCAAGTTTTTTAAAAATGTATTTACACTTAGCTCAATTTTCCCTTTAAATATATCATTATCTTTCCACATTTTTTTATTGTACCCAGGATCATGCCAGGCACTAGTGAGAAAATCAGTTAGTCATTGAGTTAACCTGTATGTTGTGACAGGTATTTCTCAAATCTAAGGACAAACACAATGCAGGTAAAAAACTTACTGCTAAGATCTAAGTAGTTAACAGGCAATTTTTAAGGGATCTTAAGAGTCTCCCCTGTAGCATTTGGCTTCAACTCCAATTCCATTCATCAAGATCTAGGTATTGGTTTTTATCAATGCTATGTATAGTAAAAAGTAATTTTTGAATAAAACATCTTCAATTACATTCGACTGTGGAATGTTTATAACTCCTTTTAAAAAATACTTAGGCTAATGAAACAAAATTTTATTTTTTTAAATTTTATTCTTATTATTAAAGCAGATATACCTGAACAGTAATCTATCAATCTTCACTGGTCAGTTATTCATAAAATATTTTAAAATTATTCTTTTTAGTTCAAACATTAGGTAGAGAGCCAACTCTTGGCAAGGTAATAGGGAACAGAAAGAGTAAAATACAAGATCCCTAACTTTGAAGGAAAGGCAAAACAAACCTAAGGTTTATCGAAACTTAGTGATGAGAAGAGCACAAAAATGTAATAAAGAAGAAGCTGGACTTGGTGAGAATAATGAGTTTTATTTTAGAGACACATTAATTCAACAGCAAATGTTACCAAGTATGGAAATAATGGACTAGAGCTCAGCAAACCCATTTTTCACACATCCTGAACTAGACATTCAACTTCAGTTTCCTGTCTATAAAATGCTACAGATAGACTAGATGAGCAAGCAATCCAATAATTCTTTTATAGCTTTAGAAGCTAGTGTAAATATGGTCTAGTGTACTAACACACTCAATAAACAATCACTGAGTATCTCCTAAATTTTAAAATAGTTTATTAGTGATAGATTGTATTTTAGCAGTACAATCTTTTTAAAAAAAATTTATGTATAATTATTATGATATAGCTACATGAATACAATAAAATGTAATTCTCTAAAAAACTTCTTAGTTTAAAATAATTCTGTAGCTTCACAGGAGGTAAACAAAGAAATAGGGAAGTCTCATGCATCCTTCCCCCAACATCCTGCATCTTACACAACTTTTGATGTATTTGAAATAAAAAGAAAGCATCATATTAATTACATCAAAATTTCTTATAAAAACAACTCTAAAAGCTTAGTTTCTGTGGGAAGCAGGGAAAAGATTATTTAAGGGTCTTTTTAAGCTTCCAGGTTTTATATTTAAAAAAAGGAATTTAAAAGCTTGAAAATTAAACCACAAAAATTCTGATGGTTGTCCCATAATAAATATTGGCACCAGCTATACTTTCTGTGTCCACTGAGTGGGGGAAGCTATGTCCAAGCGACATATATCTGTATGTGGAATAGAAAAAAAATAATAATTTCCTAAAACAGAAAGATTGTCATTCTGTAATTACTTACAAATTGATCATTTTCCCATAATAAAAATGGCCATATTTGTATCCAAAACGATTTGGCTCCATAATATAAAATCATACTTATTCTGTAAGTACTCTAATAAATACATTTAATAAAAAAAAAAATAGGAAGCTATTCCCTACACTGCCCTCTTTCACTATTATTCATTCCCTTTTAACTGTATGCTAATGTCTTCCATTCTGTCTGTGAATTACTTTCAAGTGCAAATACTAGACATGCCAACAAAGGACAAATGTATCTCATACTGTACACTAGACAAATTCCTATCCAGTATATAAATTTCAGAAATTACATCTTGCATTAATTGCTTAAGACTATTTTTAAAAAAAAAGAACTATAGAGGTGATTCTATTTAGGAAGCAAAGCATCTTTACCAATAAACACCTGTAACTATTATCAGATATGGATTTGCATCTACCAGATACTTCATATGAAGAAAAACCAGTCCTTCAGACTCATAACCCTTTGTCTCCCAAGCACTGCTTCCAGGATCTTTAATTCCAAAAGTATCCCTATTTGGGCAGAATAATGGCAAGCAACCGTCACAGAATGCCTTGTTAGGAATCTATTAGTTTATGACAAAAATAATTTATACATAGTGCAAAAAACATAATGGCTTTTAAAAATTGTATTACAACAATCATACAGTTAAACAGACTGTATAATATATTACTGAAACATTAGAGAGCATCTCTGGGTTTTTCCCAATAGCACAAACAGAAGTAGTGAAACACTTCAGACCACTTGAAATGACAACAAAAGAAGAATAAATAGCATTTTTATCCTCTCCATGTATCAGTTTCAGAGGCCCTAAAATAAATAAATTTCCTTTTTCAAACTTAAATTCTAATAAGATCAGCTTTCTCGTCAATTAGAGTCTCATTAGACACAATACATCCATTTACTGAAACAGAACAAACACATGCATCTTTCTATCCTTCAAACACTGCTACTTGAATCCCCTGCAATTTCCAAAAACAATCAATTAATCCTCACAGCCAATAACCTAGTGTTAAAGTGGCTGGTCATTCAAAAACAAAATATAATGAAATCTATCTGCACGATGGCCTAGAACAAATAGTCTAGAGGCAAGGTAAGAACCTTTCACTGAATACATCAGAAATGGCTCTTATAAAAGCAAAAGTTATCAAAATAATCATCCAGCAGAAAATAATCCCTCTTATTTAAAAATGGATTGTTTTTCAACTCAACTTAAAAAAAAAAGCCAATTCCATGTTTAAATGGATCTTACAGTATTTTTAAATATTCAAATTTAAAACCAAATTACTTTTCCAATATAAACATGACAAATCTTACAATTTAAAAAAACAACAGTTATCTATTATCTTGAACCCACGACCCTGAGATTGAGACCTGAGCTGAGATCAAGAGTTGGATGCCAGGGGCGCCTGGGTGGCTCAGCTGTTAAGTGCCTGCCTTCGGCTCAGGGTGTGATCCCAGAGTCCTGGGATCGAGCCCCGCATCGGGCTCCTCCACTGGGAGCCTGCTTCTTCCTCTCCCACTCCCCCTGCTTGTGTTCCCTCTCTCGCTGGCTGTCTCTATCTCTGTCAAATAAATAAATAAACTCTTAAAAAAAAAAAAAAGAGTTGGATGCCAAAACTGAGACACCCAGGTGCCCCTATTATCTTGATTCTTGAGGTTGACAATTAGCAGATGGATAAGACAAAAAGAATTAGAAAAAGATACAGCATTTTGGCTCAAGAGTTGTTTTAAAAAGTAACTTAAAGGAATTTTTGTCTTTAACCTTCTGATATTTTGTTTTCAACAAGAATCTAAAATGAGAAAAAATATAAATGCAAATCAAGCACTGCTTGATTGTGCTAAAATAACTGTATAAAACATTCTGCCTTTCTTATCCAAAATACTTTTAATTTAAATACTTACTCTGAGCCTGCAGCCATTTCCAAGTATGATGTTTCTGCTGTATCAACCCCCAAAGGGATCACTATGCTCATGACGTTCGCCTCTGGTAAATTCGATTACTATGGAGTCCTATGCATTGGTATCCAAAACACTGGGGCATGCCAGCCACAGTGCTCATTGCAAACATCTAAGTGCATCCACAAACCCTGTTTAAAAGAAAAGGGAACAGAAAGTTAAAAATCATCTTCATATTCCTAACACAGTCATACTATAAAAACAGTAGGTAAAATACATGAAGAAAGCATTCTTCATTAAAATATACATATAAATTAGAATTTGCTCAGGGAAGGAGTCTCTATTTCATTTAGTTTTTTTTTTTTTTTAATTAAGTTATGGGACTGTGATCGAAAGAAGTTTCTGAATCAAAATCTCCCTTTGGGAAAGATTAACTAAGGTGTATTGCTTAGTGAAGAACCAACAAATATTACTCATTTTGAAAGATAAAATGGAATTTCTTACAGCACTAGTATCCAAAACAAGTCTTCCTGGTTCAGAAAGTGATCCAAACAAATACTGAGTACTTACTATGGGACTGAGCATCATATTAAGCTTTTAGATGGATGATCTATTTAATCCTTACAGCTCTGAGATAGGGATCTTTTACCACTGAGGATCACAAAAGCAAGAAAGATTAAATAACTTAACCAAGGTTGCTCAGTTCAAGAAATAAAACCAGGATGGGGCGCCTGGGTGGCACAGCGGTTAAGCATCTGCCTTCGGCTCAGGGCGTGATCCCGGCGTTGTGGGATCGAGCCCCACATCAGGCTCCTCTGCTATGAGCCTGCTTCTTCCTCTCCCACTCCCCCTGCTTGTGTTCCCTCTCTCGCTGGCTGTCTCCATCTCTGTCAAATAAATAAATAAAATCTTAAAAAAAAAAAAAAAAAAGAAATAAAACCAGGGTTTGACTCTATTGTTTATATAATGTATAAAAGGAAAGCAACTTTATTTGTAATAAAATCCACTGTTTTAAAGTGGTTGTCATTTTCCGTACTACATAAATACAGGTCTACTGAGGGAGTTCTCAATTTCTTCAGTTAGTATCAACTCCCTAGAACTAACATTCCCTAATACAGGCAATTAGCAAAGAAAACTAACACACTTCAAATGTTTTTTAAACAAATTTACCAAGTAACAAAATATATTCAGCTTCACCATCAATGCTTCTAATCTAATTCACTGTATAACACCTGCACATGGTACTCAAATAACTACTCAAAATTTTTTCAGTAATAAAATAGTACATCTCAGGACAAAAACAGAGATAATCCTATAAACAGGAAAAGAGCAACAGTCAAAATTGTTTTTTGCCATGTTATACCTGAAATACTGAAGAGCAAGATTTCTTCAAATAGCAGTTCTTTTATTTATTTTTAATTTTTACAATTAACCTCGAGAATACCTAATTCAGGTTAATTCCTATTTCACAGATAATGCAGATTGTGAGCTCATTCCTTATCGGAGCAAACACCAAAATAGGGAAATAAAGTGGTAACAGTGGTTTGAATTCTCCAAGAAAACTAGCCTCTATTTTTATACCATGTATAACAGGGGGAGACCTACTAGATTATAAGATATTATAATAAAAATATACGATAACAGGCTTTTGCACCTGAAACTTAAAAAAAGAAGTACTGGACCTATCTCTAATGCTCACCAGATGTGTAAGCTAGGCAAGTTATTTAACCTAAGCCTCAGGTTCCTTGTCTATAAAATGGAAATCTATCCTCATAGCGTTTCTGTGAAAAAAAATGAAATAATGAATGTAAAACATTTTTGTACACAGCATTGCACATATTTGGCAATCAATATGTGGCAGTCACATAAGAGCTGCTCTTCCTTCATGGAAAAGCTCTCTAGACTTCATTTAAAGTGAATCTTCTAATAGTTTCTAAGACTAAAGTAATCACAGTTTTCAACTTGCCATGTTTTTACAGTCTCCATCAAATTAAAATCATCCTCCAAAAATAATTATAGCAGAGTGAGAAAAAGGAAAAGCTGCCCTACCGTCTTTTCTGCACCCCAGACCATATGAGAGTTACTTCATACAAGCCGTATTTATTAACCCACATAAAGCTATAAAATTTCAAATTAACAAAATGCAAGCAATACAAAACTCTAAGTTTGTTCTATTCAAACGGTACATTATTGTGTATTTCTTTAAAATGCTAAAGACATGGATCTAACAGCAGATAACAATTACAGCTTAAAAAAAAATCCTGTTCCTTATTGATAGAAGCTACTTGATAGACGTTTTCTTCAGCTCAGCTTATCTTTACATTAGACTCATAAGAAGTCTTATATTTTAGGTGTATGTTGTTAAATAAGTAGTGCACTTTTTTGTTTTAACCAGAGGCAGAAACTAGAAAGCAGAAATCAAGTAGTTATGTATTCTTTTAAGTAACTGAGTAATATTTCCAACCTAAAAGAATCTACTTGAATATGTATTCAATAGTGTGCTCCATTTTTATAAAATATACAATCCTCAATAAACACTACATTTGAACTATTTTTAAAAAGCAATGAAGAGCTTGCCATGAGCCTATTTCAGACAATAGCTTGTGTTTGTGTGATTACTGCCTGTCTCTCAAACCCTGCACAGTGCTTGGAGCATAACAGGCACTCTGTAAGGGGTTGGTGAATGAATGAGAGCATCTAAGATGAAACCTCACCCCTGGTCTCATTAGCCAAATGAGCTGTCAACCTCTACAGTTAAGTGCTGTAACAGCAACTACAGGACACCTTTTCCACAAATGCATCAGTCTAAAAACACAGATGCTCATCCCCAGGATAGACACATCATCGCATCTGAAACAGAACCACAGACTAAATTTGATTCAACAGGGAAGATCTCAGTAATCTATTCACAAGAGGTCAGAAGGCAACAGGTCCTATCTATTGAGACCATAAAATGGCAAATATTTCACTATGTTCATTAATATCAAAAACTCTATAGCCAGAAAACTCACACTGTTTAAAAATGTAGTTGGTATTTAATAAAATCATAAATTCATTAGGATCAAATCACTGTGTCTTTAAAAAGAAGAAAGGGAAAGCCAAAGCAGTAAGCAGAAAAGGTGTGAGCTTATAACACAGCCACAACTGGAGGAAATTCAACAATTCAACACAATCCAAAGAATTACCACAAAGCTTTCACATCTTATATGCGAATCAAGAAACTGGTTTTCCAACTGGCAAGCAAAATATATACAAAGTACATTGAGAAAAATGGCAGCCATTAAAGAAATAATATAAAAAGAAATACCATGAGATGTCTGGTAAATCTGAGGTCCAAGAAAGAATAAATGTCTTCACAAAACCTGCTATCCAGAACAGACCTAGAAACCAAGTGAACACAGGAGTATTGAGCTGTTTTTAAATGGCATAAAATTTTAGGTACTTCTAATATGGCACCTAAAATCAAAGGGACTCAAAGACAGCAGCTAATTCTTAAAAAAATAAATTATTCACTTCTTTATACAAATGAATGTAAACATAGTAAAGACAACAATTAAAGCAAAGTACCAAATCAAACTGAATAGAAACTGGAAAAATACAATATTAATAACAGATTTAACAAAGCAAAGGCAACAATACCAAAACAAAAACAAAACCCTAAAGTAGGAAAAACAAGATAAAAAGCTATGAAAAGCAATTAAAAACAGTCTATCAGAAAAACTGGAAGGCTGAGGCTGCTTTTAAGACCATGTTCAGAAAACAAAAAATACCACTGAAAAGATGAGTATTGTACCCAAAAAGCAGGATGAAAATATGAGTTTTTTTTTTCTAAAATTACAAATAAAAGTGCCCAATCTAACATAATCTCTTTGAAGAGTCGTGTATTGTTATCTTTCTGTCCTAAGTACCTTATACTTAGAGCTCAAAAAACACTAAAATTAAATCAGTGTTTATGTTTTGGACATGTATCACTAATAACCTGGTGAATTTTTGGCTAAATTACTAATGAAAATGAAATAAACTTGAAAGAAATTGTGAGGGACCACATACATTAAGATTTCCTTATAAATTAGAAATTAAGCTGCCCTTACTATGACTTTAAAATTTCTTTTCTCTGTAGCAGTTAACTAAGGTATAATTGAAAAAAAAAAAAATACTGGTTGATCAAGATCTATTACCAAGTTATTGCTTATGAAACTTTGGACAAGTCATTTCACAACTCTGGGCTTGAACTATAAATGGAGGTAGGTTAGGCTGATGATCTTACAGTTTAAACCATATAAGCACAAGTATATTAACAGATTATTCCTGATAATCGAAACAACAATAAATATCAGATTCCAAAAAGCAACAAAAAGTAACTTTGACAAAAGAATGAATTATTTCTCCAACTGGGTTAATATTACTATCAGACAGTGCTCTACAAGCACTTACCTGATACTCAAATCTCCTCAAATAGAGGTTCTAATAGCAATAACAAATACTGAGTGCTTACAATGCTTAATCCTTATGAGCCTATCGTGTGGGTACATTTATTATCCCCATTTTACAGTCAAGGTAGAGATTAACCTTGTCTTAAGTTCTACAGCTAATAAATAGCAGAATCAAGATTGGAATGCTAGCAGTCTGATTCCAGAACCTACACATTAGTTTGCCTGAAATTAAAATTCACTAGATGACTGGTGTTTACAGTTAAGAGGAAAAAAATGACAACTGCCTCTCTCAAAAAGAGGAGAAATTAAATAAATACATAAGCGTCACACTCCAGGACATCTGGACTACATTTATTCTAGCATACTGAAAGAATAGTAATGAAACCCACCTTGCTCCTCCCCCAAACCTGATCTACTGAATGAATTTACATGCATTCCACAACACTGCATTAAAACACTACAAAAGTGGAGACACATGGTCTCAAAGTCTAAAATTCGGATTTAAAATATTTCGGGGGTGGTGCAAAGGACATAATCAAAGGACATTCAAATTCTCTATTATTTTCAGGAACAAACATGTGCTTCGCTAGTATACTGAAGTTAGGGAACCATGCTCCAAATTTGAGATTACTAATTTGCACAAATATAACAATTCCTTACACGAAACTATTTGTTAAGCAAAGGCTACCTATATAAACACTTGAATTTTAACTTGAATCCCCTTTTAACAACCACTTGGTTCCTAGAAACAATTTCACCAACCTACATTATAATACTTTTATAGCAAATAAAATCTATTTAAGAAAACCTGTACTCTTGTGTCAGGATTAATGTTAGTGGACCTACTTGAAAAATGGAAACCTATATATAAAATTCAATGTTCAAAAAAGTGTATTTTCTGGTTCTGTAAAAGTCTCACAGTGTTTCATTGTTATCACATTTAACACAATTCCGTTACTACTAAACTCAATGTCAAAGTAGCAATGCTTCAGCTTTCACATTCTGCCACTTACTAATAATGGTTACTTATTCTCTTGAAGCCTTAGCCCCTCATCTGTAAATAGGAATAATCACAGAACCTATTTCTGAATCACTGTTTCAAAGACTGTGTGTGGCACTCAGTGCTAGCTTGATGATCAGATAAAATTTCTGGGAATTAAATATTTAGTAAACGTCCTTAAGAATGAGTACTGAGAACAATTCTCAACTATTATACTTGTAAAAAGTCAAATAAACTATTAAGAATTTCTGACCAGGGTGCCTGGCTGGCTCAGTAAGAAAAGCATGTGACTCCCAATCTCAGGATCGTGGGTTTGAGCCCCACGTTGGGTGTAGAGATTCCTAACAAAATAAATAAATAAACTTAAAAAAAAAAAAGGTATTAAAGTATTAAGAAGAACAGCGTTTTTTAAATTTTCTTAAAGATTTCAGTTATTTATTTGAGACAGAGAGAGAGAGCATGAGCAGGGGGAGAGGCAGAAGAAGGAGACTCCCTGCTGAGCTGTGAGCCAGATGTGGGGCTCGATCCTCGGACCCCAGGACCATGACCTGAGCCGAAGGCAGTCACCCAACCATCTGAGCCACCCAGGCGCCCTAAAAACAACCTTTTTAAAAAAAAAATACATGAAGACAAAAAGTGAGTGTAATGCAAACTATACATTTCAGCTGATAATGATGTTTCGATGCTGGTTCACTGAATGTAACAAATGTACCATAATAATGAGGAACAGTGACGATGAAGAAGGTTGTACTTGGGTCAGGAGGAGGCATGTAGGAAATCTATACTTTCCTCTCAGTTTTAAAGTGAACCTAAACTTGCTCTAAAAGATGAAGTCCATTATTTTAAAAAATACATGTATGAATACAATATAGTGAACTATTTGTCTGGCATTACATAATGGGGTACCATTCTTTCTACTAGAGTTTTTGGAAAACTTCTAAACACCAGTTCTGCAACCAGCTGAAGTACTGGTACATTCCTCCTTCCCCATCTCAAAGCACGTACAAGTTAAAATAACTAATTTCAATACTATCAGTTTTTTAATGCACCACACTATCATTTTTGAGTAGTATTTGTCATCCCCCAAAGTGTTGGAGATCACTAAACTACAGTGTAAAATGTGGCCTTTTAAAGTAGCAATTCAGGGGCACCTGGGTGGCTCAGTTGGTTTAACAGTCCGCCTGTGGCTCAGGTCATGATCCCAGAGTGCTGGGATGGAGCAGGGCGTCCAGCTCCCTGCTCAGCAGGGAGTCTGCTTCTTTCTCTCCTTGCTCGTGCTAATAAATAAACAAAATCTTAAAAAATAAATAAATAAAATAGCAATTCAGTGACTGATAAGAGTTGAGAGATTAGACTGGAGTCTCTGGGTATAAACAATTTGTTTCCTATACACACAAAACTGCTCTCAGAATTTTGTCTTTACTCATACCTGAGAATATAACTAACAAAAGCTATTTCCTGCTGAAACAGTTATCTATTGCCACTTTCTACTTGCCATATGGCCCACAACTACATATCTTAGAATTTACTGCTCACTACACAGTACAAAAGGAAAAAAATCTTCAAACCTGAGAATAATCACATGTTCCCAAATTCCTTAAAAGCTTACTTTTATGTACAAAAGCAGTAATACCACATACTTCAATGTAAAGCATCACATATGTGAAGCATCATACCTGTAAAGCATAATACCACATACTTCATGGGTTCTACAACTTTTTTTTTTTTTTTTTAAAGATTTTATTTATTTATTTAACAGAGATAGAGACAGCCAGCGAGAGAGGGAACACAGCAGGGAGAGTGGGAGAGGAAGAAGCAGGCTCACAGTGGAGGAGCCTGATGTGGGGCTCGATCCCATAACGCCGGGATCACGCCCTGAGCCGAAGGCAGACGCTTAACCGCTTACAACTTCCTTCTGTTAAAAAAAAATTGCTATCTACATGAGTAATTTTTAAACTGTGCTGCCAATAGTCCTCATGGAGTTGGGGATTGAGATGTTAGAAAACAGAATCAGGGAAGTTAACAAAAGAAAATGAGAGACATGTTCTGCAGATTTAAAAGGAAAAGTATGAGGCTGCACGTCTTATGCGGTACCTATCAAATGGGAAAATGACATTAAATGAACACTACTTAGCAATATAAAGGAATTATTGATACGTGCAAAAACTTGGACGAATATCCAGGAAATTATGTTGAGTGAAATAAAAAAGCCAATCCCAAAAAGATCACATACCATATAATTCCATTTACCTAAGAGTCTTGAATGACAAATTACAGAAACAGAACAGATCAGTGTGGTTATAAGGGGGGTAACACCAGGGATTCTTGTAGAGATGGAACTGTCTTAACTGTGGTAGAGGACATAGGAACCTATGTATGTGATAAAAATGCACAGAACTAAACACAGACACACATGCCCATGCACACAGGGGTAAAACTGGGGAAATGTGAACAAAGTGGATAGATTGTATCAATGTCAATATTGTGGTTGTGACACTGTACTACAGTTTTGCAAGATGTTACCATGGAGAGGGAAACTGGGTAAAGGAAAAATAGTTTCTCTGTTTTTTTTAAAGATTTGCTTATGTGTGTGAGAGAGAGCATGCATGTGTGAGCACAAGCAGGGGGACGGGAAGAGGGAGAAGGAGACTCCCCACTGAGCAAGGAGCCCGATGCAGGGCTTGATCCTGGGACTCCAGGATCATGACCTGAGCCAAAGACAGACGCTTAACCAACTGCCATCCAGGCACCCCTCTCTGTATAATTTCTTACAAAGGCATGTAAATCTACATTACTTCAAAATTTAAAATTTAATCTTATAAAATGACATTAAAATTGTGGCCTTCAAACCTTTCTGAGTACTGACAGAAACTTTTTTACAAATGAAACTTTACAGTGAAATCTAAGCATGTATTTTGATTCCAGGATGAAAAACAGCTTGAAACTCCTATGCTTTCCCTAACGATTGCTAATGTCAACTTGAAGTACTATGTTAAGGAGGCCACAGCCAGATATAAAGGGAGAAGGCCTCAAGTGATCAGTAATGTCTGTGAACAGGTACATTAGGCATTTGTACCTCATATTTGCTAAGTCTGTGGTTGAAGAGGGTGGCAGGGGAATGTTCCTACCTACATATCCTCCCACCTACCAGTTAAGTTCCATGAAAAGCCTATGGCTTCCTGGAGAATAGCTCAAAAATCACTGGCTAAAAGAAAATACTTCCTGACTCAACGTATGACATGAAAAACTTATTTCACTGGTAAACTCTACCTGCACAAAGCAGAAAAGAAAAAAATAAGCTTCCAAAAGTAGTGCTGGAGACTTTTGTAATAAAAAATCAAACAAAAACAACAAAAAAACTCCATTTATCTTTTAGTCAACCTATACAGACTGTTAGGCTGGTTCATTCTTGCTTTTTCAGCCTTTAAATAAGTATCCCACCAGGTGAGGGCACAATTTTTGACTGAAACAATTAAAGTTGGCAATAATTTTGTTTTCTCATTCTTCATTCTAGTCTCAAGTAAAACAATATCCTCTCCAGGATTAACTAAGTAGTATTCCTTCAATCACAATTTTGAATCATTTCTTTCAGATTAGAGATCAAGTCCTCTCTTATTTCAATATCTAAAAACAATACGTATCAAATCTAATTAATAGGATTTAAATAAATCTTTCAGATTCTACTGTCTACATTTTACTATCTCAGCCCTGGGCTGCCAGAGTAATTTTCTAAGTGGTCGCTTTCTCTATTCTAACTTGACCTTTAAACCAGTGGTTCTCACACATGAATCCACAAACTGCTACTTTTCATATACCTGGGGTCTGGAATTGAAAATGATGCAGTCCTAGGCCTCATTCCCACAGATTCTGATTTAGTAAGTCTGGGATGTGGACTGGATGTCTTATTTTTTAAAAACGCATTTCTCCAGCCCTTTATAACAACTGCTTAGACACTAAACAGATATACTTCGAAACCAACTAGTATCCTAATTTTGCCCTCTTCAAAAAAGCATAGTAGCTCACAGTAATTACAGTTAAGTTCCAATCTTGACATTATCAGGTTACCCTGTTCCATGTTAATATTCCAATACATAAATTCTCTGATTATGCCAGTCTTTTTGCTACTGTTGGCATATCTTTGCTCATTCCCCTTCAAATTTTCTAAAGTAATATTCCTTTACGTTTTTCCATCCCACCCAAAAAAATCTTATTAAAACTTCAAGGTTAGGGGCGCCTGGGTGGCTCAGCCATTAAGCGTCTGCCTTCGGCTCAGGTCATGATCCCAGGGTCCTGGGATTGAGCCCCGCAACAGGCTCCCTGCTCAGCGGCGGGAAGCCTGCTCCCTCTCACACTCCCCTTGCTTGTGTTCCCTCTCTCACTCACTCTGTCACATAAACACATTTTAAAAAATCTTTAAAAAAAAAAAAAAGTCAAGGATCATGTAAGTACTTACTATGCTTCCTTGGAAGATTCTCAACTTCCCAACTTAAGACTTTTCTGCTACAAAACTAGCTTCAAGGTCTCTAGCAGATCAACCTCCTGTGGGCTGTTTCCTCATCTATAAACAAAAACTGAGCCAGACTACCTCAAAAAACTATTCCAGCTATAAAACCTGTTCTACCCTAATCTCTTCCCTTAACTTCCCAAAGAATGTATTATAGTTTTTTAAACCACTAGCTTACATTTTGACCCATTATTTTGAAATAGCTATTAGATGCTTAGCTCTCAAAACTGGATCATCTACTTTACCCTACACCAAGAACTGGAATATTTACATTTTAGCTATCAAAGCCTAGAATGTGGTGGTTAAGATACCACCTAAATTATCCTTGATTAAATCATATTCTTCCTTATCCTAACACATTCAATCCCTTCCTCCCCCTTTTAGATGAACACTAACTTTTCTCAAAACAAAGCAAAATACCTGCCACAGAAGAACATTACTGATTTCCTTCTGGAACTTTTCTTTTGTTTTTTGTAACTGTTTCTTTCTCTTATTACTTTTAAAATGTGGAGACTCTCAAGGCTCAATCCACTCCTTATTAGTCTCCATCCATCTTGGATTTCACCATTCATTCCTGTTTGATTTCCTATCCCTAGCCGTCTATAGGGTATGTATCTATTCAATATCTGCCATCACTGCAAAAGTCAAACGTTCAAACTGGATCTCTTTCACACACTTTTCATTCCATTTCTTGTTCGTACCCCATTCTTCTGATTCTTTTTAATCCTTCTTTTTTCTAATCTCCCATTATATTTGCTCACCTAGCCTTTGTGCCTCCTCAGGGTTCCAGATTCATTTTTCCTCAGTTTCCATGGTTCCCACCATCATCTTCATCATCTGAGTAATTTCCAATAATCAACCATCCTTCCAGCTTGTCACCATCGAGTTCTGAATATCTGATCTCCAAACAATGGAAGAAATCTTGCATGTTTTTAAGCACTTCTCCCCCAGATTATAGGGCAACTATTCTATTAATTTAAAATGTAATAAAATAAACTCAAATTTATCCATTTAACATATTTATGTTAACATGTTCTAGATACTGGTCTATGTGCTCGGGAATGAGCAGTGAACAAAATTAAGTTGCCCTTAAGGCCCTTTTAATGAGCAAGGGCCATATAATCAAAGGTATCTTAGAGTAGTTTTAAGTAATTGCCCTTGATAATGATTTGTGTATTCTCATTACTTAGCCAAAAATTAGTCCTTATAAGGATCAATAGAGAGGATTTTTTTCAAATGATGTGAATTCAAATTCTTGATCAGCCATTCCTTTTTTCCTTTTTTTTGAGAGAGTGCGCGATTGAGTACGTGGGGGAGTAAGGAGGAGGAATCTTAAGCAGGCTACACACGGGCGCAAAGCCTGATGTGGGGCTTGATCTCACAATCCTAAAATCATGACATGAGCCAAAATCAAGAGTTGGATGCTTAACTAACTGAACCACCCAGGCACCCCTTGATCAGTCACTCTTTTAATTATGTGACCCTGAGTCTCTCTAGGCCTCTCATAAAAAATGGGTAAAATATCTACCTTGCAGAGTTGGTATGAATGTTAGCGCCTTCCTTCTTAGAATTAAAAGCATGAAGTTCCCATTATTCAATCCAATGATAAATTTAATCAACCCCAGTCACAAATCTGTTGACCACTAAAGCCACTTAGTGAAAAACAGTGGCTCTATTATCATAAATATCTGAAAAAAATCTTAAAATTCTACATTTAAGATATTTACTATAGAAACCTTAAGTCTAAAAAAGAGTAATTTCTAAGTATTAACAAACTACAAAATCAGCAAGAGACTAGCAAAAGAAAAAATACTTTCCACATTTAAACCATTTATTTCTACAGCATTTCCCCCAGTCCTTTTAATCCCAAGACTTACAGTATTCAACAATCAACTTCTTCCTCTGCATACGTTAATATAAATAGAAAAAAACAAAAAACTGGAAATAAAAGGACCAGTGCATAAGAACTAGAGAGTTGAAGCGTAGTTAAAAACTGTCTATGCATCTCACTCTCAAGAATGAATTATGGAATTAGATCTAAGCCTCCATTAAGAAAATTACTCAGATATGCAAACTTTATTAACTTATTATAATATGTCTTGTTCAAGCTTTTAGAGTAGCCAGTCTTGAACAGGCATATAATCATGGAGACACTGTACAATAAAGGGAAAAATAAAATGTCAAGAATGAAGTTGGTAGATACAAGTGCTATTACTGACCAGTATATCTGCTATGAGACAGGCTACATCCACTTTCACCTTCCAACTTAATTTTAAGACCTGTCTTTACAAATACAAAACATTACGTACATACATAGATAAAAAAATAATCAACATGTACTGAGCTGACTGGCCAACCTTACAAAAGTCATTTGTACATGAAAAAATTGCCGTGCGAAGTTGAACTAGAAATACTTTTCTCCAAATCCTTAATGAACCACTTACTTCAGGATATAAGAGGCATAAAATTCAAACTCCCTGTAAGTGAGAGTTCAGGCTATATCAGCAGAGACTCCTTTTAAAACTCCACTATCATTCTGGATTAAATTTAAATGATAAGATATTCTCAAAGTAATTACACAATAAAAGAATTTTTGTCTTCTGGCAGAATACCAAGTCCATAAGATCTGCCAGTTTTTACTTGGAATTCAAAAATTAAAAAGTTATTACATTAGTATAAAATTAAAAGGTTATTACTAACAGACAGCAACCATGTTACAATGTATCAAACAATTACTGGCTAAAATTTGAAAACCACACAAACTGATCTCGGTTATTAGCCAACACAATCATCAGTTACTTCCCTTAGGAAATATGTGCAAGATCAGCAAGCCAAAATTAGTAGCTACCATAATGCTTTCAATTAGAGGGCGTTCAACTATTTGACACTAAACGAATCTAGTTTACAATATTAACAGTTAGAAGAGTCCTAAAGAAAAGTAGAATTTAAATCTCACAAGATAATAAAGGTTACTGGATCTTGATAGATCAGTGCATCTATTCAATTCCACAAATGTTTGAAATCTGTCATTTTGTCTAAACAGAATTCTATAAACCCCAGTGGACAAATCACAATCAGATTCTGAAACAGCATTTTAATTTAAGTAGTTGTGTGTGTGTGTTGGGGGGGGGGGGATGCATGTGTGTTCTCCAGCAATGGACTTCACTGAGGGTAACTGGAATTGAGGGGTGTATTAGTTTCCTAAGGATGCTGCAACACATGACCACAAACAATTCTAGAGACCAGAGTCTGAAATCAAGATATCAGCATGAAAGAGCATTTTAAGATTTCCAAGATACCAATAAATAAATAAATAAATAAATAAATAAATAAAAATTTTAAAAATCTGGATTTATACATACAACAGGAACTCGAAATTTGTGAGCTCATCAAAGCCAGTTAACATGGAGATTCATTTAAAAATTATATATATCTTAAACACTGTATTTTTAATTTAAAATATCATTCACCAATATTTTAGTGTCAAGCTAAAATGTTCTCTTTGAACATGGCTCCCCTACTTGGACTTTTGGGTTCTCATTCTCGTATCAACCGTATCTGTGATGCATTGTCTATAGTTTTTGGTTTTAGATTACTTCAAGATAAGAAATTACTTAGACACCAGTGGAGCAATGTGAATGTAGACTTCCTTCTAGATTTGGATTTGTATTATTTTTCCCCATTTTCTTTTAGTTATCTTGCCCATAACTAATTAAACAACTTTCTTTAGCAATTAATGTGTTTTTAACAGGTTTTCCAAAGTAGTTAACTTAGTTTTCATTTAAACAATTCTCTCTTCACACTCATTTATCATTGGTTTATGTTATATATAATAATATAAACACAAGTACAATGGGATTAATGTATTTGGGAACAAACAGGACTCTCACGAACATTCAACTCAACTAGTCAGAGCATCACAGAGTAGTTTACATCATTCAACATACAACTGGCATTAATATTTTTTTAAGATTTACTTATTTTAGAGAGTGCAAGCAGGAGGGCAGAGGGAGAGGGAGACAATCTCAAGCAGACTCCACGCTGAGCGGAGCCCAACGTGGGGCTTGATCCCAGGACCCTGAGATCGTGACCTGAGCCGAAACAAAGAGTGGACACCTAAGCAACTGTGCCACCCTGGCGCCTCTGGCATTAATATTTTTTGAGTGAAGGTTAAGGAATCTTCTGTAGTATCTACATAAAAAGGCTTTGGGAAAAATACTATATATATATATATAAAATAAATAGTGATCACCACAGCACATGAGAGACAATTAGGATAGAGTCAGAAACTCACTTTTTTTCCAGAAGCAGCTACAACACGAACAGCTGGAGCACTAAGAACTGTACACATATTAACTCACTGAATTCTCAAAATGACTCTATAAGATAGACTGTATCATTATCTCAATTTTGCAGATCAAGAAACTAAGGCATTAAAATAAAAGTAATGTGCCCAAGATCACAAAGTAATACAACCTGGTGTGATTATGGTTCCAGTTCCTACTTTTAAGTCCTATGCAATACTGCCTCTAAAGAAGTATTGTTCGAGCTCTCTTAATAAGCATATATCACTTTCATAATCTTAAGAATTAGAGGGGATAATCATGTCCCAGTATGTCACTCCCCAAAGCAAATTTTTTAGCAGCTCTCCCATAAAGTCCATAATCTTCCATCCTGGCACTCAGGGCTCACCACAACTTGATCACAATTTGTATTGCTAGAATTCCAATCCATGACTCTTATACAAATAACACGTGGGTTCTGGAAACCGATAGATCATCCTGAATTGGGATGTACAGAAACACAAAACATGGAGAGTCTGTCTCATGACACTACACAAAGACTAATATTCCTTCATTCAGAGAATCTAAAAACAGTGGTCTGGCTTCTCAAGAGGACAGTCAGCATGGTTTCTTGAAAAAGTTTAAAGTATCAAGAATTGTGACCTAAATTTTAATCCTTGATCAACCACTATCTAATTATATGACCTAAGAAAAATTATTTAATCTCCCTGGTTTCTGTTCCACTTGTAAAATAAAAGGGAAGAGCTAGAACAGTGTAAAAATACAGCTGAGACTAGTAACTAAAATGCAAATTCAAGGCTCCACTAGCTGTGATTAAGTAGGTCTGAAATGGGGCCCAAGAATGTTTGTTTTAGTAAGCATTCCACGTAAATAATACATGTGGTCCCTGGTCCACAATGAAAAATATTTAAATAAAAGATCTCACAAGTCAATTCTAACTCTAGTTTCTTAACTTCAGTCAATAGGATGCTACTTTACATAACCAGGATGGGGGTTGTGGCCTAAAAAGACAATCCTCAGTTCATCATGGAATTTGTTTTTGCACCTCTCACCCCCTACTTTTTTAAGACAACGGAATATGATTTAGTAGTGCTACAAACTGAACTTTCATTCTCTTAAGACACAGTTTATTCAAATGAGTTTTAAATCAATTAAGCACCTACAAAATGCTGATTCAACTGTATCATCTTATTAATCCTCCTTATTTTGAAATATGATCTTAACTTTCTCAGAAGTAAATTTTAAGCTTCAGAGAATATAATCTCCACTCTACAAGTATTCACAAGTTTTAAAATTTTCTTCTCCCAATTTTCCCTGAAAATTTCTAATTTTCATTTAATAAAATAAATTACTAATTTTCATTTAATATGTTACCCGGGGCTTAAATCAGCAAAATATTCGAATTATTGCCCAACTTCACTACCATTATTTTGCTATCATTAAGAGGAAATATGCCAAATTAATAAAAGTATTATAATGTAATTAAAATCTGAATAAATGTTTTCCCTGTTTCTTATCCTTTTCTTGTCCTTTTGAACTTTTCCTCAATGAGTATTCTATTTGTTCCAAAAATCATACACCACTTTGTTCTAAGAGTTACAGATATTTGATGCTCTGCTGTATTAAATGTACCATCTCCCCAACCTTTTTAAAACAGCAAACTTGCATATATGTTAAAATAAAAAACTTCTCGATAATTTCAGAAAAACATATTTTTCTTCAAAAGAATTATTTCAAGGATTTTTTTTTAACAGAGAACAAGGAATAACACCATAATTAAAAAACGTATTTTCAGCCTTGTCTTAGAAATCAAAATGCTAGCATTAATAGCAAATTGTAAACCTAAACAACTGTAATGCAAGGGTCATTTAGCAGTAATTGTAAAAACTAAATGAGGAATTGGAACACCGTAATTTAAAAAAAATAATTTAACAGCCTATGTACTTATTTTCTATATTCTGATTTCAAATTAGACCAGCATTCAGTAGGCTATCTTAAATTCCATTTGTGTAGAAAACTGACACTATCTGACATTATCCAAATTATCTACACTTTCCTTCCTTAAATTTTTTTTAAATCTGTTGTGATTACAAAAGCAATCCATCTGTCTCACAGAAAGACCAGAAGAGAAAACTCCCACAATTCCAATTACCCAGACACAAATCACTGCTGGAAACTTTGGTGTATTTGCGGCCACATGGTAAAAACTTATTCAGGCACCAATAGACACTAAGTCTAGGAAAGTCTGACAGGGAACAGAATATTTACACAACCTCAAAATACCTTCCCACAAATTACTTAATAATGGCAAAAAGAGAAACAGTAACTATACAATGGAGAAACTACTCCACACCTCAACCAAGCAATCAAAATGAACTACTGACAAGGGGCAAACATTAAGTGCATCCAAATGATTAAAACAAAACAAAACAAAAAACCCACATATTGCATATCTAGTATTCCAGAAAAAATGCAAAATCTGAATCTAATCAGAAAGAAACCTTAGATAAACCCAATTGAGGGACACTGTTTAATAACTAGCCTGCCAATGTCATGAAAGACAAAGAGACCTGAGAACTAAATGCAATCTGATCCTGATTTGGCAATTGCACCAGAAAAAAAAGTGCTAATAAAGGGCATAATTGGGACAACCGATGAAAATGGAATATGGACAACAGTCTAGATGAAAAGTATTACATCAATGCTAAATTTCCTAAATGTAACCACTCTGGTTACTTAAGAAAAGATGCTTGATCTTAGGAAATGCATACTTAAGTGTAGATGGCATCATATATGCAATCTACTCTCAAAGAGTTAAGAATTTCTTTTTACATGTAGAGTGAAAATAATAAAGCAAATGTGACAAAAGGTTAAAAATCAGGGGATCTGAGTAAAGGGTTTAAGGGAATTTTATACTGTTCATGTAAATTCTGTAAGACTGAAATTATTTTAAAATAAAAGCATTAAGGGGCACCTGGGTGGCTCAGTCGTTAAGCTTCTGCCTTCGGCTCAGGTCATGATCCCAGAGTCCTGGGATCGAGCCCCACATTGGGCTCCCTGCTAAGTGGGAAGTCTGCTTCTCCCTCTCCCACTCCCCCTGCTTGTGTTCCCTCTCTCACTGTGTCTCTCTCTGCCAAATAAATAAAATCTTCAAAATAAATAAATAAATAAATAAAAATAAAAGCATTAAAACACCTTGGTTTTTTGGCAGTATTCCTCAACATATATGCATATATTTATATATTTGTATTTTTAAAGTTAAAAAGTGGAATCATCCGTTTGATACTATTTAGTTTCAGAGGCCCTCCCAAGTACATTTAAATATCCCTGAAAAAAGACAATTGTCCTTCTCTTGCTCTCCATCCAAACAAACTCTCCCACACCATAAATACCCACTCTACCACCATCTCCTTAACCAGTTACAGCTAATTAAAGGGATCAAGATGGAGAACAGTAGCTCACTGACACCTTGCCAATTCCTGTGAGGTCCAACTGTACTTTCTTCAAAAAAGTTCTCTAAGATTTCCCTTCCGTCTTAAAACAAATCTTTTACTTAAGCTAGCTGGAGCTGATTTCTGTACCTTGCATCCAAACAAACCCTGAAACAGCAGGCTTTTGAGAAGTAGAAATAAACAGTGCAAGGGAAACAGTAGCTACTTAAATTAATCTTTTGTCTGTGCTTGAAAAAATATGGTTTTGCTAGGGGCTTAATGGTAAGATGTAATAAGGCTGTGTCAATTCAGCCAATTATGCAGCTTAATTTAAAGAGAAGCAGCAGAAAAGCAAATAATTCAAAAGGAAAAATCTTATTTTCTCAAGAGGAGCTACTATGTATCAGACCAACCTCAGAACCCCATCAATTTATGGTTAATGAAGCAGAGTCTCAACCTTTCAAATCAGTCACATCAAGAATCTTCCCATCTTTTGCCACTTCATTAAAGAGAAAATGGATTTTCAAATTCCTGAAACTTGTCTTACTTTAAACAACATACAAAAAAACAGAGGAATTTAAGAGGTCTCTCTGTAAAATCAAAAAAGAAACTATTATATTTCATTATTAGTCTGTGAAATAAGTCTGTAAAAAATATCGGAAGAGTGTATCTTTCTCATATATAGTCCCCTGATATGTAAACTTAAAAAAACAAAACTGTTTTCCTAACAATATTCTAATCTTAATTCTTCACATCACATTCCTCACTTTCTGCTAAAAACCACTGACACTAGGCTTTATTCTTAGACCAGTGAGAAATATGGGAAAACATATTTAATCTTTAAATTTACTTAACTCAAATAAGTTTAAAATAATTGCTCATAGTAAATTCAGTTAAAGTCTTTAAAAATTATGTTTAAATACCTTTTGAAAACAAAAGTCAAAATTTTTCTGGTCTCAGATAAAATGTTAGATAACATAATTCTGTGAACTTGAACTTTAAAATTATCTTATGAATACCACAAACCAAAACTATCTCAATCCAACTGTTCATTACTTAACTTTATGCCACAGGCTCAGACCTTAAATGCTGCAACCAAGTTAGCTATAACACAGGTGTGATTACTCAATGTTCTTTCTCAATTATAAACTTCAGGACCAAAATTTTTATTGCTTTGGATTAACTCGAAATTAAGCAAACATCTAAGAGTTGCTAGAAAATTATCTCTCTTCTCCAACTGTACAACTCCAACTGTACAATAAAGAAAGCTGCATAAATCATTTTGTTTCTCAGGTCCTGTCTTAAATCCAGATTTCACACTTAAGACAACTTTAAAATGCAAAAATAAATATTTTAACTAAAAATAATGGACAAGTAGTTGATTATTTACTCACTAAATTACCATATTATAGATAACTTATGTATGAAAAGCCATAGTATCTGTTTTGATGGCATTGCAATTCAACATATCAAAAAAGAATTCTGACTGACCTGTTCCATTGAAAAGTCCAAGATCCCAAACAGCTTAAATAGTTCTTGTAAATAATCACATCAGATTTTTCAATAAAGCTGGAAAATGCACCTAACAATATAAAAATGCTTTCCTAAACTATCTAAAAATAAAATTTTATTTATAAGCTGTCTATGAAGAAGAAAGAACTGATTTCATACTAAGGGAAAATATTTATCAAGTGAAATTTAAGACCCAACTATTTTCTTGACTCTAAGTAAAAAGCATCCTAGTTACTAATGGTTAATAAAAACTTCTCGTATTCTTAAAAATACAAATAACATCTAATTAACTCAGCCTTAGTCACCACCATCTGATTTTTTAATGTAGCACTTAGCATGAGTGCTCACAATAACAAAAAAAAATTTCTTTTGGTTAACTCCTACCTCTCTATAAAATACTGTTTAATTGCAATAACAAGATTTTAGTTAAATATTGTTACTTCAAATCTGGTGCACTAAAAACTATTTTCAACCATTAGTATTGCTCTTCCATATTAAACAAATGTTTAAGTGATACTTACTATTCGTTTAATATTAAAAAAAAATAAGGCTCTTCCCAACACCTGTACATTACAAAAGCCAATAAAAAAGAGACAGCCACTCCAATTTTAAACTCAGCCTAAAAACCAACATTTATATATCTAAATAGTATCCTTCTTATTTTCCCAGTCAACACAAAAGAGTAATTTTCCATACAGTAAAAATAATTCTACAGCAACACTAAAAAGTCTCCCTGAATGTATTAAACATTTATTCTAACATATGACAAGGAACAGTCCCTGATCACCCTGAATATTTGAGATGTGCTTGCTTAAATGAAAAGCTTTAAATGCAACAAATAATTGAGCACCTACTCTCTACTGTGAATCAATCCTTTGGAGATGAAAGCTAATTACACATTATGAACGTATTTTTAAAAATACAGCATATTTTGCAAAAATTCCATACCAATATTTCTTTAGCAGTTTTTGATAGCTCTTCCACGTTTTTTTGGTTTTCTCCATTTTAAACACTCAATAGCACACATTTAAGTCCCAGTATTAACTTCCAGAAAAGCAGAGCTGTTAGGATTTACATAACACACTTTTAAAAATAAAATCATAGGCGTAAGACTTTGATGCATGAAAATGGGTACATTATTCTTAGAAATAAGAAACCAATTTAAGAAGTTAGACTTTCACTAAGACCACTAAGGTACGTGTTAAAGGGAAGAATTTCTCCTAAATTATTAATTGGCTTTTATCCTCACTTCCTCATTTTAGATCCAAGAAGTCCTAAAGCTTACTGTGGTATACATGGTAAAATTCTCTGGCTGGAAGCTGTTAAGACAGACAAGCCAAAATTGTGAGAGTTATCAGAGATCTAAAGAGTCAAAGGGAAATGGAGGAGCCCCGTAAAGGTTCTAAACTTAAATTGAGATCAAAGGGATCCTATAATGTACACTGACAACAAAAGGGAAGTATGATCAAAATATAGTCTCCAAAAATAAAATTTGCTCTCCAATTACATTATAATTTTCTACAAATCCACTTAAACAGATAAACACCTAATCCCTCAAAACTCAGCTACCCTAAGAACAAAGACCATTTAACTAGTTTTCTCCCCCAAGAGACCTATTGCATCAAAACTCACTGAGAATAAAACACCAGGCCTAACCTTTTAGTAAATCTGCCTCTGCAATTATAAAGGACATATAGTCAATGGGGTATACATTAACAAAAACTAAACATTTATAGCCATGTTATTTGTAAAGTACAATATACATAAAACATATATCAAAACAAGCAAACAAAATCCAAAGCAATGAAGCAGCCCAGTATGAAGAAAGCTAAGAGCGTGAAGGCAGCTTTTCTCATAATTTCCAACTTGGTATTGTTTATTTGAAGGCAAATAAGTCCAAATGCTTTGTGTGTCTAGACCTGATCAAGGTCACTATCAAGAAAAAACAATGGGTGTAGACAGCGTTCCCTCCCACGGCTACATAAACCAAATCTCCCTAAGAGTATACCGATTTCCTACATTAGATAGTAAGTTTAAAGTACCAACCTCCTGAACCACAGATCTTAACCACATAGTCTATAAAACAAATACATAATCTTTACACAGCAGTTACGGATTCTAGACTTCCATGACCACTCAGAGCATAATAAAAATGAGTATTGACCAGAAATCCCTACACAAACTCCTACTACCCAACAACATATCATTTTACAATAAAATATTTCAAACATTCTAAGGTTATGTGCTTAGTCTTCCATGATGAAACTCTCTAAGCTAGTTATTTCTACAATTATTTTGTAGAACAGAAAGTTAACTAGTTCGTATATGAACTTCAATGATTCTCTTGTTCCACCGTAAATATTAGAGCAGAATTTACAGTGGAATAAAAAAATCATGAAAAGGCGTATATTCTCCAACCTTTTAAAGAACTACTGCATTGAAAGGCACTCATCTTTTGGTTATTCCATATCAGAATGGTCATTAAATGCCATTAATGGCCCATTGATATCTCACTGATGAGTTCAGGCCGAAAAGATCAACATCCCACTACAGAGATGAATTTTAATCATTCCCACTTTTTAAAATACTATTAAGTGACACCATTTAATTTTCTGCCTCAATCTATTAGATTCTGAAATTAGCATAAAATGGATTCAAGATCCTATATTACTGTATGGCTTATATTTAAAGTCATTAAAACAGACTAAGCTCCACATGCTAAAATAGGTAAATGGGCATGGGGGAGGGGGTGGATTTCAAGAAGTAAAGCCTTACTTTTCTACTTACATAATTCTGATAGTATACTATAAAACAATTTTAAAAGGCAGCAAAGCATGCAGCTACACTTCATAAAATATACAAACTTAGAAAATTCTTAAAGGAATGCTTAATATATGAGAAAAATGGATACAAAATATAATAGTGAGAAGAACAAGCATTTCCACACCCAGTGAAGTAACAGGTTTAGGCTTGTTTGTACAGCTCCCTAAAAATTAATCTGAAAGAGTACAAAAACCAAAATTCACAAAATTGGTCAAGAGGTGGATGGGAAACATTTCACTCTAAATTAAAACACCTAGTCACACAAAATGTTACAGTTACACACTCACAAAACATTTTAACTTACTTTAGCACAGTGAATAAAAAACACCTGCACTAAACCGAGCAAAAACTATTCCTTGTCCCAAATACATTTTTTTAAATGTTTAAGAGCACCTACCCTCTCTACTGAAATTTCTAAGGCTACCTGAGTGTTTTTATTTTTTTCGAAAGTGGTGTCATTTTATTTGCCTCTCAGGAAAAACCAATAAAATTAATCAACTAAAACACAGCACTGTAATTTGCAGTAAAATCAACACATTTTTGTAAACTGTTTGGGGAAGAAAAGCAGCACAGTCTTTTCATGTAAACATAATAAGCCTGTAATATGCTGCAGACAAACGCACTGCATGGGGTGTGGAGGACCCGAGCTGATTAGATTACCACAACATCAGCCTGGGGCCGCCATTTTTAGAATCTGTAAAGGACAAAAGAGGGAAATTTCACTTTTTACTTCCCATCTCGAAAAATAAAAGAAAAAACGGGGCTATCTTCCAATTAGGTATTGATGTCTCCAGCCTCGAGTTGAATGCACCTCACTTAATTCTCTCCAAGGTCTCCAGAACTCCAACACCTTACGTTATTCACATCTCTAAAAGGAGGGGAAATAAGGGAAAAAAAAAAACCCCACAAAAACCAAAAAAAAACCCAAAACAAAACAAAACAAAAAACCCGGTGTTTACTCCAAAGCGAACTCTAGCGATTTCTCTTTGACTTTAAATTATACCATTCTTAAGAGACTCTAGCAAGAACGGATCTCTACGGAACTGAGGCCAGAAGAGAGCACTCCGGATTGTTTTTTTTCTCCCCCCCTCCCCCGTTTAGCACAGTGAACCGTTTGTTTCTTTTCTGTATCTGCTGCCACAGTGTTTGTGCCAATCCCTTGGTCAAAATAAGCTCTTCTGAAATGTGCCATATTGTGGATTCTAAGCCTCCGGTACAGTAAAGGACGGCGATAATGCAAGCGGAGTGGGGGAGGAGACTGAGAAGGCTGGGTACTGGGGTGACCACCTCAGGGGCGGGTTTACCCTCTCCCGGAGAGGATGAGGAGCTGTCTCGTTCTCCCACAAAGGGAGACAGAGACCCAGAGCGTCCTTTTAACCCTCTTGGTATTTACCAGAAAATTATACCACAGAATGCCAGGCAATTAATGGAAGAAGAAGAAAATGGGGCCTATACGGTTTTTCAGCACCTGAACAAGATGCGGTCGAGGAAAGGGAGAGCTGGCAGCTCCTGGGACCACTTCGACACAAACCCTACTAACAGTCACAAGCCTACCTCCTCACCCAAGCGGCCTTAACCCGCTGCCAATGAGGAGTGCGCCCCCTCCCTAACTCCCACTCTCAAGGGGGTTTAACTGCCAGTTTCCCCTTTCCCCAACCCTAAAACCCGCCATAATGCTCCCTTTCTAGGGTCAGGGAAGAGAAAGGATAAATTCGATTCAAATAAGCAGCGTCTTGCTCCAGCCCAGACACCTGAGAGTCAACGTCGACTCCCCCAAACCCCCTCCCAGAAGGATAAAAATGAGAGAGCCCCCTCCCCCTTGAAACACGCGTCCCTCCACCCCGCAAACCCCAAGAACTCCCAAGGAGACGACAGGCACTGACCTGTGATGTTCACACACCAGACACCCGAACCCCGTTATCTGCTCGACCCCCAAGGAGTCTCTCCACACCTCCGCGAACAGACGACCCCCCCGACAGCAGCCACTGCGGACACAGGACCCGGTTCCACACACCCCCTCCCCAAACAGCAGCGCGCAGCCTCTTCACCAGCAATCAAGGAGTAGGGGAGGGGGCACCCAGACAGTCAACAGGAACGCAGAGGCGACGGCAAG
The DNA here is from genome assembly GCF_023065955.2 of Ursus arctos. Classification (NCBI taxonomy): domain Eukaryota; kingdom Metazoa; phylum Chordata; class Mammalia; order Carnivora; family Ursidae; genus Ursus; species Ursus arctos. The sequence goes on from NW_026622985.1 coordinate 18,263,512, forward strand.
GCTGCTCAGAGTGTCTATGCCCCCTCTGTGGCCGCTCCCGAACTCAGGTACGGTCTCCGACTCGGCCCCCTGCGCCCGCTCAGTGTCACTGCCTCTCGCTCTGGGAAAATGGCGGCGACGGCGGCGGCGGCGGCGGCGGCGGCGGCGGCGGCGGCGGCGGCCGCGGCGGCAAGTGCACGGGGCCCGCCCGCCCCGCTCCGCAGGGGCAGAGGGGGAGGGGACGAAGCTGCCCGCCGCCATTTTGCTTGTGGGCTGCCGCCCGCCGTTGCCTCTCCCACAGAGGCTTGAAGATAGCCAACTGGAGGCAGAGAGGTGGGCAGAATCTCCGTCTTTTTCACAACAGGTGCATTCAACAATTCTCAGAAGGTTTGGGGAAGTTTCGGTATTTGGTGGGATTGGTTCTTTACCCCTTTTCCCTGAGCAGCCCTCAAGTTTGGATATCGGCGAGCTTGGGCACGCCACTACTGGGTGGAAGGATAAGGACTGTAGGCCCTGGGAACGGCCCCCCTCACCTCACCCTCCTAAAGCGATGCACTTTCTCCCACTCCCCAAACAACCTCAGTCTCAGTCTCAGTTTCCCCCTCCCCCTCCCCAGTCTGGCCTCCAGCGCTGGGTGAACTCGGTTGGGGTGTCACTCGACGCCCACTAGGGGCTGAGGAGGCTCCAGTGCGCAGACTCCGGGCATCGGATAAAAGCGGAGCTGGAGCGTCCAGCGCCGTCTCGATGGAGGAGCGAGAAACGGAAGAGGTCGGGGGGAGAAGCAGCAAGAAAAGTACAGCCACCGTCAGCGCCGCTTTCCTGCCACCGTGTATCGGGGTAAAAAGCTGCCGTTGCCGTCGGTGCAGTTGCCGTCGCTGCCTCCTACTTTTGGCCCCGGGGAAGGATTTCCCCGCCGGCGGGACAATGTGCGGGGTGGGGAGCGGGAGTTCCTTTATGTGGTGGTGATTAAACGAGGGAGGGACAGAGAGACGGTTATCTCGAAGAAAAAAAGGGGGAGGCCAAAGAATAAAACAAGGGTTTCCCCACTAAAATAACACGGTGATTCCGGTTCTTGTTTTCGGGGTCTTTCCCCCGAAATGGCGGTTTCCGCCTTCTCGCTCCACGGAGACCAGGAGCGCTTGGTAAGCCGAGTGGGGAGAGGCAGAGGCGGTTCGCGCAGCCAATCGGTGCCTGATGTGTTCTGTCGGCCGCGTCCCGATTGGCTAGTGATGACTTCATGCTGCAGCAGCGGGTGGGGCCAGAGCCGTCTGGGGAGGCTGTTGCAAAGGCAGAGAGGGAGAAGTGACGATGGTGATCGTTGCTGCCGCGGCTGATATGGAACCAAGCAGTGGCGAAGAGAATCTCAAGGCTCTTCCCTGAGTATTTTCTCCTGTCCCTGCGCGAGGTGAGGGCCCCGGCTCGGCCTCTGCGAAACTTTGGGGCGCTGGCGCGGACGAGGAGACACAATTCCTCCCATGACTTTTTGTAACTGCGTCAGGGCAAGATGGCGCTGGGTCTCCTTGGGGCGCGGGGGGAGAGGCACGTCCACCGCCGCCGCAGCGCATGTGACCGGGCTGCATTCCTGTGGGGTTTGGCTCCGACCCAGGCTGGTGCGGGGGAGGGGAAAGGGCTTGGGCGGAGGAGACTGTGGTGCGGTCGGCGTTGGCGGCCTGAAGAGGAAGAGATGACTGTTTGAGAACGCTTCCCCTCCCCCCTTATAGCTTACAGCTGCGGCTCCCGGGGGAAAGCCCCGGAGGGACACTCCTTCTGGGGTGTGACGGCTGTTGGTGGAGGAGAAGGTTTGGTGCCCTATTTTCTTATCTACCTTTCTCCTTGCAAAGTACTTACGTAAGGTGGCAGGTTCCTAATGTGGGAGTCGCGATCAACTGTGAGTCCCTGAGGGCCACTGGACTGAGTGAAAAGGAGAGACTAGCTGGGCCACAACGTCAAGAAGGATCAGTTATTTTCTGAGAAGACGTAAAGTTTCTCAGATCCCAGTAGAAAAATATTTACCAAATTTGGAAGCAAGCGTAAAAGATGTAAATAACATCCAGGAACACTGAAAATTTCCTAAAAGTTACCATCTGAATTTTGAGGACCCTTTTCAGGCTTTCTGTTCCTTCCCTCTGTACTTCTCATATCCTCCCTGTCTATATTCTACAAGTGTAATCTTAGTGGCTGTGCTTTTCTTTTTGAATTTAGGCCTGATTAGTAATAACAATAAAAGCCGCTAGTGTTGTAATCTATATGAAGTAGGGATGTTTTCAATACTTTTGTCTTTCTGTCGCTTCTTAACTGTGGTTTTTAAAAATAAAAGATGAAATCACTTTCGGTAAATATTAAGATTCTTGCACCATTATGAAGCCTACCTCTCTAAATCACTTCTGTAGAAGTATGGACTTTAGTTTTAGAAACCTTCTTAGTTGAAGATCTTTAGTTCAAAAGTTTTTAAGTAGTTCATCTTGGAAGATTCAGTAAGAAATACTAGTTTTGTTTTTGATTATTCTCACTTGGCCAAACAAGCAAGGTAGCCATTAACGAAACTAGTGAAAATTCAAAAGGCTTCTCCCCTTGGGTGGTGTTGAGAGCAGAGAGTTACACACAACAAAGACATTTGCAGTGAAACCTGGCTGGCTTTTTGACAGAACACATCTGCTAGGAGGAAACGTTTGCTGGACCTGAAAAGTCGGGTTTAACTCAGGTCAAGGTTATGTTATTTCCTTTAGTGTTAGTTGCAGACTTCGTAGTTCGAAAACAAGATTTTTTAATTCATTTGTTTATACTTAAACCCTTGGCTAGTTTTTGTGGCTTTTTCAGTGAAGGAACAGTATGAATGAACTGAAAAGCCTGTAATTAAACTGTAAATATTAAGTAGTACAAAGATTTTAGAGTTCAAAGTGTTTTTCCATTGTGAATAGAAAATGGGCATTTTGCATAGAAGAACTCTTGCTTGAATAACTTAGAGGATTTTTTGTCATGTATAAGTTGTGTTTCCCTTAACTGTCATAGTAGCTTTTATTTTGGCTCAGGAAAAGGGGACCGAATATGAAGTCAGGTTTTTAAGGTAATTTTCAGTCTTCCTAGCTTCCCTTTGCCTTAATAAGGAAGAGAGGCCATTTTTCAATCTAATAAACATCCTTGTTTCTGTCTTTTTCATCAGCTTGTCCACATTATTCCTAATTGCCAGATCTTGAGCTCTAGTTTTTCTTTTGCCACGTTCCTGTGGCGTTTTAACTACTACTTGGAATTACTTCTTGGACTACCTTCTTGTGTTACATGTTATCTCTGGGGAATTTCTTTTGTGCCTATGACTCTCCAGTAAGGCCTAAATTTTTATCTTAGCTGTAAGTGCAATGTTAAGGTATACAGGGGGGCCCACAGGCTTCCTCAACTCCCATTAAAAATACTGAGCTTGGTACTAGATTCCAAAGAACTTTGTTCACCCATCCCCTCAAAAAATTTTTGCTTCTCATCCTATTTCATTGAGTAAACCATACCCCAGCTTTCCTATATTTTTATTCAAATCATCTGTTATATAATTGGAAGTTTTATAACTGCCTTCAGGTGGCAGACATCCCCTAATTGGTAAAATACATAGGGAGTACTGTTTCATACGTTTGTGTGTCTGTCCACACCACCCGAAGTATTTCTTCCCACTCCTGGATAACTTGAGACTTTGCCTCCTGAAACTTCCAAATTCTTGCTCCCAAGTCCTATGAACCATTCTTTACATTAATGACCTAGCCCAGTGCTTGACACTTGGTTGGCATTTCAGGTGTACAAGTTTTTTGTGGCGGTGTGTTGTTTTTTTAGGTGGATAACACTCTATTAATAAACTTCAGTGCAAACTGTAAAACATAGCTTTCATACTTTTTCAAAAACACTTGACCACCAGGGTTTGATGAGGAAATGAAGGATTCAGAGGCTCACAGGCGAGTTTTTCTCACCTTTACCTTATATGAGAGGGGACAAGGGGCTGCTGATGGGCTATTTCTGCCTCCAGAAAGATGGGAAACAAAACTGGCTTTATTTTTCAACAGCGTATTTCTCAAATCTGGAGGCCATTTTAATCTACAAGCTTCAGTATATAAACACCAGTGATTATTTGGGTTTATAATTCTTTGATGTGTTTGGGGCTTATTAAAGTATTTAGTACTGCTTGCTCTTATACTAGAGAACCCAATTTTTTGTGCCCTTGAGTTTAGATTTTGTCATTTTTCTTGCTGTCATTTATAAGTGTCCATGTGCCATCCTCTGGTACCTACATGTGTTTCATGTATTATGAGATTGGCATTCCAGTAATAGGGCTTATTAAAATTGCATGTAAAATGGAGCTCCTTAATAAGAATTCTAAGAGTCAGATTTGAGTTTTATAAACATTGATGACCCTTTGCTGTTAAAGCTTTTGGGGTATTTTTGAATAGTGATTGTCTATCTTTTCAAGTTCAAAGTAAGAAAATACTCAGAATTATAAGGGACTTCACTGGATTTTGTTTTTATATGGAGTTTTTCTCTGCCCCACCCCTGACTTGAGTGTTGCCTAAGTGTAGAACGAAAAGATCTATGTCTGAGAATTGAACTGAAACCATTAAATATACCTTAAATTGTGATGGTTAAACATACCACCTGATTGGTTTAACTTCCTGAAAAATGAATTTAATGCTATCTCGTTCTTCCTGGGCAAGGTGTTATGTATGTTAACACTAAACCTAAAATTCGTATTTGAAAGTAGTGCTCAAAAAAAGTTTTCAGGGCTTTGGATACCTTGAATCAACTTGATTGGTTTTCTTAAGAGAAAGATAGGTTTATTCCTGAGTATTCAAAAAACATTTCAAAAGTTAACTGCCTTCTGTTATTCAAAAAGATCAGGTCTAGGGTTGCCTGGGTGGCTTAGTCGGTTGAGCATCATTCAGTATGAATTCTTGGGTTCAGCTCAGGTCATGGTCTCAGGGTCCTGAGATGGAGCCACCCCTCCCTCTGTACGAAAGTGCGCACGCGCTCTCTCTCTCTCAAATCTTTAAAAAAAAAAAAAAAATTGGGGCGCCTGGGTGGCTCAGTCTGTTAGGTGTCTATCTTGGCTGGGGTCTCTCAAAGTCCTTAAAAATATCAGGCCCATACTCTCCCTGTTAATTACTCAAATTTGAAACATCTTTAAGTATGGAGTTTGATTTGGAAAATAGAGAAACTAATAGTACTCTTCTTCCACCTGAATGATGCAAATAGGAAGCTAGCAAAAGCCCACTGTTCTAGAGTTCTCTGCAATGATTTAACAGTAGGTGTAGAAAATGGGCTCTTTAATATTCAGTGTGAATTGTAAACTTTAATGTAAAAATGGAGCCAGTGAAGAGCTAAGAAATCTATTGGAGGTCCTTTTGCTCACAGTGAGTGGTAATTTACAGAACAAAATTTCTGAATGTACCTAGTTTCACAGCTGTGCTTGCCCTATTTAGAGCTTGTGATTGTGTTTTGTTCTCTTATAAGTATTTATGGCCTTTTCCATTCCTTGCCTGTTTGCCATAAGCATTGAAGTGTGCAGAGTTTTTCTTGTATTTGTATTATAAAAGAAAATTGGGTTTGGGTGTGTTTTTTGTTGTTGTTGTTCCTTTGTTGTAAGCACACGACAAAACAGCAGTATGGTCAGCCTTGTCTTTCCGAGGTAGAGAATATACCTTCACTGAACAACTATCTCTTAAACAGTACTGGTCCTAATAAATTGGTTATTGACCTAGAGTAAATGAACTAAAACTTAAATCGAGTTAAATTATATAGAAATTTATTCTAAGAGATTATGTCACTTAATATTCCTTATCCTTAAAAGTATTTTTTGAAGTGCCCCTCCCAAAGTATATTGATATTTGTGTCTCAAATTTAAAATTATAATCTGGTTTTTCCCCTCTGAATGCTTTGTTCCTGGGACAAACTGGAACTCCAGCTCTAATTTGAATAAAATAATTGGCATTCCTACCGTATTTAAGACACAAAACATAATTCCCAGCCCTTATATTTTCAGTTAGGTTGGCAAGATAAACTATGGTAATTAGAACTTTTGAAACATTTTTATCTAAATGTTTACGTGCTGGTTTCTTCCAACTTTTATTCTACCTTTTTAAATTTAGCTCAGTTTTAATGCCACTTCCATTTCTTTTTGTATAGGTTGGTTTGTTGCTAACAGCTAACATCAAAGAAGGAAAAGATCACTGGTTAGTAAGTAAGGATATAATGGATGGAATTAAGGATTTAGGAATAACAGTTTTTGCTTTAAATTAGCAAGGTAAGCTGTAGTGGGTCACTCCTACTAGTTTAGCAAGAGTGGAGAGTTGTTGGAAAGTTGTAATTTAAACACTCATAATCTTTAACTGCTAATGAGTCTCATCACCCCCAAAAAGGAATGCTGAGTGCCCAGAAACATATTTCATACTATTGTACGTACTTCATCTCTGTTAAGTGCTACTTACCTGAGGTTGGCAGAGCAGTGATTTCCTTTTTTTTTTTTAAGATTGTATTTATTTATTTGACAGAGAGCCAGCCAGCAAGAGAGGGAACACAAGCAGGGGGAGTAGGAGAGGAAGAAGCAGCCTCTTAGCGGAGAAGCCTGATGTGGGGCTCGATCCCAGAACGCTGGGCTCACGCCCTGAGCCGAAGGCAGACGCTTAACAACTGTGCCACCCAAGCGCCCCAAGAGCAGTGATTTCAACACCACTCTCTCTTCTCTGACTTCGCTAAAGTTTATATTCTTTGTCCAAGTTATACTGTCTGAATGAAGACTTAGTTTTAAGCGGAGGCACAGGACAGTGAAATGTGTTAGGACTTGTGTTTTTTTTTTGTGTTTTTTTTTTAAGATCTTATTTATTTATTTGACACAGAGAGAGACACACCGAGAGAGGGAACACAAGCAGAGGGAGTGGGAGAGGAAGAAGCAGGCTCCCAGCAGAGGAGCCCGATGTGGGGCTCGATCCCAGGACCCTGGGATCATGCCCTGAGCCAAAGGCAGACACTTAACAACTGAGCTACCCAGGCGCCCCTGTTTGAAATCTTATTTACCCTTCAACCTTAGGGGAAGGGACTGACACTTAAGAGCCATTAATGTAGACGAGTAAGAACCTGAATGAGAGTAGGAGTAAGGAGGTGTAGTATATAAGACATTACAAAAACATGCATGCATGTTGCCTGGATTTGAAGTGAAAAAACAGCTGACTTTCAAGAAAAATAATTATTTTAAATTCGGTAGTTTTAAAAGATGAGTGTCAAAGCTGAGTGTATTCAGTCTTCATAGGAGACTGATCTAACAAGAAAGTGGACGTGTTCACATTTTAGTTCTAAGAGTGGGAACAGATTTCATTTGTTTTCTTTAGATGGCTAAATTATATGGAATAAAGTCACAGGAAAGAATGTGCAGCAGAAGGAATATAGTCAGTGATACTCTGATAGTGTTGTATGGTGACAGATAGTAGGCTACACTTGTGAGCATAGCATAATGTATAATCTTATCAGATCCCTGTTGTATAGTGAAACTAATGTAACATATGTCAACTACACTCACGTTTTTAAAAAATAAAATGAATAAAAATAAATTATATACCAGTACATAGTTACCTGAGTCTTGTTAGTCATAGTAAAAATAATTTGTTCATAACTATCCTAAGGATACCTTTTGCTTTTAGATTATTCTGTAATCCACAGACGATCACATTTTAAAGTACCCTTAAAAAAAATTTTAAATGACTCTCCAATGAGTGGAAATTTTTTGAAACCTGAGGTTTTCAGTATGCATCACCTACTTTAGGTTTCTTCTTTCTTTAGAAAGTAAAATAGCATAAACCAGTTCTGATAACTCTGGAAAACACACACTGCTTGGTTAACTCTTTAAAACCAGGTTGTTCAACAACCAGTGACTTGATTCCTAAGGAGTAAAGTAACAACCCAAATGTTTGGTGAGCACGAGATGGTTTAGCTATTATATATCCAACTCTGAACTAGGGAAAATTGCTACTGATTTGTTAGACACTTGAATTATAGGTAGATCAGAACTTAACTAACCATGTAGGAATTTATAAACAACTTCTTTTTGTTTTAAGAATATATTTATTAGAGAAAGAGCAGAGAGAGGGGCAGCGAGAGAGGCAGACTACCCCCTGAGCAGGGAGCCTGCCATTGGGCTTGACCCCAGGACTCCTGCATCATGACCTGAGCTGAAGGCAGGTGTGTAACCTACTGAGCCACCCAGGTGCCCCTATAAACCTTTTTTTTTTTTTTTTAAAGATTTAATTTTTTTGACAAGAGAGCCAGTGAGAGAGGGAACAAAGGTAGGGGGAGTGGGAGAGGAAGAAGCAGGCTCCCAGCAGAGGAGCCTGATGTGGGGCTCGATCCCAGGACTCTGGGATCACGCCCTGAGCCGAAGGCAGATGCTTAATGACTGAGCCACCCAGGTACCCCTAAACCTCTTCTTTTTACATGTAAAAAATGAATTCACTCTGACCGATCTGCACCTCTCCATCACATACACGTTATGACCAATGCCTGGTTCCCATTGTCTTTTTGATAAATTTTAATGTTTCCAGATAAAGAGGGAACCTATTCCTCCAGTTTAGTCTTATCCCTAGTATTCAGATTTTTCACGAAGGAAAGCTATGGTAAGGTAACCCACTCCTTCCTGAAGAAAACTTATTTTTTAAGTTTTATTTAAGTAATCTCCACCCAATGCAGGGCTCATATTCAGCACCCCCAAGATCAAGAGTCACATGGTTTCCAACTGAGCCAGCAGGCACCCCAAAAACTTACATATGCAAGAATTTTTCACATTCTGTAGTTGAAACCTGAAAAGGCAGCAGAAATACTCATTCTCAAGTGCACATGATAACAATAGTATGGTAGCGTAGGCACCTCTTCTCTGTCCTAAACACAACTTGTCTGACCACATCTGTGCAAGACATCCTGTGGCTACTCTCTTTATTCCCATGTTCTCACTTTATGGCAAGTTAAAGGGCAAATGGGAGTAAAAGGATAAGATGATACATCAAATGGATGATTGAAGAATCCTTTAAAAATTAAATGAGAGAGGAGCTCTTCTCATAAGATCAGACATCAGGATTCATATTCCTGGGGAATAAGGAAGAATTATATGCAGTTGTCTGCATATGTAACATTTTTAAAGTTCTATATTATGTGCTCCCGATGTGGTTGGTCTTCTAACCCTGTAGTATTTAATTGCTTAGAATATATCTTGTTGGGGCGCCTGGGTAGCGCAGTCGTTAAGCGTCTGCCTTCAGCTCAGAGCGTGATCCCTGTGTTCCGGGATCGAGTCCCACATCGGGCTCCTCCGCTGGGAGCCTGCTTCTTCCTCTCCCACTCCCCTGCTGTGTTCCCTCTCTCTGGCTGTCTCTCTGTCGCATAAATAAATAAAATCTTAAAAAAAAAAGAATATATCCTGTTGAGGGACACTTGAGTAGCTCAATCAGTCGAGCGTCTGACTCTTGATTTTGGCTCAGGTAATGATCTCAGGGTTCTGGGATGGAGCCCCACATCTGGCTCCACGCTCAGTGTGGAGTCTGCTTGTCCTCCTCCGTCTGCGCCCCCCCCACCTCTCTTGCTCTCAAATCTTAAAAATACAAGTATATATATATACACCTTGTTGAAACTCTATATGCTACGCTTTGTTAGTTGCTACTTCTGTCTTTCCTGTTTTCTTTAGTTTCTTCCGCGTAACTGTTGGTATTTCCCAGTGCTATGTCCCCAGCCACCTTTTCACCAGTTGTGTTAATCAATTTCCACATCTTTACTTACTGAGGATTCTAGAATTCAAACTAAACAAATTCAAAACTGAACTTTTTCTCTCTCTACTTTATTTCTTGAATTTCATTTTTTGGTTAATGATTCTCTTGTACCCTTCTAGCTTAATGATCAAACATCTTTCCAAAGCACACCTTTTTTGCTAAAAACTCTGCAAATAGTTGCCAGAGATTGAGGATCATGAACACCACTAAAGTTAAAATGACCCAAGTTTCAGGCAGTTGGGTGGCTCAGTTGGTTAAGCATCTGCCTTCAGCTCAGGTCATGATCCCAAAGAGCCCCATGTCAGGCTCCCTGCTCAGCAGGGAGTCTGCTGCTCCCTCTGCCCCTCCCCCCACTCCTGGTCTCTTCCTAATTCACTCTCTCAAGTGAATAAATTAAAATCTTTTTTAAAAAAAGGTGACACAGGTTTTAATATTTGCTCTTCCAGGGGCACCTGGATGGCTCAGTTAAGTGTCTGCCTTCGGCTCAGGTCATGGTCCCAGTGTCCTGGAATCGAGTCCCACATCAGGCTCCTTGCTTGGTGGGGAGCCTGCTTCTACCTTTGCCTGCCACTCGCCCTGCTTGTGCTTTCTCTCTGGCAAATAAATAAAATCTTTAAAAAAATAAGTAGGCTCCATGCCCACCATGGAGCCCAGTGCAGGGCCTGAACACAGGACCCTGAGATCAAGAGTCAGGCACTTAACCGACTGAGCAACCCAGGCCCCCCCATATGTTCTCTTTTCTATTGACTAATGAGATGATGACAGGCAGTGTCTCATTCATCTTCATAGCTAAAGTGCAAAGTTCCTGGCATAGAATAGGTACCCAGTTTTGTTGCACAAATAAGATAATTAGCTTTGATGCCAGGTGCCTGAAAATTTTGCCATACCTATGTTTATGGTAATAGCAAGTCAGTGAAATACGAAATTGAATGCAACGTGCTCTGATTTATTCCGTACTATCATGTTAAAAACTTTGAGGTGTTTTTCCCCCCCACTTTTTTGGACACATATTTTGCCAGTTTTACTAGCTCTCAAATCTGGTTTCTGTCACGTTCCTCTTGCTGAAATATTTGTACCTGTTATTGTGCAAGCCAGGACTAGGCCTTTACACTATTAGTTTATAATCTAGTTTAGGATTAAGCCATGTGGGTATAACTATAAATGTTCAAGCAGAACCCCTGCTCACAGGTAATGTGTTTCACAGAGGAAATCACATTTTTGGACTAGGAGGCAAAATGTTTGTGAATTTCATTAGTGACAGGTTATGGGCATTGAAGTGCAACATATTTGTACTTGGCATAGCTTTATGTGCAAAAGCATAGAACAGGAATAAAGGACATGTGTTTAAACTACAAGAAACCAGTTTGACTAGGCTTGCATGCAATACATGAAGAGATAAGACTGGAAAAGAGGATGGAATGTGACAAGATGATTTCTTTTTTTTTTTTTTAATTAATTTAGATTGCTAGTGACGCTCAAGACTTATTTTTTCCTTTTCTGTTTCGAGGAAGTCCTCTCAAGGAGGGAAGTGACTGGCAAAAAAGTCTTAGATTGGACTGGACTCAGCTATTACCAACTAATCCCAAATTGAAAACTAGACCATTAGTAAAAACCTCGTCTTCCTTATCTCACTTTTAGGTGGGATTAGGGTTAGAAAAAGTATTTGGTTTCTTTTTAAAAAACAAAAAAAAAGCTGTTTTTTTCTTCCTAGTTGGACATAAAAAGCGGGAATGAGAAAGCAAGTGTGATGCAGTCTGATGACTTCCTTTCCTGTTCATGCTCACCTGTTAGAACCTACGTGGCTTTTTTGTTGTTTAGATTTTATTTTTTTAAAGATTTTATTTTTAAGTAGTTGCCACACCCACCATGAGGCTCGAACTCACAACCCCAAGATCAAGAGTCGCATGCTCCACCAACTGAGCCATCCAGGCGTCTCTACAACCTACATGTTCTTGATGAACTTGCTTCGTCTGTAAATTATTTCATTGTCTGCGAATATGTAGTTTAGTGCCTGACAGCATTAGATTGTTGATAACCACTAATAATAAACATGGATTTAAGAGATTTCTGGCAATTTAAATTTTACGCTAAGAATCCATGTAGCACAGGCAACCTGTGTCTACCTATGTAACAAAAGCCGGAACTGGTTATTTTGCTCCTGCATCAGGAAGTATATCTTGACACCTGCATTCCTACTAAAATTCTAGACCCAAAAGAATTTATTAGGATGCTTCAGTTTCAGATTAATATTTTTGTTCATGTTAAATTCATAATGCCCATGCCAAGTGCATTTTTTATGGCTTTAGGACAACATACACACATTTGGCAATCAGAAATCCTATCATTGTTGTAATAGATAAATGCTACCCTTGTATGACCAAGATCTGACCATATAAAACTGTAAGAAAGTTGTGATTCTGACTTGATAATAGTCATATAGAAACAGTTATAATTTCCAGGTGACTTTCATGTTCTCACCATTTTACAGTGTATATTTCAGAAGAACTTACCCATTTATAGATCTGGGAGTATACCCATTAGAAAGCAGAAGCAATTTATTGTATAATAGTACCCACTTAAGTTAGGACATTGACAAGGAAAAAGTGTCATCACTGGCATTTTTCTTTTATATAAATACATAATGTATTCTGTACATGAGAAGTTTTTTTAGAATTAGTATTTCCTGCCAGAGCAGATTTCTATATTACACTTTTTTTTAAGGGAGGCAGGGGATGGGGGGTAGAAAATCTTTTTTATTTATTTTAGAACACACACGCAAGTTGGAGCAGCAGTGGAGGGCAGGGAGAGGGACAAGCAGACTCCCCACTGAGTGCAGAGCCTGACACTGGGCTGGATCTCATGACCCCAGCTGAAACCAGTACTTGGGCACTCAATAGAGTGAGCCACCCAGGTGCCACCTACATATTTGTACATTTTGACCCAACCATGAGCTAAAATGTCCATCTTCCACGCATGATTTTTGTCAGCCTTACTGGTACTTGACAAGATAGTTTTTCTACTTCACAAAAGAAGTCTGTCCCAAGTATAACACCTGTGTGAAACTAAAACAAGTTTCAGTGTGCTTTTGTTTTTTTTTAAACATATGCCTAAGCCCTCGTTTCATCATGTGAGATGTCACCAAATGTGGTTTCCTGGGTGAGCTAAATATTCTTATTATAGCAAATACCTTTTTTCTGAAGGTTCTTGGCTCCCAACAGTTAAACATTCTGAAAAACAAAGTTTGACTTACAGTGCTTTTATATCAAGTGTCTGGTTTGTGTGTATATTTATATTGTATGCTCAAAACGCAGGGGGAGGGGGCACAGCTATATTAGATACCGATTCCTGTTTTTTTAAATGTTGACATACAATTAAAGGTTAGAACCAGCTAAGAATGAATACCATTTATACTTAATAAATGTCAGCTGAACTTGCATTATCTTTGTTTTTATGGTGTATCCTACAGCAATAAGTTGTTGTTTGGGGTTTTTTGTGGGGGGGGGGAGGCGGTGAGGGAGCACGAGGAGGAGAGGGCAGAGGGAGAGAGAGAATGCTAAGCAGGCTCTATGCCCAGTTGGGAGCCTGATGCAGAGCACTTATCTCAGGACCCTGAGATCATGACCTGAGCTGAAATTGAGTCTGACACCTAACTGAGTGGGCCATTCAGGCACCCCAGCAATTAGTTTTAGTGCTGGAAGAGATGGATTTTTGATTTAGCCCTCTTTACAAATGAGGAAATTAATATCCATCAAGATAACTTAGATTTCATTTCAGTACTTTATTTACATAGGTGTTTTCACATTTGATCCTACTTTTCCTTTCATTTCTGTTTGAATCCTTTATTTAATGTTTATGTTAAATCCATTTTTTAAAAGATTTTATTTGAGAGAGAGTGTATGAGTTAGGGAGAGGAGCACGGGGGACAAACAGACTTCCTGCTGAGCAGGAAGCCTGACACCAGGCTTTATCTCAGGGCTCTGAGATCATGACCGGATCCAAAGTCAAAACACTTAACCGACTGAGCCACCCAGGTGCCTCAACTCATTTTTATTTTCTATACTTTTTATAGCCTGTGTCTTGATCTCACCTGGGTGATCATTAACATTAAATAGCTAATTTTTGGTTCCTATATTTACTGCCCTCTCCCATTTTTTTTTCAACCCCTGTACTCTACAGACTTTCCTCTTGATCAACAGCTATACCATTTCCGGGGCGCCTGGGTGGCACAGCGGTTAAGCGTCTGCCTTCGGCTCAGGGCGTGATCCCGGTGTTATGGGATCGAGCCCCACATCAGGCTCCTCTGCTAGGAGCCTGCTTCTTCCTCTCCCACTCCCCCTGCTTGTGTTCCCTCTCTCGCTGGCTGTCTCTATCTCTGTCGAATAAATAAATAAAATCTTTTAAAAAAAAAAAAAAACAGCTATACCATTTCTGTAGTTAATGTAACAGTGTATATACTCTTCTGTAAATACATGTGTATCAGAGTCCTCTAAATTTATTATTGCTGGGATGCCTGGCTGGCTCAGTCAGTGGAGTGGAACTGTGCCCTTTGATCTTGAGGTTGTAAGTTCGAGCTCCACACTTAGTTTACTTAAAAGTAAAATTTTTGAAAAATAAATTTGTTATCCTTGCCTCTGGAGGTAAGAATGAGTTGTATTTATCACTGACCCAACAAAGTTTGGTATTACAGAAGTTCTCAGCCTTTGTAAAGATGACCAGAAGTTAGCACAGTTAAATTGAGAGGGAAACCAATACTCAAACTTGTATTAAGCTACAAAATAAATTCACCTCTTAAGTTGCATTTAGGTAGTAAATTACTTCCTAATTTATAGCTTTACGTCCAAATAGCTTTCTCAGAAACTAAAAACACTGAAAGTAGTAGAGTGAGGTTTATGTTATAAAAATCAATATATGCTCATAAGACCTTAATAGCTATGATGTACAATTGTTTCTGTGTATCTTTCCCCTTTTTCTATCAGCTAAATGGGAAAATTATGTTCAAGGATAAATTGAGAGTATTTTAATTGGAGGCCTAGATCAAAGTGTGTAGTTTTTTAAGGTTAAGCTCTTCAAACTCATAGTTAAGTTGTCCATACAGGTGCTTGGTAAAATCAGTTATTTGTGGAAAAGAAGTAGATGCTTGGTTTTCTATGCATAGAAAAAAAAATTTCCAAAAGATTAAATATCTAGGTTATGTTTCCATCTCTAAAACAGTCAAATCATATGTTCCCTGGAATTAATTTTACATTGGTAGATAAACTAGAATGGTTTTCCATGCCATGCATTTTTATAAAATAACTATAATTTGTATGAAAGTTAAAATATTCTAAATATTAATTAGCAAAGTAAAATAAAGGAACCAGATGACAAAAATCAACAGTGCTTGAGGAGACGGAGAGAAGACAGTTATGCATTTAATACCCTGGAAAGAGAATTCTCAGTGGAAAGTATGTCTTTAACTGCCTAAAATTTGGTATTTTAGAACTCATTACAGCCAGACCAGTGAACTTTTTTTTTTTTTAACTTTGGGCTCTAGTATAATGTTCTTATGAAGGTAATTGTAGGGTATTGGCTCTCTTTGAGAGAGGACTAGGAAGAGGTTTGAAATCACAGTCCATGTGGACTTAAAGCTACGGATTTTTGTACACCTGAAATTAACATAACCCTGTTATGTTAATTATATTTGAGCTTAAAAATAAAAATTTTGAAAAAGCTGTGAATTTTTTAAAGTATTTTCAGTAGTTAGAGTCTGATTATTCATGCTCTTTGTAGCCTCTCTGTCTCACTGGCAGACCTTACTTTCTTGCTCATCCTGCTGTTACTGTGCATCAGGGAGGCATTGTGTACCAGAAGGCCTTCAGCTACTTGGGGAAAAGGTGCTTATAAGAACAGGGTAATTATTGGGACGCCTGGGTGGCTCAGTCAGTTAAGTGTCTGCCTTTGATCCCAGGGTCCTGCAGTTGAGTCCTGCATCGTGCCCCCGCTCAGTGGGGAGTCTGCTTCTCCCTCTGCCTGCTCTGCCTGTCGCTCCTCCTGCTTGTGCTCTCTGACAAAACTAAAAAAAAGAACAGGGTAACTATTAATCATAATAAACAATTTTTGTCAAGGTGCATGGGTAACTCTTGTGTATTAGTAGCTGTAAGTGACTAGATAGCTTCTCAACAAGCAGGTTAGATTTGTTCCTTCTGAATCACGGACCTCACACACTAGGTCTAATGTCTCATAGGAGCTTTGATAGCATAGAATGGTTAAGATGGGAAAGGCTCACATTCTCTATCCCGTTCAAACAATACAGAGCCATTCTTTGAGAACAGGGTTTAGGACAAATAGCGTTTATCCAGATCTCTAGGATATGAATCAACAAAGCAATTAGGAAACTCTTGTGTGTTTTTTTGTTAGAATGTATGAGATTTGGTATATATGAGACAAACTAAAGAGTTGGCAGGGTTTTAGAGCTGTTGAAATCCATTGGTTTCCAGACTTTGGGATTTTTTGAATGAATCAAATGATAATATGGATAATAAACCTAGTTGCCAGTTTTAGTTCTTAAAATAGTGATAGCGTATGCAACATTTGGTTTTAAAATAGTTATTAACAGCAAATAAAGACAATTTTTTTTAAAGATTATTTTGAGAGAGCGAGTTTGAGCGAGCACAAGCTAGGGCAGGTGGGGGAGGGGATAGGGCACGGAGGGGCAAACAGACTCCCTGCTATGTGGGGTCCTGGGATCAGGCCCCAAGATCACTACCTGAGCTGAAGTCAGATGTGTAATCAACTGAGCCACCCAGGTGTCCCAGGGCATATGATTTTAAAAATGAAATTGTCTTTTTGAAAAACTTGCCACATGATTCTCATTTTGCTGTAAAATAATGAAAAATTGTCCAGATTTCATTTTGGGCTATTACTTGGGAATCATTCGTGTATCTCAGCACCTGTTCTATGACAAGGCAGTCTTAGAAGTAAACAAATGTGTATATTATATATATTTCCAACACTCTAATTAGGGTAAATCCAGAATAACAGCCATTAAAATTATTTGCAAAGAATCATTTCAAAGTATTACATACTACAAAGAAATGGTAACAAAAATAGGGTTACAATTTTGTGGGACTTTTGCATAAGTGTTATCATAGCAATGGGTAAAGAGGGATGCTTGGGTGGCTCAGTCAGTTAAGCATCCGACTCTGATTTTGGCTCAGGTCATAATCTCGGGGTTGTGAGATCAAGCCCCAGGTTGGGCTCTGGGCTGGGTGTGGAGCCTTCTGAAGAATCTGCCTCCGCCCCTCCCCCCCTAAAAATAAATAAGCTTAAAAATATATATATATATATGGGTAAAGAAAGTAAAGTAGAATAGTTTCACTGGGTCTTTCTGGATTGTAGGCTTACAGATGGATTTTCTGCAACAGGCATGTATTACCAGAAAGCACTTTTTTCCCCAAAGTTATTCTAGTTTGTAATGATATTGGAAAATGGTTGTACATTAACTAAAAAATGGGATACAAACTAAAATCAGTATGGTTTTAGCTTGTCAGAAATCTAGGCACCATCCTCAGTCCTTTAACACCATGTGTCCATTATGTCCATAGTAATGTCCGTTTTAACCTTTTTATTTCTTGGTCTGCCTGCCCTTGTCTTCATCATGACTACTACTTCATGCCTGGCATAGAGTAGTCAGTCACCCTGAATATTTGCCAAATAAATGAATTATTAAATATATATAAAACCATGTAGTAGCCTCCGTGCTTACCCTGGCTATAATCTTACCCTTCAAATTCATGTCATCCTTCAAAGTAGTTTTACTAAAATGTGAATCTGATCTTACTGGAAATGCTTTAATGGAGGAGGCCTTGTTCCTTAGGATGGCAACCAAGGCCCTGTGATCTAGCTCTGCCTTTTTTCCAAAGGTTGAGTTGCACCTTCTTTTGCTTCCACACCCATATTACTACTGCCCTCAGTTCCCCAAAACCTACTTTGTTCTCTGACTTTTTGTGTGTGATCATCTCTTCATGAAGTACTTCCTGCCTATCTCGCCCTTGGAATGCATCTTTCAGTTCAAGTGTTTTTCCAAACAGTTCATTGTTCTTTACAATTCCGTGTAGCTTTTATCCAGCTCTACTACTGCACTTAATGTAGTTTAAGTATTTAGAATCCCCTCACCCTGTTAGAATGCGAGCTCCAGAAAGGTAGTGTTTCACTTTGTCTCCCTGAGATAAATACATAGTTCTTGCATTAATATCTAGGACATAGTAAGTGCTCACGTAAATGTTTGGCTTTATTAGGTTTCTTTCCTCTTTGGTATAAATATAAATCTGCAAAATAGCTCCTAAACTTAGATTGTGAAGAGAAGGAAAGAAGATTCGAGATGAATTTTTGTAGTTAAGTTAGACCTAAAATTGCTAATGATTTATGCCAAAGAGCAAAGCCATTCTTATTCTTTAATAATAATAATAATTGAACATCTGTTCTTAGATGCAATAACTAGGTGCAATTATCTTGAAAGAATAACGATCCTAGGTCAAATATCCTGGCACTACTATCTGTTGCAGGCAGGTTTTTAAAAGCCTCTCAACAGTGTTGTGCTGGGCAAAGTGAAAATTCCCCTCCATCCTCTGGTGCTTGGTTATAAATTTTTATTTTTCACATTTAACAACTACCTTTCCAATGCATAGAAAAAGATAACTATAAAGGTATTTTAACTTAGAGAAGATAACTTTCCCATAGCGAACTTTTCTTAACAGTTCCAGCAACCGGCTATTAATAGGATGAAAGTTCAGGGCTAGATTCTGGCATCTTATTTTTTTAATTTTTTTATGATTTGTCAGCGTTGCACGTATGCAAACGGGGGGGGGGCGGCAAAAAGAGGGAGAGGGAGAAACAAGCTCCCCGCTGAGCAAGGAGCCTGTTGGAGGGCTCGATCCCAGGACCCTGGGATCATGACTGGAGCTGAAGGCAGATGCTTAACCAACTGAGACGTCCTCCCAAAAAATCCATTTTTTTTTTAATATTTTTTTATTTTATTAATTTGACAGAGAGAGACAGCCAGCGAGAGAGGGAACACAAGCAGGGGGAGTGCGAGAGGAAGAAGCAGGCTCCTATCGGAGGAGCCTGATGTGGGACTCGATCCCAGAACGCTGGGATCACGCCCTGAGCCGAAGGCAGACGCTTAACGACTGCGCCACCCAGGCGCCCCAAAAAATCCACTTTTTAAAATTAGTTTCCCTGCTATATGGGAATGTTAAAATGTTGCAAGTCAGTGCTTCCCAAGCCAGTTTGGTCACTGTAATTATCTGGGAAGCTTATTAAACTATACATTCCTGAACTCCACACCCAAACTTCCCCAGAACAAGATGTTAGGCGTCACCATTCCTAATTTTTTTAGGATGTAGCAATTCTTGAAGAACCATATGCTGAACTACTTAGTGTGACCCAGGAATGCATTTTGGCAAACTTTAGGTTTTTTAATATTGATTTAAGAGAGAGCACAAGCCAGGGGGAGAGGCAGAGGAAGAAGCAGACTCCCTGCTGGGCAGGGAGCCGGACACAGGGCTCAATCCCAGGATCCTGGGATCATGACCTGAGCTGAAGGCAGAAGCTTAACCAACTGAGCCACCAGGCACCCCAAGATGTCTATTTAATAAACACTTAGATATGTGAAATGAGGTGTTTCACTAAAAGGTCTATACAAACCTACAGTATAAAGAATTCTTTTCAGTTCTCTTTTGGGAAGTGTTGCTGTAATAGACCTGTCCAACCTAAGAAGCTTGGAAGTACTGTTGTCATGAACAATTTCTTAAATTTCTTCTTAGTAACTTCATCAGAACAGCAACATAAATTGTTTTCAAAGAAATTTAGAATATTCTGATGGACTGAACTTTTCTCTAGTAGATAAAAGCCAAGTATTGTTAGCCTGGAAACCAGTCCATGTGGTTTTTTGGTGTTCTGTTTAGGTTTTTTTGGTGTTCCGTTTTGTTTTTTTAAGTGTGTTTCGGTTTGTTGTGAAAAAGAAACCTTATTTCTAAACTCCCACCTTTAATATACGAGCACCTTAAAAGGAGAGGAGCTATTGGGGCACCTGTCTGGTTCAGTCACTAGAACATGCAACTCTTGATTTTGGGGTTGGTAGTTTCAAGCTCCACATTGAATGTAGAGGTCACTTAAATGTAAAATCTTCTATGGGCGCCTGGGTGGCTTAGTTGGTTAAGCTCGGGTCATGATCCCAGGATCCTGGGATCGAGCCCTGAGTTGGGCTCCCTGCTCAGCAGGGAGCCTGCTTCTCCCTCTCCTCCCCATTCGTGCTCTCTGTCGCTGTCTCTGCCTCTCTCTCTCAAATAAAGCCTTTAAAAATAAAATGTTATAAAAAAAATTTTTGGGGGGGGAAGGAGGGGCACCTTGGTTGGCTTGGTTGGTGGAGGGTGCAACTCTTGGTCTCCGGGTTGTGAGTTCAAGCCTCACTTTAGCTATCATTTAAACATAGTGACATTTCGTCCTACAGCTTTTACAGGGAATCAATTCTGAGATGTGTAATTTTTTTCTAAGGTTTTATTTATTTATTTGACAGAGCACAACCAGGGGGAGCAACAGGGAGAGGGAGAAGCTGGCTCCCTGCTTAGTGCGGGGCTCAATCCCAGGACCCCAGGATCACAGCCCAAGCCAAAGGCAGACCCCCAACCGACTGAGCCACCCAGGTGCCCCTAGACAGTGTGATCTTTTAATGAAGGTTAATGTTTTCCCTTAAAGCTTAAACCAGTAATTTTAAATTCTGTAAGTGCAGCTCAGTAGAAAGAAGCCGCACTTCATTTAATATTCATAATTTAAGAGTAGTAGATCTTAAGAAATGAAGAAGTCATGAGCTAGGACTTTAAGGATCCACTTCAATGTAAAAAAATTCAGTCCTAATGCCAGTAAATACTCCCATCATGTAATTCCATGTTTTGGTATCCTTTTCACCAACCAGCTTTGAGTTAGACTTGCTGTGTAGTGATGGAGGTAATGTACTCGCCTAAGAGGTTTAAGTTTACTTTCTTCACAGATTGATGAATTGTTTTGAATTTTACATCATTATTAAAAAAGCTAAATATAAGGAGCTACAAATTACTTCAGCAAGTCAGTAATACAGCCAAAGCTGGGGAGATACATATGAAAAAATATAAATACAAAAAAAATTCTTTCATCAAGTTGGCGGTAAACATTGTGTGAGACATTGTTTCTGAGAACATGGACATGTCTTTTAGTCTGGAGTAACTTCTACAGTGGTCCCTGTATTATCCAGAAGATTAACCAGGAACAAAAAATACAATTTAATTTCCCTTAGATCAAGGTTAAGCTCATCCAGGTCTTTCCTGTTGATTCTGCCAAGCTAGTTCCTGGGCTACACTTCACTGGATGCTAGGTAGGAACACTGGGAATCTTGTTCATCCATTCATAGGCATCACTGTTCAGATGATGAGGGGTTTGGCTACCCTCAGAGGTATGGTTACTCTCTTATACCCTCGCTTCGTTGAATTTCTTTACTTTGACATTCAGAGCTCCGGGCAGAAGTCACTTACTAGTTTGGGGGACTTGGGTATTTTTTTTAAGTTAAAGGATTGGGATTCTCCAAATTGAAAACCAAAGTCCACATCATTAGCTATGGGATTTTTTAATATGAAAGGCAAAATACAACACAACTGCAGTTAAGAGTAAATAAGTAAGATAAGTAATTGTGTAAAAAGGAAAGAAATTAAGGACTGGATTTTAACTCACCCTGCCTAATAAAGTCGTGGTTGAAAGGATAAATGAGGTATGGAATTTAGTCCTTCCAACATTCCATTGTGTTAATCATTTTTCCTGTTCAAAGAGGCAGCAAGGAGTAATTTCAGTGGCTGCAGTTACAAATAATGTGCTATATAAGCTCCCAAGTGCAGAGATAAGAATGGAGTTATGGTTGTCAAAGAGAACTTGGCCTTCATTCTTTTTTATCATTTGATGGTTTCTGTTGCCCCTAGAGAATCATCTTAAGATATCACTATTCCTGAAACCAGAGTTTACACAAGTGCCAAACACATGAACAAAATACCCTACTAAAATTCCTCTCAAACACTGTATTTTTTTAAGACTTTATTTTTAAGTAATCTCTGCATCTAGTGTGGGGCTTGAACTCAACAACCCCAACATCAAGAGTTGCGTACTCCACCAACAGCCAGCCAGCCACCCCTCAAAAACTGTATATCTTCAGAGAGCAGGTGTATCTGCAGGCTGTCACAGTGGTCCTGCTCAATTCAGCATAAGCGTAACAAATACTAGTGGAGACTGACAGAATTTAGGATTAACCTAAAACCCTCTAAGGTATCCAGTATTAACTAATTCCTCTCCCTCATTATGCAAGCATTAGTTTGCCTAAAAAGTGATTGACTTTTTTGTCAAATAGCCACAGTGATTTTGGGGCAGTTCATTGCATCTTTGGACAGCTCTTTTTCCTTTTGGGACTGTAGAACTGAATATCCTAAATTAATTCTGTGCCACAAAAACATTAGTAAAATAAGGAATTGGGTACATAAGTGGCAGACAACATAGGTTATTAGGACACATAGCTTACTCCATCAATAAACCAACTAAACAAGAAACTACTTGAGAAACTTTATATTAGAGGTTTTTTTTTTTTTTTTTACTAGTATTATTTTCAAATCTATGGAAATATTTTCATAAAATAACTATTTCATTGCTAGCTACTAGAATTACAGTTGCAATTTTTAGGAGCTGTTTGAGATGTGAGATGTAAACATAACACTGAAATTATACATGTAAGTGTATGATTGTAGCATTGTTTCAATAAACTTAAATCTTACTTTCAGTGATTTTTTTTTTTTAAGATTGTATTTATTTGTCAGAGCGAGCACAAGCAGGGGAGTGGCAGGAAGTGGGAGAAGCAGCCTCCCCCTCTGAGCAAGGAGCCTGTTGAGGGGCTCGATCCCAGTACTCTGGGACCAAGACCTGAGCCAAAGGCAGATGCTTAACCTACTGAGCCACCCAGGCGTCCCGCTTTCAGTGATTTCTTACTTTAATCACAGAGTTTCTCTTCCCCCAGCGTGTAGCAGGCATATATTTTAATACTTGCTGTATTAATTGGCCAGACAGAAGCACACAGTGATAATGTGAGATGCCAAAAAGTATCATGGTGAAGACCAAATTGAATTAAATACCTAGCCAGAACTTTTTAAGTTACTGTGACCATACGTGCACACAAGTGAGATTTACTCTTTCTCCCAATAGGGACTAGGAAAGAAATGGGCGAACTACAGGAAGCACAGCCTGGGAGTTAAAGTTCTTTAAAAAGTTGTTGAAGGCTTGAAGGGGGTCCCCATGTGACTTGATACTGTTGCTTGAAAAGCCTAGAATACTTCCTGGGTGGCCTTATGCTTCCCCCCCCCAAAAGTAGATTCCTGGACTAGAGCAGTTACAGGAAAAACTTTGAACGTAAGATTTCTAAAAACAAATAATGCTGAAATGGCAACTAGTTTACCGGAGAGCCTGCTGTTCTTCGAGGGATCAGTCAGTACATAGAGGGAAGCTGGCTTAGCCAGGAGGTCAGAATACAAATATCGTAAGAACTAGCTAATGAATAGGCAAATAATTATATGTAGCATGTCACAGCCAGTAGATGGAGTAATATGATGCCACCATTAAAATGAATTTATAATAACATGTAAAAATTGTTTAGGCATATTTAAACTATTAGGATAGGGCTTTAATACCCTATTGCATTAGAGACGCACAGAAAGAAAACGTAAAGATGTATCTCCACTGCAAGCAAATAGACATATTTTGATTTAGTGCATACTTCTCTAGTAGTTTTACTTAATCTCACTCTTGCCTATTGAGTGTTAAGTAGTTTGGTTATATAGCAGCATTCTCTGAAGTATCATGTTGGCAATACCCTTATTTTAAAGAAATGGAAACTGCTAGGTTAAGTAAATTGTGAACCAAGGCCTGTATCATGCTCAGTATTCAAAAAGAATAAACTGATAGGATAAATGACATTAATAAATGGAAGATTTGCCTCCTCGCTGGAAAAACTTAACCTTCAAAAGATGGCACTACTACATTAAACTTTTACTGAAGTGGAATCACAAATTACTATAAATGCTTTTTTATTACTCGACAGGCTACTAGTAAAGTTAATCAGACATAATAAACATTGTCAAGATTTTCTTTTAAGATGGACTCTTAGGTGTAAGCATTTTATAAGACAGTTATCAAAGCTGTATTGGACTTCAGTTTGGTCATCCACGCATGTACATCCTAAATGTAGCTGCCCTCTTTGGGCAGCCTCTGTTTGACTCGTGCCAAAATTTAAAACAGGGCTGTGTAAACTTAATCACATTCCCCAAAAAGAATTTACTTTGTGAGGCATAAATAAGTAACGTTTATTTTATTCATGATTTCACAAGATAGACTGAATAGAGTTTAAGTTGCAAAATATGCTATTCTGCTCAGAAAACCCCATGCAGTTCTCTGGTTTTCGTGTTTTTGTTTTTTGTGGTGAAACACATGAGTACTGCCCTCTTAAATTTTGAAGTGCACTGTACAGTATTGTTTCTCCAGCTTTTGTTTCTCACTTTCAGCTGCCTGGTCTTTTCTAAGTTTCCCCCTTTAAGTCTTTCTTTCTCATGCATATTTAGCAGTTGTGGGCACTATACAACCTTAGCAAATACATTCTTGGTTAGGATGTAGCAAATACAATCAGACTTTATGTCCTGCCGTGTAGCACTTATCCTTAATGCAAAGTCTCACTCAAGAACCCTGTAGTGTCACAGAGGACACACTACAGAGGAGACACAGTGTACGTCTAACATCTTTGGGGAGTGTCTCACTGGGTTAAGCTGCTAACGGCACTTTTCCTCAACCTGGGCCTTTAGTCAACATTAACAAAGGTAATAAAGAATTGCAAATTTTAATCATAAATAGGTGGAGGAGAACTTAGACTGGTTTAATAAAGTTGGAATACGTTATATCTGAGCCTGAACATTTTAAATAAATAACAAAGTCTTTGTGAAACAGGTTTTTCTACAGAAAGGCCAGTTTCCATCTAGCACATTTCATTTGGCTGTGTTCCTTTATACTATATAGAATTTAAAGAATTTCAAAACAGATTGCATCTTTGCACAGGTTATTCAGTTTTATGGCTGTCTACCGCTATAGATAATTTCCATCTGATTCTACAAAATCTACAAGTTGCCAGGATAACCTTGGGATCAACCACAGAAATAATTCTAGGCAAGCATGATGTATTTGTCTCTCAGCCAGTGGTTTGTTTTTTGAGATTTTATGAATTATATGACAGAGCACAAGCAGAGGGGGCAACAGGCAGAGGGAGATGCAGGCTCCCCGCTGAGCAGAGAGCCAGACCCTGGGGGGGGGGGGCGGGTGGTGTCCATCCCAGGACCCTGGGATCATGACCTGAGCTGAAGGCAGATACTTAACCGACTGACCACTCAGGCATCCCAGGATGCACATTTTAAAAACCATTGGCTTATGGGGCACCTGGTCTTCAGCTCAGGTCAGGATATGATCCCAGGGTTCTGGAATCGAATTCTATGACAAATGAATTCTTTTAAAAAAAAAATCGGGCTCCTGGGTCAGTCTGCATTAGAATTACCTGGTGCCTGTTTAGAGTTCAGATGCTTGACAAACCTACCAAGTCAAAATCAGATCATTTCTATATTTTGAGAAGACAACTGTAATCAAAAGAAATGCTCCCTTTTTGAGATCTTGAAACGGCAGTGAGGAGACTGTTCTCTTTGAACGTTATCTATTTAGGAACAATACTATAATAATGGGATGTTATGAAATCCAGATGAGTATTTTAACAGGCTTTTAGGAATGCAAAAAAATAGGGCACTGCATAAACAACTGCAAGGAGGAGTGTATTTGAGCAGTCTTGGATGGGGGCGGGGGAAGCTTTTAATTTACAGTGCAATCCTACAGGGAAAGGAGGGGGGAGAAAATGCTTTTGAGCTGCACACAGAAGAATTGCATCATATACAAGATTTGTTGGATAGTCCCTCTCCTGTGTATTCCTGTTGAACAGGAAAACTAGTCATTAAAAGTAACTTGATATAAAGATAATTGTAGGAGATGAGAGAACAATAAAATACCACTCTCATCTATTGTCAGGGAAGGGGATTGGCTGGGCCAAATAAGTTAAAATAAGGGAATTAACAATCATCAATACAATGTTGATGTAAAAGGAAGTTACCTATCTGCATAGTAGGTTCCACATAAAGGGATACTGCAATCCAAATGACCGTTAATAGGCTTTAAATGTTTTCAACAAGTTATATTAGTTACCTTGTGAACCCAACCGTAACTGGGAAATAGTCAAGGGTAATCCAGGAACAAAATCCAGGTTCATTGTACATTGAAGAGTAAAGCTTTAAACACGCCCTACATGTGGATTAAGACAGTGACTGATTAGAATCCCTTTTCTGGTGGTTTTGTGGAACCAAATTATTTGCACTGAAGAACCACCATCTGTTTCCCAATAGAGAAAGGAAAATAGTAGGGAAAGGCAACATACCCTGGGTTTCCGGAGTAGTCCTTTGAAGTACCTTTTCCCACTCTTAACTGACCGAGACTATAACCTTCGTTTGTTTCAAGCTCCCAGAAGATAAACTTAACCTTTACACGAGTTACTTCCAGAGATGTTTCCCTTGCCCGCAACTACACACATCCTTAGTTTTGTGTCAGAGGCCTTTAGACAGCCCCTTACAGCTTATGAATCCCTTCTCAGGATGTTTTACGTGTATATTACATACTGCACACACAACTCCGTCCGCAGACATCTCGTTAGGCATCCTATGCCGGGTATTAAAATTCTGAGAGAACGCTAAATTAATGAAGATTGTAACTAATAGTGTTTGAGCATCCTGTTCAGGTTGGGGGTACTTTGTGTTACTCAAGTTTCTGGCTGGAGAAACTAGCACACTAAAAAGTGGCTGGGATGAGAAGCCAGTGAGGAGTTTTACTTTAATAAGAAACACTTAAAAAAAAAAAAAAAAAAAAAACTTAAACGCGCTTCCAACATTTCTGACCCGCCAAGAGGAAAGGGGTTCCGTAACCTAGTTTTGACCCTTTGTGGAAATAGCCCCTGACACTGCATACAATATATAACTGGCTCACCGTGCCTATGGACACACCCAAGATGGCCTTTAAGAGCCCACCACCCACTTTACACGAGAAGCCTCTTCCTTGAGACCTCCCTGGCTCTCGCTGAGGTGGTTTTTTGCTCTCGTGAACTCCACGAAGCCGTCCAGACATTCGCCCGCGTCTGGAAGAGCGAGCCGTGGGTGGCTGCCAATAGATGCAAACTCGTGGCTTGGCCGCTGGCCCGAGCGAGTCCGGACCCGGCGTTTGCGTCGCGGCAGCAAGCTGGCCTGCGCGGCAAAGGGCGTAGCCCGCGCCGCTTCCTGCGTCACAGGGGCGCCGCCCTCCCGGCGGGGGAGGGGCAGGCGGGCCGAATCCGCCCGCACCTTACCCTAACCTTTGCCCGCGGTCGGCTCCGGGAAGCGGCTCTGCCCTCCCCGGGGCTGGAGTCCCCGAGGGCCCAGCGTGTCTACGGCCATTGGTACAGTGAAGATCGAAGAAGCAAAAGACCGGCCGGCGGAGACGCGCCGCTGCCTTCCTCCCTGCGCCATCTCGGAGGAGCGGCAGAAACGCACTTCCGCCGCAGCCGAGAGCCCTGGCGGTGCTGGCCTGCCTCTGCCAGGCCGGCTTCCGCCCAGCGCTTTCTGCGGTACCCCGGGTCCAGGGCTCTAGCTTTTTCGGTATTCAGGGTCTCATGTGACTCCCCTTTTCCTTTTTATACTATCTGTCCGTCGCTTTCTCAAAAAAAAAAAAAAAAATCTGGTGCCACTTCCGGCTTCCTCCAGCCGTGACGCACTCCGCTCAGACTGAGAGCCCGGCGCAGCCGCCATCTTCCGGAAATGCTGGTACAGGCCCGTGTGGCTATTGTCCTGTGTACAAAGAGGAAGGGACTATTCCGTCCGTTTTCCTGATACTCTGCTGGGGAGGGCGGGAGCAAGAGTGGTCCTGCGGTGGGACTCACCTGTATTTGAATTCCGACCCCCACCCCAGCTCCTTAATCGGCTTTGCCGCACGTTGAAAAATGGTAATCTCTGAACCTCTCTTAACTTGTTGATGGGTCAAATGAGGTAGTGCATGCAAAGCCCTTAGAATAGTATCTGGCTTAAAAGTAAAAATAAGGAAAAGCTGTGAGGATATACTGAGCGCCTGTTTGCTTTTGCCATAGTCGTGTTAGGTATGGAAAGTGCTTTTGATTCTTCATCCCCACGGAATGGCCTTCTAGTACCTGAAAGAGCTGATGTTTGACGGCTCCTGAGTTTGCCTGCGTCTCCCAGGCAGCCCTTGATGCAC
This sequence comes from Ursus arctos, assembly GCF_023065955.2. NCBI lineage: Eukaryota > Metazoa > Chordata > Mammalia > Carnivora > Ursidae > Ursus > Ursus arctos. The sequence continues at coordinate 18,291,669 of NW_026622985.1, forward strand.
CTAGTTCCTAGGAAAGTTTCTGCTTTTACTTGACTTGCCTCTTTTTGCAGCGTTTTGTACTTGATGAATATTCTGTAGGGATAGTGGACGAGCCTAGGTTTGGTGTGATTGTAGCATCACATGAATGAAGAGGTAGACTAGCTTCTTCCCAGGTACATTTTAGGCTGCTGACAGCAGGCCATAATGCTTCCCTACACTTGATCCCTTACCATTTGGAACTAAGAATAGATTGAGGAGGGGGTCTTAAAAAAGAACGAGAGAAATGCTTAGATAATTTTGGTCACTATTTATAAAAGAATAAAATAATTAAACATATAAAAGAGATTGTCCCTACAAGAAATGGACGAACTCCACAAACTTGTGGCAGACTCACTGGTGAAGGCTGAGTCTTCAGATGTTGAGGAATAATTAAAACTCTTCCTTTTCAGCTGAGTCGCTAACTTTTAAGTTTCTGGTTGATTTCTGTTGTCCCTGCAAGACTCTGAAGTCTTACCTCTTACCCTCTAAGTCTTTGCCCCTTCAAACACTAAGCATCCATAACTCAGACTGAATAATACCTTCGAACAGCACAGTTCCCACTGTGGAGTGAGATCATCCGATTCCAACATGGGTTGAAGAGTTGCAAGTTCCTTATACTTTAGAACATTTAACTTGTACGTGAGTTAGACCACTGTCACAAAAACCAAAATGGAATCTTTAATGATATGGAAACACAGGCAATATGTAGTTTAATGAAATGACATGCACAGTGTAATCTTATTTTTGCAAAAATGTGTGTATGGATATGAGGAACATTAATTTCCTCTTTAGGTCTTTTTAAGGGTTCTGTGATGTATTGAAATAGTGTAAAGTAAAAGTTCTTTTGTAAACTTTATGAAGATAGATTATAAGAGATGGGGTCATTATAAAAGATGGATATTCTGTTAGCTAACTCTTCAGTTTGCAAGGAAAATCTCAGTTTGATAAATCAAGAAATATAAACAACATTTAGACATCTGGAGTTATTGCTAAATGATGATACCTCTCCAGTTTGAGGTTGAAAATGGGGTCTTGTTCCTTTTCATTTTAAGCTCTTGGATATGGATTTTTTTTTTCTTTATAAAATATATGCGTGTTTTACTTTGCTAAATTTAAAAGATTAAAAATTACACTTAGGCATATTTTAAGATTTATTTTCATGTAGGTTAACCTATCCTTTCCAGGTTTGTTCTTTCTCTTCTCTACAAGGAGCTAGAGCAAACAAACTAGCTGAAACGTACTTTGAGTAACAGTATCAAGTAGAAACACATTATGACTTGGTTAATATAAAGCATGAGGTTTTTCTTTTTATAATTGAGGGAATGAAAATACAGCTTAGTTATCATGAATTGCGTCATACTCTTTTTGGGATGGTCTTTTGGCTTGAATCCATTAACTGACTTGTAGCACTGTGGGAACTGCATTATTAGAACAGTGTCAAAGTCACAGCTTTTGTATTTGGCGCCCTCTAGTGTATAATTTTAAATAACAAAAGCCAAGTTACCCTTGCTAAGCTGTTAGCTGGAAGATAAAATGCGAATTTCAGTCCACCCTGTGGCACCTGGCTGGCTCTTTATCTCAGTGTCATGACTTCAAGCTCCACGTTGGGCATAGAGATAACTTTAAAAATAAAATAAACTTGAGCCTATCTTCCTAGTGTGATTGATCTTGCTTTTTGTGACATCGAAAGAGATTTACCCCTCTCTGTACCTACACATTTCCTAGCCATGACACTCTTAACTATACTGTGACCTTGCACCAGTTGCTTAATCTGCCGACTTCAGTTTTCTCATCTGTAAAATAAGGATGACAGTCACAAGAATTGTACAGGGTTCCTCAGGACTAAGTCAGCCATTATATGTAATGTGGATGCTTTGTACGTAGTAGGACCTCAATAATTGCTAGCCTTTAAAAATACATAGTTATTGTTTTAATGTTTAAGGTTAATAGTTATATGGTAGATCTTAGAAAATCTAAGATGCAGAATGATAGAGGAAAAAGAAAAATTTGAAGATTTGGATTCAGACTGTAGTTTAAGCTGGAAGCTCCAAATTCCTTTTTCTGGATTATATTTTCTGAATTGGAGTTCCTGAACAAGCTGTGCACAATGTTTGTATTTTCTGTGTACAGGTGGGAGAGCATCATTGATACTAATTGAACCCATGTGAATCAGGATGTACAAATTCGTTTCCCACATTGACAGGCATGGATTTTGAAGCTTAACATCGCTACCTCCAGGGTTTCCCTAAGAACCAGTTACCTGAAGAAAGCATTGGGTACTTCTTACCCTTACTGGAGCCCCTCTGGAGTCTTTGGCTGGTCCTGTGTATAGTAAATGTTGCCATGCTATTTTTCCTAGGTATCATATTACAGGTCAGAATTGTTTCTCCTTCCCTTCCACTGCCTGGGTGTTAAACCAGATTGATTTCCTCATGAACAGCTACCAGCTAACCATTATTGAAGCTGTATTATAAGCTTGGGACACTACGCTGAGTACTTGTCATACATTAGTTCTAATTCTCACAACCCCCATCCACTAAAGTATTAGCCCTATTTTCCGGAGGACAAAATCACACTAGGTCACCCAGATAATAAGTATTAGAATCAGACTTTCAACCTGAGTCAGCTTCTAGAGCCCATGGCCTCAACATCACATCAGAAACACTTTCCAAAGGGAGAACTGTGGGTTATGCAGCCTTCAGAAGTGCAAGGAGGATCTCTCAACTCCCTTTAGGCACTAAGGTATCAGTTCTCCTTTTCGAGAATGCCCAGCTGGCTAGCCCTGCCATAATAATTATTAGACCCTGGGATACCTCACATGGTCCTTGCAGTTTTTCGAGGTTGACCCACGGGGTATCTCATTTTCTCTTCCTGAAAACCTTCTCCATTCATCATGCATTAAACCCCAAGCTAAGCTGGGGCAGCAAGTTCTTTTCTGGCAGAAGATGGAAGCTGCTGTTATTTACCCCCCAGGGGATATGCTGCAAATCCCAAGCCTTACAGCTGGGAACACGGAAATCTGGCTTTGCAAGCATATAAAACAAATCTTGACAAAGAGGGAGGGGTGTGCACACATTGGCCATCCCCATCCCAGCACACTGGACAAGGAGCTCTCAGCCAGGAGGCTGGGATGCAGAGGCACGGTCTCGAATGCCAAAACCACATTCAGCAGGCCTTCCGTCAGTCACACGGGCCTTCCACCGCTGGGGCTCATTCACTTAGGCCAAGCATGTGGTCTCCTAATTGCTTTTCCTCCCTTTAACCCTCTCCCCCCTCCTCCCCCACCTCGCCCTTGTCCTTAAATGCTTTCTCCAGGTCTACACTTTAACCTCATTGTAGGATCCCAGTGAATGCCAAGGTTTGTATGGGTGGAAGATTACAAATCAAAATTAAAACCTCAGACACAGCCATGGGGGGGGGGGGGGGGACCAGAGGAGAGAAGGGCCACAACTGAAAACAAATGAGCCTCTTTCATCCCAGTGGGATTTTTGTTATTGTTTTCTAAAGCCTGCTGTTCCTGCAGGGCACTTCACCAGAAGCTATGGTTTCTGGAACATTCAGAGAGCAGAAGCACTGCCAAGAGTTGTCCACATGTGTGTCCTCTGCAAGAGTTTCAACAAAACTTGGGGGCCTGAAGAAGTTCTATTTTTTAAACAAGCCTCAGTTTCTCCCCCAATAAAAGAGGTTTCAGTTTTGAAAAGCAACAGAAGTGTAGCCTCAACCATCATTTTTCTCCAGAACCGAGAACCTTCACAAAATGACAGAGGGATCAGATCTGAAAAATCTGACTAAATGTAGTTTACGAAAAATTAAATCTTGTCTTTTCTCAACAGTCCTGTGCTCGGGGAGGGGATCCCAAGACAGAACTCCAGTGCGACCTCAACTCCCTGTTCATGTACATCTGGTTTTATGAGGCATTATGGTAATTAACAGTTTTATATGGGTGTGTCCGTGGTTCTGGGAATTTACAACTGTTTACAGCGGATGGCAAAGCTACTCGTGAAGCTGCTGACAGGGCTAGAATGCTGTCGAAGGACTTCTCCAGCCTCTGGACCAGCTCAGCTTCTCGAGGGCTGGAAACAAAATGGGCTTTCACCTCAGAGGAAGGTTTCAGTCCTGGTGCTGCTGTGTGGCTTTTTAGATTCCTTTTTTGAAAAACAGGAAAAATGAAATACCAAGTGCCTTGACCATGACATGAGAGAATCATCTTAGAAGTTGGGAGGGAATTCTCAAACACATCTAGCATTCAATCGGGTATTATTTTAATCTGGAAGGAGCCTGGAAGGCTACATAATTCCACGAATAGACCAGAGCTGCTAATTAACTTGGGTTAGGAGAGCTTCACCAACCTCTCTGTAAATGAGGACATTCTGGTTATAGATTATTAAGAGATTCAGTATGACCCGTGAAGGTCATAGATTTGAGTCTGTGGCTGGAATTTAGTCACTGAGCAACTCAGCTCAGAAGTTAAGCATATTTCGTGTTTCTAAGAGGCTTCCAAAAACCAGAAATTTTATTAAGTTACAGTTCCTGGGGGCACCTGGGTGGCTCAGTCAGTTAAGCGGCTGCCTTCGGCTCCCGTCATGATCCCAGGGTCCAGGGATCGAGCCCTGCATGAGGCTCCCCGCTTAGCGGGGAATCTGCTTCTCCCTCTCTCCCTATTCATGCTCATGTGCGTGGACACACTCTCCTTCAAATAAATAAAAATCTTTATTAAAAAAAAAGTTGCTTCTCCATATCTTTACTCAACTTATCCTGTGTGTTAATACATGAATAATTTTAATTCTCACTAACTCATCTGAATTCATACTAACGGGCAAATGTAGCCTGAAATTTACCACATTGCTGGAGAGGCTACATAGCAAGATGGCTTGTTCAGGCAGCCCTCCTACGCAAAACCTTGGCACCCCATGCACAAATTCTGAGTTGTGTAGGGGGAAAGCCTAAGTACACATGGTCTGCTGAAAATGCCAGATGAATTTCTGCAGCTTCTTCAACATCCTTATTATGTAACATGTCCTGCCTGGATTAAGGACCCACTTTTGATCACAGAGGTAAAACTGGACCCTTGTGCCCCTAAACACAGAAAGTTTGATTAACTCAATTGTATGCTCTTTCCAAACAGCACATTTGTTTTCGTGGCCAGGAAGTTGGAACAGCGTTCCAATAAGTGTTTAGATCTGGTATTACTTAGGCTACAGGTTCAATGACTCACAAAGAGAAGCCAAAATACAGTGGTAGTTCAGCTCAGTCAGGGGCCGTTTCTCTCATTGTGCTGCCACTCCTGAAACAAACATGCCTTTTGCTTCATAGTCCAAGGTAGCTGCTCCAGCTCCAACACTCACATCAACATCCCAGCAGAAAAGGAGAAAATAAAGACATTCTCTAAGGGTAACACTCTGGATGTTGTATACACCAACATCTACTCCCAACTTCGGCATATCCAGCTGCAAGGGAAGCTGGGTGACCATGTATCTGGCTAAAATTTGTTATCCTACAAGAAAAGAAGTACAGACTAGAGAACAACCAGCACTTTCTGCCACAATTCCCTTCCTGTGTTTTTTTTGCTCCAGACCTACTTGATGAAGAATTAAAAATGCTGAGCTAGAAGCCCACTGAATTCCCTATGTGCAGACATTGAAAACGAGAGGCATTTTTACTCTCATTTTTGGATAGCATCAATAATACATGTTAATTCTTGGGGTGGGAGATAGAAAATATAAATCAGAATGTAAGAATTAGCATCCTTATGAATCACTATTGTGCACCTGAAACTAATACCGTATGTTAACTAATTGGAATTTAAATAAAATCTTAAAAAAAAAAAAATTAGCACCTTTAGACTCTATCCCCCTGTGAGAGGGAGGTCAGGATTCTGAGGTCTTTCCTGACAAACTTGCCCAATACAAATGCAGTTGTTGAATCTCAGGGTGGGAATTTACATGACAGGATGGTGGTGGACATAAATGATCTATATTGTGGGGTGGGGGGAGGACTCTTACCTGCCGAACAACTGAAAGAAAACAGAAATGGAGAAACTTGGATTTTAGCTCTACCTCTTAATTGACCCCCTTCGTGACCCTGAGCAAGTAACAAAGCCATCATGTTTCCATTTCTCCATCCATAAAATGTACTTTTATACTTTTTCTCAATCCCCATTACAAGATAGTTACAAGAATCAAGTCTTCCTTCCTGGATCCCTTCAAATACTCTTGGGTGCCCCCTTCCCCGCCCGGTGAAAGGTACTGAGAATAAAGAGAGACTTGCCCACCATCCCCCTGGAGTGGAATCTAATGGGTGATGCATATCAAAATCTTATGAGGGGTATCAGCTGGCAAGCATAGGTCAAGGATTACTATCGAGGAGTGTTTACCAGTCATCGTAGGTCCTCGGCCCTTCACACCTCTTTGCCAAGGCCAAAGTGGAGGAAGAGGTAGAGGAGATAAAGCGGTCAGACAGGTGGATGTGGTCTGGCCTGGGCGGGCGCCATTTTACCAAACCCAATCAGCCCTAACTCCCCTACGATACTAATCGGCATTTTCTAGTTACAACGAGTGCTGTGTTCTACCTTCTGACAGGGAAGTAGGAAAATAGAGATTTGCAGAAGTCGCTAAAAACTCATGTCAGGAGGCAGAGTTCCATTTCTAGATCCAAGAAAAACTTCCTGTTTTGTTAAGACCCTTCTTAGGAGCGGAAACCAGCTCACTCAAATGAAAACCGCAATGAATAATTTCAGTGATTTGTACCGTATGTTAAGCAAGCCCAAAATCCCAAGAGAAGGTTGTGAATAAGAAGAGAAACCATCAGAAGGGAACTGTCCCATGTCAACCCCCACTGACCAGGGCTCCTCCTCACTTCCTCCTTCACCACTCCCTGAAGAACAGTGACCAACAATGGCGTGGAATAACTTCGGGGAGAACAGGACGCAAAGGCAATCTGGCAAAGCCTCGGGGGCTTGTTCAAGAACTGCAGAACTCCGATTGCTCACCCTCTCTCCAGATGGAGTTTCCTTTTCTGCACAAAGATCTAGGAGAACCGCTTTATTAGCCTCGCCTATACTGCAATAACGAAATAAGTCCAGAGTCTTAGTTTTCCACAATAACGTGGTATCGTTGCTTCCGTGATGTGACGGATGCGGGTTGGTGGTGGAGATCAAGAACCCTGGTTGATCACTGCAGTCTAGGTCTCCACCATCCCGGCCAGAGAAGAAAAGGCATGGAGAAGTCACATGTGCTCTTCCGTGCTTCAGAAGGGACATGGGTGACTTCTGTCTCAGTGGTTGGACAGAACCAAGTACAGAGGGGCCGGGATGGACGGGGACATGCATGGTTACAGCCGCGCAACAAACGCTCTGCCCCCGCTGCCCTTTCGAGTGGGGGCGAGCTACGACATATCCTAGTGGCTCAGAATCCCAGACCATGAAAGGATCATTTGAATCCCAGTCCACTGAGATGTCTCCCCTAAAGGTCTTTCTTGATAATTTCCTGAGTGTCTAACAGGCAAATCTCAGGTCAAAAATAGCCCAGCCCATTTAAGGTGGGTTCTATGTAAGGGTTTTACCTCAACCCCCAACTCTTCCCATGTTCTATTTACCTGATGAGCTAGCCTCACAGTGTTGCTGGGAGACGGACGTAACTTGGTGCCCCTGGGAGCATGGGTCAGTCATTGGAACCAAAGCAAAGCTTTTTAAATCATGGAATTTTAAGCTGTTCACATTTAATTCCACGCAAACGCCAACATAAAGCTGGAGGATTGTTCTCTAAAAGACTGTTGACCAAATTGTTCAAAATATATTATGATTCAAGCCTCCTCTTGCCGTTGACTCATGTCTGACTCTTGTCCAGTGTTCTCATGCCAAGGGAGGATGCTCTGTATTCACCATCAATTAAATATACATACAGCTCATGCACACATGGGGTTCTCATGAATGAACTTGTATGCCCTTGCCAGGGGGCAAGAAGTGAAGTAATAGCTTATCCAGGACTTAAGTGCCTTTGCCTTCTCCACCTTGCTCCTTGCTTTGGGGACATTTGCAATCCACCAGAAACGCAGGAGAGAAGCAAGGGAAATACAGCTCATTTTGGAGGCAGACTGACTTCACAGGGTGGTTCTCTGCCCTTCTGTTTTCCTTGGCCTGCTGTGGAGCTGTTTGGGGACTTAGGAGGCTCTCCAACCATGAGGCCCTTTCCAGACCTGATTTCCCCTTGGAATGACACATTAGCCTCCCTTCAAATGTAGCAATTGTAAATTCCTGACTGGGGAGCAGCAATTGCTTTGAATTACACACTATTTGAATCAACCAGTATGGGATTAACAAGGCGTTATTGTTCTCCAATCCTTTACTGAAACTCTGCTATAGCAATTTCTAGTGACATTGTATTTCCCTGCCTAGCATTTGACGGTGCAAAGCAACACTTTCCCCACTGTAATGGGTCCTTTTAGTTGTGTGTAATAAAAACCTCTGGTTACAATTTTACCAAGAGCACCGAACAGGAAGAGAGAATATTTGCCAGGTTTTCTCTGTTTGCTTTTTTCTCTTCCTTTCCCGCTCTTTGGCTTCCCTACCGGAATTCCACATTTTAAGTTCCTCAGATTCGTGAAGTTAAACATTGCTTCATGACTGCTATGCACACATGCAAATGTACACACAATGTAGGATTCTCTCTCTTACACTATGTGTATATGCTATTTTTAAAATAGACCTCAGGAGCACAGAATGAAATCAGTCATCATCCTTGGTTTGTGATACAACTCTCATCATTGCCCTGGAAATGCTATTGTAAATGTTTTTATGATAACCCAAGGAAACAATTTACATTTGCTCCAGTCCATTAAACACACACACACACACACACACCCCAAAAACACATTTCTTGCTTATTCACTTTTTACTCAATAACCAAGAATAAATCAACTAATATTTACTTTCTAACCAAAACCATTTCTAACAGAACTGAAAGGGAATCTCTTTATAATGAAAGGCTTTACTCATAAAAGTGTTGAGCACAACAAGATTTACCTACAAAATAGGCCTTTATAAAGGCTTCTGAGTCAGTGAATATAAACCCAATGAATTAGAGCTGTACCAGAGTCTTTTCTATCTGGTTTTACACCAGTTAAATCTAATAAAGATCATGAAGATAGAAAGCCAGCTTGAACTAAGAACATTTTATATTCTATTAATAGGTAATAAAACTAAATCTACGCAACTGCTGAATGAAAATATTAATTACTTCATTATATAAAACTTTAGGCCTACATAACTACCACTCCAAAAACCTTGATAGCACAATATTTTAGTTTTTTAAGATTTTATTTTTAAGTAATCGCTACATCCAACGTGGAGCTCAAACCTACAATCCTGAGATCAAGAGTCACATGTTCCATCAACTGAGACAGCCAGGCTCCCCAGTGGCACAGTACTTTTTAAAAATTGTTATCTTATTTGAGGGAGGATGCAGGGGGAGAGAGAATCTCAATCCGACTCTGCACGGAACAGGGAGTCAGATGTGGGGCTCGATCCCACAACCCTGAAATCATGACCTGAGCCAAAACCAAGAGTTTGACACTCAACCGGCTGAGCCACCCAGGTGCTGCAGCACAGTATTTTTAAAATAGGCTTTGATGAAATTTACAAAGTAATAATCTTTACCCATTTGTCTCCAAACCATCTTCTCAGATCTTGTATCTACATTGAAAATTTTTTTTAAATCTTATTTGAGAGAGAGCACACGTGTGCACGTGTGCGGAAGCAGGGGGGAAGGGCAGAAACAACGCTCCCTGTTGAGCAAGGAGCCCCATGCGGGACTCCATCCCAGGACCCTGGGTTCGTGACCTGAGCCAAACATAGATGCTTAACCTACTGAGCCACCCAGGCGTCCCTCCATTGAAATTTTTGTGCCAGAAGGGAGTTGGATGATATTTCAGATATAGTTATACTATAAGAAGTATGATAAATTATTTTTTTAAAGATTTATTTATGGGGGGGCACCTGGGTGGCTCAGTTGGTTAAATGTCTGCCTTTGGCTCGGGTTGTGATCTCAGGGTCCTGGGATAGAGTCCCACATTGGGCTCCCTGCTCCGTGGGGAGCCTGCTTCTCCCTCTCCCTCTGTTTGCCGCTCCCCCTGCTCATGCTCTGTCAAATAAATAAAATCTTAAAAAAAAAAAAAAGATTTATTTATGAGAGAGAGGGCGTGTATGTACACACGCATGGAAGGGTAGAGGGCAGGAGGAGCAGAGGGAGAGAGAATCCTAAATAATAATAATAATTATTATTATTATTATTATTATTTTAATCATTAGAGGACCAGGAATTCAACTTTAAAAAGCTAGGTCTATAATCTGCACTGAAAGGATTAATCTGCAAATATTTTAATCTTTTAATCTATAAACATATGAGCCAGTTTCTCCCATTTTTCAAACCTCTGACTTCTTTGAAGCATTTCCTCTTAGAAAAAAAAAATAGGAATGGGTTGTTGCTGCTGTTCACAATTTCATCAGCAAGGAGATAGAGCTAATTCCTTTAGGGACCTTGTTTCAGAGTAGAAGCGTAGATGAAATCCTGGGACACACGACTGGATTTAAGAGGCCTTCTGTGGACACTTGGCTCCGAGGTAGCATAAACAAGAAAGCTCAAGAAGCTCAAAGCTGAGGCCAAAATCACGCAGTGATTTGTACAGGAGCAGTAGACACTGTGAACTGGAGCATAAGGGGACGCCAAGCGAAAATCTTACGAGACATGGATTCCTCCTCCTTGTGAGCAGGGCCTCCATACAAACAAGTGAAGAGAGAAAAAAATGACAGGAAACTTGCAGTATAAACTTACAGACTTCTGGTAGCACAGTTTGTAACAGGGCTCAAGTATTCAGCGTTGCTTCTAAGGTAAGAGAAACAAACGCGTCCCCGTTTGAGCCTAGGACGTTACCCAGCCATGAGCCTTGGTAAAGGATTTGGGGAAATTCCACGAAATCTGCAGGCCAAGTAATTTCACTTATTCTTATACTCAAACTTTTCCATTTCGTTTTGTTTCAGCAGTTGTGAAAAAAAAAAAAAAAAAAAAACAGTAGACAGCGGGGACAGAGCCAGGAGCTCCCTTTTCCAAGAACGAACCAGGTTTGATAAGAGAAATACCACGTGTTTTTCTGAAGATAGTTAGGAAAAGTCTTTTTATGCCAAGCTCAAGCCCTTGTCACTGTTGAGGAATGTCCTTGCTCCTATCTCCCTCAGACGGCCATGCCCCGACGGCTCGCCCCCCCACCACCACATCCGGTGAGCACACTCCTCTAAGCTGTGCTCTGTAGTGCCGGGGTCCTGGGTGGCCAGGACTCAACGGATTGGGAACGACTTCTGGAGCCACGGCAGGGCTCTGAGAGCTCACAAGTTCTCCCGCGTCCCTTTCTCTCCACTTCCTTTATTCGACATCTGCCTTGTGCCTCAGTTTCCCTCATTAGGACTGAAGAGCTGCCCCCGAGCAGAGCTTTAATTACCCTGCCTTGCTCTTTGCCAGCTCCGTGCTTTTCTTCCCACCCTTCCACTGGCTGGGACTCAGGGGAGTAAGTCACATGCTCGGGAGCCAGGCCTCCTCCACGACTTGGGTCCACCATCTAGACAGTTACTCCCTGCTTACTCTGTCCCCTGAAGATACGGATAATTGCCTGAACCTGACCCTCGCTTGTCTTCTCCACTGAACCCACCTGATGATCTCTTCCAGAACCAGTCTCGCCAAGTCAGTTCCACTGCCTCCCCGTGCCCACCAGCTGACACCGCTGACGTGCTGATGACCACACGAACGAATGACAGCGAGGAGCCTAGTCTATCTTCAACACGCACTTACATTTCTTTAATAATGACACACCACTTGGAAAACCAGGCACTGGGAGAGGTTAAGGGATTCACGCAAGGTCACCCATACAGTAAATAGCACAGCTAGAATTGGAACCTCGAGCCTTCTGTCGCCAGCTGTATTTCTGTTCCCAATCCTAACGTGTAGGCGTTTTCCCCACACCGAGCAATTATCAGACACCAACTGGATGTCCCACAATCTAGCTCAATTCTGACACGATCTACCTGGAAACAGCGTCCTATCCCACAGGTTAAGGTCTCCGTCATCAGAGGACAATGCTCTCCACCCCCCGCCCCCCGTCCTGCCACCTTTGGGTGACAATTGCAAGCAAGTACAGGTTATCCCTTGTGCTTCTGACCAACTAACCATATATAGATTGGAGGGTCCAACTACCCTCTCCTTCCATTAATTTGCTAGAGCAGCTCACACAACTCAAATATTTTACTTACAGATTGTTGGCTTATTAGGTAACTCAGGAACAGCTGGATGGGAGAGATGCATGGAGCACGGCATAGAGAAAAGTCGCAGAGTTCCCATGTCCACTCGGAGCGCGTCACTCTCCCCTCACAACTCCACCCGCTTAGCCGGAAGCTCTCTGAACCTCCGTCCTTTTGGGTTTTTATGGAGGCTTCAATACTTAAGCATGATTGATTACATCATTGGCCACTGGTGATTGACCTCAACCTCCAGCCCCTCTCCCCACCCCTTAGGTCAAGGGGGTGGCACTGAAAGTCCCAGCCCTCTAATCATTTGGTTGGTTCTGGCAGCCAAACCCCATCCTTAGTTAGGGATCCAAAAGTCCTCTTGTTAACATAACAAGACACCTTTATAAATCTTACTGCTTGGAAAATTCGAAGGGGTTTTGGAGCACTGTGCCAGGAACGGGGTCAAAGACCAAATATATATATCTTATTGTGAATCACAGTATCACACCAGGTAAGTACTCTTAAACATGGGCCAAGAGTTCCCAATACTCACTTTGCCTCCACACGGTTCAGACACTGTACGTCTGTGGGGGCGCCTGTCTTGGGGGCCGAGCGGAATCTCAGCTAGGCTGCCTCCCGGCCCAGGATGCAAGGTTGCTCTGCCTGACGCATTTATGCTTCCCCTCCTGCTGCCGGCTCCCTTGCCAGGAGACAGGGCTTGCTGGGGATGATGAAACTTCACACCTGAGTGCGTCGTCCTTCAGCCCTGAGGCCTGGGCAGGTTTGCCTGGGATCTAGGAAGCCCCCATATCTTGGGCTTCTGGCTCCAGCCTTTAATTTTCCTCTTGATAGCTGAAGGTCAGAGAGGTGAAGTAACTCGTCCCACATCACACAGCTAGTCAGTGGTAGGGCCGGGACGGAGGTTTCACGGTGCTCAGGGCCACCCCGTGGACGCTGGAAACAACGAAAATCACGTTTCACACGGGGCTTCTGATGGGAGACTGCTTGAACCTGTGACTTTCGCATCTGTGGCTCACCTCTGACAGGGAGCAGTAGAGGCCTGGTTAAAGGGAGGACAAATGTTGCTTTTAAGGAGCAACTGGATCTGAAGGAATTGGGCCGGCACGCATCTTTGGTGAGAACTTGGACTTGGTGAGTCTGTTACCATTCTGGAAGCCAGAAAGGTATTCGTAGATGGATTCACATAGCGTGATCTAATTTATACCACAAGACCAAAGCCGTCTTACAATGAAAATAACCCTTTACTCAGCATTTACTGCACACCACAGACTGCTCTAGGTAAGCATTTTAGTTGTATTAACTTATTCAACGCACACTATCAACTCTAACCTTATCATCCACATTTTACAGATAAGGAAGCTGAGCCACCCAGAGGTCAAGTAACTTGCCCAAGATCACAGAGCTAGGAAGAGGCAGAACTAAGATCTGGAAGAAACGGTCTCCTCGTGTCTGCACTCCTAATCCCTGCACCAGACTGGCTCTCATGGGATGTGGGGAGTGGAAGTTTTGGGGGGGGTTGTTTTTTGTTGTTTTAAGATTTTATTTATTTGAGAGACAGAGTGAGACAGAGAGAGAGAGAGCAGGAACGGGGGAGAGGGAGAAGCAGCTCCCCGCCGAGCAGAGAACCTTACTCGGGACTCAATCCCAGGACCATGCAGTCATGACCTGAGCGGAAGGCAGATGCTGAATTGATTGAGACACCCATGTGCCCCAGAATGGAAGTTTTTGAAGACACCCAGAAAGGCATAGGGATTTGAATTTTTTGTTCAGGGAGAAGAACAAGAACCAGTTATCATCCATATTCCTAGGTTCAGTCAAGGCTTACCTACCCACTGACAGGAGATCATGTATGACCTTGATAGCCTACGGTTAGCTTTTCAGAGCTTTTCACTTTGCTTTTCGTTTTTCACGGTGAGGAAACTGTTATCTAGCCCCATGTGGTTTCTGGTTCACTCTCAGCGTGGTATAAAGTCACTAGGGTTCCTAGGCTCAAGTTCAGAGCAGATAAGGTGTGCAGAAACAGAGAAGGAACCAAAGAAAACTACCACCAAAATAGAAGTTTAGCAATTTTCAAATCTTGTCACATAACTCCTTGCTTGGGAAGAAATGCTCAAAAATCAACAAAAGGAGGAAAAACAGGATGTTAAAAAGCACTTTTATTATGTTTTTAGAAGTTTACTGCCAGACTATTTCTGCCAAAAAATAACATGCCTCTTCCCTACAGTCTACACAATTTGGGGTTTGCTGGGAATTTTGTGGGATTTTTTTGGAATAAAACCTAAGTTCCCACCAAGTTCATTGTCAAAAAGAATGTCCCAGAAGTGAACATGCATACGGGGAATGAGGGTCCTGGATGGAAACAGCAGCCCTGAAGCCCCCACTATGAGTGACATGTCCCATAAAGCTTTGGCCCAGAGACGAACACCTCCAATGGAGCCTCTTCACTGCACACATGGTGATGGCAGGTCTCCTGCTGAAGGTCTCTGTCCCATGGACTGGGGACGCAAAATGACACCAGATCATGACGATGGGGGAAGGGTCTGGGACTGGGAGCCAAACAAAGCTGGACTCCAATCCCGGACCCCCCAGCTCCTAGTGGTGTGGCTTCTCTGAGCCTCCATTTTCTCATCTGCAGGATTGTCGTGAGGCTTAAATGAGATGTCGTCTGTGCATTGCTCAGCACGGTGTCTGGAAGGATCAGCATAAGCCCTTCCCCCTGGGAGAAGACAGGGTGGAGCCAATGGCTGTCGGGAGCAGAGAGGAAAGAAGCGGGACTGAGGGCTGAGCACAGTGGTTGGGAGAGCCTGGAGGGTCCGGCAGGGAGAGAAAGGCAAAATCTTGGGCCCCACCCGGACCTACCAACTCGCCCATTCTGAGGATGAGGCCCCCAGTCTTATCCTAACAAGCCCTCCAGGTGATTCCGGTGCTTGGAACATTTGGAAACCACTGGTCTTGGCCTTCAGTGGAGTGAAGTGGACTGAGAAAACATCAGGAGTGAAAGCAAAACTCCTCACCCAGATTAGCAAAGTATTGCCCAGGGTGAGGGATGAAGGGGGAGACAGAAGGGAGGTAGGTGATGGGGGGGGCACCAGGAGAAAACTGAATCTGAGTGAGCGCTATACTTTGCCTGGACCAAGGGGCTATGCTCCTTGCCCTCCGGCTGGTGTGTAGTGAGGACTTACACTCGACGGCAACCAGGCTTTCTCCATTGCCTGCCTGACCCGCAGGAGAAATTGCTGGGGTCTGTCCTCCCTGTACCATGAGCATAATCCCTCCTTGCCATATTCTTGAATGTTCATCGACCTTTGAGAGGGGGTGGGGCCCTGGACCGCTAGTGGCATGAGAGGGAGTGGAGGGGGAGGCAGCCTCACCCTCGATCGTGAACGCCGTGGGGTGGAACCAACGCAAGATTACTCCTGAGCCAGGGCAAGGGTAACACCCCAGTTACAATCACTGCTTGGGTAGGAAACCCATTGGCATTGAGTATCCATTCCCATCTCTCCCTGGGGTGCCTTTCTATGTTTCCGAGGCTAGAAAGTTTAAAACTACATCTCCCAGACTCCTTTGTAGTTGTTGTTGTGCAACTTACTGATTACGCAAGTTTCAGAAGAGAGAAGTAGGCGGAGGCCCTCAGCCGTCTGCTTGGCTTGTTGGCCAAGGATCATGCCCATGGCAGCACTGGTGGGTCCAATCTCCACATTTCCGGGGGACAGCAACTGCAGTGTGTGCACGGGCTCAGTTCCAGAGGCGGCCTCCAGATGCTCCACCGTCCTAATGTGGGTGGTGGTCGTAGCTCCGGCAGGGAGGGGGGAGGCGGGACGCAGTTCTTTGTGTTTCAGACGGTCATTCCAGAAGGCCCCAGCCTAGATGGTGGTTCCTTCAGTAATTCCAACTGTTTCATAAGCATTAGCTTTCCTGTATTAATTTCCTTTGTGCTTAAAACCTAGTCTGATTCATATTTCTTGAACTAAGAATGTACTATTCCAAAAAAAAAAAGAAAGAAAAGAAAAGAAAAGAAAAAAAAAGTCTGCCTTTACATTTAACTGAAGAGTCAGGGCAGTCGAACAGAAATGCTTCTGATTTTAGAAAACCATGCCATGCGCCAAAGGAGCAGTGTGGACAATGCATGCCTCAGAGGCTTGGAGGTGAGAGCCCTCACCCGCCCCCAGCCTTGGCTGGGCTTTGGGGCTGGGGGGAGCTTGAAGGAAATGTCTTCAAAGACCAAGCCATGTGCTTTCCGGCTGATCTTCCTGTTTCCCTCGGCCTTGACCTTGCTTGCTGCTGCCTCATTTCTTCCTCCATACCTTCTCTTGTGGAACTGTGCTCACAGGGCGGTCCCATACCTTTGTCCTAAATATCAAACCCCTTTCTCCTTCCCTTTTTTTTTTTTTTTTTACCAGCAGGACTCCTGTTTCAGAGAATGCAAGTGTCCTAGGTTTCAAAGAGGTTAATAGTTTGTAGGAGGAGTGACTGAGTGGATGTTATTGATTTCAGAATGTGAGCCCTTGCTGACTGCCACGCATAATCCCGTGTGCGCGAGGAGTCTCCGGAATTGCTGTTACTTGTTCGGGAAGTTTTAAGGGCTGGCTTCCACCACCCAAGGCGGCTCATGAGGCTGAATGTGGAGATGCCTATTGTCCTTGCCTGATGAGTCGTCGATTAGCTATGACCACAAAGAATAGAAATTTCCCTTCCAAGGCTGGAGAGCCAACGTGGGGCTGACCCTCCCTAGAAGAAGCACTTTCTATACGAAAAATTGGCAGGCAGGACTTGCTTTGGATTTTAGTGGCCCACGTTTCCTCCAGCTCCACAAGCCACGGGTACGACTTAGAGGCACGGGTCTCCTCATGCCCTTTCCTAGTTGAAGGCTTAGCTGTTTCTCACCTGGTTCTCTCACCAGCTGTGCTCTCACTAAGCTACCGCACCAAGGCCTCGACTCCTGCTCCTGTCCCTGGTTGGCTGTCTCTCAGTCTCCTCTCGGTGGGGGGAGAGCAGTATTTCCCTTCTGCTCCGAGTGTCCCTCCCGAAGACAGAGAAATACAGGCCGGTATTAGTCAGGGTTCTCCAGGAAAACAGAACTAATAGGAGGTATATACACAAACAGATTTCTTTTCAGGAATGCACTCATGCCATTGTGGGGGCTTGTGGCAAGTCCAAAATCCGACGGAGGAGGCCTGCAGGCTGGGAACTCAGAAACAGTTGAGTTGGACTGTAGAGGTCCTGCCAGCAAGCCGGGAAGAGCCAGTGTTGCAGATGAAGTCTGAAGGTGGTCTGCTGGCAGAATTCCCTCTTGCTCAGAGGAGGGTCAGCCTTTTGTGTTATTCAGGCCTTCAACTGCTTGGACGAGGCCCACCCTCAGTATGGAAGGCAATCTGCTTTATTCAAAGCCCACTGATTTAATGGAAATCTTGTCCAAAAAACACGCTCACAGAAACAACCAGAAAAAATTTAACCAAGTCTCTAGGCACGGTGGCCTACCCAAACTGACACATAAAGTTAACCACCACAGGGCCTTGTTACTAAGTGAAAATTGCCTCATGTGCTTGTGCTCTAACTTCACCCTGCCTCCAGGGCAGTCAGCTCATTACAGGTGCCCCCCAACCCCCTGTCCTCCCGACCTCATATGGTTTCCCCTGGGGGTCAGGGATGGGGCAATGAAGTGGAAGAGGGGTGCTGGGCTGGAGGTTACTTAGAGAAATGTTGGGCTCAAAATGAGCTCTTCTCAGGAATTCCCAGTGTGTATGTCCAACCAAGCCAGAGAACTCTCTTTCCCCTCGGGGCTCCTTCCATAGCCACATTCCATCTCCAGTTCAGGGGAAGACATTTTTCCATCCTTCACCAACATCTTGCCCTAGAGTCAAGGCCCAGCCAACCCCTGCGCCTCTGAAGCACCAGATCTCCAGCTGGTCAGCCCCACTAGCCCCCGGCACATCCAGAACTTCCTGACTCCAACTGTGTGGTTGAGTTGAGCCATGGTGACATCAGTCATGTTACTGTTGATCAAAAACAAGGGTAAACTGTAACCAAGGCCTTTGTGGTTTTTGACTTAACTGTCGCTCACTAGTGATGATACAACTATGAAAAGGCCCCAAATAGAAACTGTGTATACAGTAAGGGTAGAGAGAGTAAGAGACCAGACTCTTCTCCTTTAGTGACAGAAGGTGGTTTGTCTCCTTCATTGGAACAAGTTCAAGTACACACCCAACTCAGTGTTGCCTGTGCATTTGCTGTTTTCTTTTAAAAATAGCAGCTTTTGGGCACCTGGGCGGCTCAGTCAGTTAGGCATCTGCCTTCGGCTCAGGTCATGATTCTGGGATCAAGTCCCGCATCAGGCTCCTGGCTCGGTGGGGAGTCGGCTTCTCCCTCTGCCTGCTGCTCCCCTGCTTGTTCTCATCCTCTCTCTCTCTCTCTGAGAAATAAATAAATAAAAATCTTTTTAAAAAGTAGCAGCTTTACTGGGATGCCTGGGTGGCTCAGTCAGTTAAGTGTCTGACTCTTGATGTCGGCTCAGGTCATAATCTCAGGGTGGTGAGATCAAGACCCACACTGGGCTCCACACTTAGCACAGAGTCTGCTTGTCCCTCTCCCTCTGCTCCTCACCTCCCTCTCTCTTTCAAATAAGTCGGTAAATAAATAAAATCCTTTAAAAAATTAGCAGCTTTACTGGATATATGTGGCTATAGTCCACATACTATACAATTCACCCATTTAAAATGTATGATTCCATGGTTTTTAGTATATTCATAGAGTTGTGCAACCTTCACCACAAACAATTTTAGAGCATTTTATCACCCCCAAGAGAAACACCATATCCATAAAAACCCATTCTGATCCCCCCAACCCCAAATTCCCCAGACCCTAGAAAATCACTAATTTACTTTCTGTCTCTACTTTGTGTCTTCGTCCAGATGTACTTATTCTGCACATTTCGTACAAACAGAGTCATAAAATATGTGCTTCTGACTCATTTTTATAAAGGTAAAATAAGCTTAGATTTTGTCATGACAACAAGATACCCAAACCAAGCATTCACTTCCCAGGGATACTGGTCACATTGCTCAGCTTAGCAGAATAGGCAAAAATGCATCTATGTGGTAGGAAAGACGGAAATCCTAGATTTCTAGCAACACTCAGCCTGTAGAAATCCTGGAGTCTGTGTAAAGTTGACTTATAATTCAAAGAGGTCCCAAGAGGCGTGTAGTGGACGAGGCACAAGAGCCCATTGAACCCTTCTCTCTGGAAGGCCAGGTGGCAAATTTCCTGCAGTCCAGCTGCACCTTGAAGATGTGTCTCTTGGGAAATTAACTCCCTTTACTCTTGCAGTTCTCTTCCCGGGGTGGGGGTGGGGGGATTCAGTGAGCATCAAACAGGCATTTTATTTTATTCCTGTATCTTGATTGACTAAGAGCTGGGTACAGAGGGTATAACACTGCCTGCGCACTTTGGGGGGATCACAGCATCAGAGCCTAACCCCAGGACCACGGATCCAGATCCCGCTGTCCTGCAATGTGGTGCATTTGGCACATTATAAGACAGGAAATGCCAAGAATGAAAGCCAGTGCTTTGAAGGACGCCTGGGTGGCTCAGTCAATGAAGCATCTGGCTTCAGCTCGGGTCGTGATCCCAGGGTCCTGGGATTGAGTCCTGCATCGGGCTCCCTGCTCAGCGGGGAGTCTGCTTCTCCCTCTCCCTGCGGCTCCCCCTGCTTGTTCACTCTCTCTCTCTCTGACAAATAAATAAAATCTTAAAAAAAAAAAAAAAAGAAGAAGAAAGTTAGTGCTTTGAAATGGTGTGACAAGCTAGCTGTTTAAAACAAAGAGAAAACTAATTAGCCAGCTCTCAGACTCTCTCTGGGCCTTGGGGTATGGCTCCGCTTTCTCAGAGCTTGAGAATTATTAAACGTTGCTTAAAAGGAAATGTACACAAGCACTTAAGGACGCTCTGGCCAGTATACGAGGTGAATCAAGGACCTGCATTAGTGACAAAGCTCACTGCAGATGTTACAATGTAGAGGTGACAGAAGGCTGGTCCCCTGGAAAAAGTTACTCCCTGATGAGTGGACTGGAGCTGGAGGGGAAAGGGTGACAGCGCTTACTAACAGCCGTGACTGAGGTGAGAGAACAGGGGAGGAGGGTGGAGTGGCCTTGGCAGCGGCATTTTCCAAGTACTGCTTGGAAGTCAGATTCTCTCAGTAACGTATTCCAGTGATGCCTCAATTTTGTACAAAAGTTTTGGTGACACAAGACCACGGCTGCTCCCTTCTCTTTCCTGCAGGTTTATACCAAGTGCAGGTTGTTTCACAGACCCCGGAGAAAGTGCCAGATTGCTTTGGTCAAAGAGGGCTGCAGAGAACCAACCAGTCAGTCTATATTGGCAATTAAACTGGCGGACTAATACAGAGTCCAATAAAGGAGCAACTTGGAACGTGGTCATTCCTCTTTGGCTGCTGTAAATTGTTTTATAATCTCTTGTGATCACCGTATCTCCCCATCTGCCTTTTAATTCTAAAGGTCAGGAGTGTGTATTTGCCTT
Organism: Ursus arctos; assembly: GCF_023065955.2. NCBI lineage: Eukaryota > Metazoa > Chordata > Mammalia > Carnivora > Ursidae > Ursus > Ursus arctos. Next base: position 18,312,508 of record NW_026622985.1, read on the forward strand.
TTATGGGGTCATTCCATGTGCCTTGCCCCCAGAGGACAAGGCGCTCAATCGTGTAGACAGACTGGTGGCTTGAGGCAGGAAGCCACACGCAGGTGGGCAACGGCAAGACGTGGGTGAGGCAAGAATGCCAACAAATTTAAATAATCAGCTTGCAATTGTCAATTGTTCACTGTAGCACCTTGAAACCCATTCCAAGACCTAAAAGTGTCTTGGAAATTAATTCCATGAAACGCATTGCACATTTTAGTGAACTAAAGCAAAATCACAGGTTTTTTATTTTTTTTATGATTTATTTATTTTAGAAAGAGAGAGTGAGCACGTGTGAGCACGTGTGGGGGAGGAGCAGAGGGAGTGGAAGAGAGAGAATCCTCAAGCAGACTCCAAGATGAGCGAAGAGCCCGACGCCGGGCTGGACCCTAGGACCCTGAGATCAAGAGCTGGCTGCTGAACTGACTGAGCCACCCAGGCGCCCCCAAACTCACAGTTCCAGAAAGGAATTTATGTTCTAATAAACCATGTGTGTAATTCCTTGAAACCGTCTAGAAAATTTTCCTTTTCTTGACTAGTGCAAAGGTACTAAATGAAGATGAAGGACTGGGAATGAAAATACTAAAGGCCTTGTGCCGAAGAAGAGTTTTCTCGTTCTGGAAGAAAAGAAAAATCCCCAACCTCCCTGCTGCTTTCCAAAGTCTTCAGCCAAAGAAAATAATGCAAGTATAAGTTGGATTAACTTAGATGAGTACAAAACAGTGACTGTGTCCAGATGTGGGCGATTATGATAAGCTGAAGAATTAGCATTTGCCCAGGAAAGAAGGCTGGGTGCTTGGACCCAGAGTCAGGAGGTATGCTGGCCATCAGTCCTTGAACTCCAAAAGCAAAAGAAATGCAAGATAAATCTAAAACCAAAACCAGAAAGTAGGAATTGGGGCATGGAGGTGGGGGGGTTGGGTGAAATCGCTGAAGGGGATGAAGAGCCCACTTACGACGAGCACTGAGACATCTACAGAATTGCTAAATCACTACATTGTGCACCTGAAACCAAGAGAACACTGCGTGTTCACTATACTAGAATTAAAATTAAAAACATAATAAAAATTTTTTAATTAAAAAAAAGAAATTGGGGCATGGAAATACTGACCTTATGAAATTTAATGTTTAAGTTGCTCCTTTCCCAGGTGTGGGTGCCCCTACTGGTCTGGCAGTTTTCAGCCAGTGGGTTCAACAAGGAGGCTCAAGAAAATGACTAGGAAGCTATTAAAATAGTCAGATATAGGGGCGCTGGGTGGCTCAGTTGGTTAAGGGTCTAACTCTTGATTTTGTCTCAGATCATGATCTTGGGGTCGTAAGATCGTTCAGCTCCATGCTCAGGGGGGAGTCTGCTTGAGATCCTCTCTTTCCCTCTCCCTCTGCCCTGCCCCCCAGCTTTCTGGCTCTCAAATAAATAAATCTTTAAAAAAAAATAGTCAGATGCCAGGACCCAGCTTGGCCCTATTGTATCTGGGGCAAAGTTTCTGATATTGAGTATTTTTATTATTTATTTATTTATTTATTTTTAAAATTTATTTGAGAGAGACAGACAGAGAGCATGAGGGAAGGAACAGAGGGAGAGGGACAAGCAGACTCCGTGCTGAGCACAGAGACTGAAGCAGGGCTTGACCCCAGGACCTCAAGATCATGACCTGAGCCGAAATCAAGAGTTCGATGATCAACTGACTGAGCCACCCAAGTGCTCCTGATACTGAATATTTTTAAGAAGTAGGTGATTCTAATGCTGTTGGGTCTGTGGGCCACATCTTTTTTTTTTTTTTTAAAGATTTTATTTATTTATTCGACAGAGATAGAGACAGCCAGAGAGAGAGGGAACACAGGCAGGGGGAGTGGGAGAGGAAGAAGCAGGCTCCCAGCAGAGGAGCCTGATGTGGGGCTCGAACCCAGAACGCCGGGATCACGCCCTGAGCCGAAGGCAGATGCCTAACCGCTCTGCCACCCAGGCGCCCCTGTGGGCCACATCTTGAAAGCCAGTAGACCACTGCTATGGACTGATTGTGTTGCCCCCAAATCCTTTATTTATTTATTTTTGAGAGAGAGAGAGAGAGAGAGCGAGCAGGCGCACGTGTGCATGAGCAGGCAGTGGGGAGTTGGGAGGGGTCAGCAGAAGGAGAGAGAATCTTTTTTTTTTGTTTAAGATTTTATATAAATAAAATATTTATATTATTATTTATCCCAAATAAATAATTGGGAGAGAGAGAGTGGCAGCAGAGAGGGGCAGAGGGAGAAAGAATCTGAAGCAGATTCTGCACAGACCACAGAGCCTGATGCGGGGCTCGATCTCACGACCCTGAGATCATGACCTGAGCCAAAACCAAGAGTCCAACCCTTAACCGACTGAGCCACCAAGGGCACCCCTCTACAAACTCTTATGTGGAAGCCCTAATCCCTATTGTGATAATATTTGGGGACAGCGCCTTTAGGAGATTATTAGGTTTAGCTGAGACCCTGAGGAAAGGGCCCTCATGATGGGATTAGAGAAGAGACGCTAAGGCTCTCTCTCTCCCCAGGTGAGGACACAGCTGCAGGCTGCTCTCTGTGAACAAGTGAGGAGGCCGTCAAGGCTGTCATCAGGAGCTGAAACAGCTGACACCTTGATCTTGGACTTCCCAGCCTCCAGAGCTGTGAGAAAGAGATGCCTGCTGTTTAACCAACCCAGTCTGGGGTATTCTGTTACGGTGCTGTGAGCTAAGACAACCATGACGTAGACACACAAAGTTGTCCATGCTCTGTAATGTTGGGAAGGCTGCAGCCGCCAGAACACAGAGACTTTTTCACATAATTTGAGGTCATATTTTCCACACAAGGTCACACCTATATTGTGCTAGGTCTGGGAGACTTCGTTGTAGATGCCGAGGAAAGCTCTCAGTCATCGTTGGGTGGAAGTGGATTCTATGACCAGACTCTTCCCTGAACTGTCCTAGACAGGCAGCCTATTAACTTCTGTGGCACGTAGCATTTTCTTCTCTTTATACTTCATTTGCGTACATACTTTCTTTGCCCCTAGACTATAAGCTTCAAGGAGGCAGTATCACGACTGACCCATTTCTGTAGCCGCAGAGTTTAGCTTAGTGTCTGGCACACAGTAAGAGCTCAATACATGTTGAATAAAATGCTTATTAAGTGAATTATACCTTCAAATATTTTGAAGGATAAAGCTTGTGGCTCAAGAACAAAACAAAACAAAACACCCTTGGGGCGCCCGTCTGGCCCAGGCAGTACAGCGTGTGACTCTCGACCTTGGGGTTGTGAGTTGGACCCCCACGTTGGGTGTAAAGATTACTTAAAAAAAAAATCTTTTAAAAAAACACCCTTTTTATTATGGACATTTTCAAACATAGGAAATTAGAGAAAATAGTAAAATAAGGTCCCATGCACTCATCTCCCAGCCTGGGACCAATCACGTTTCATCTAGACCCGTCCACTTCCTACCTCCCTTCCCCCCACTCCCACAACGCTCATGATTATTTTGGCAAAAACCCCCTATGTTACATCATTTCCATTTCCTTCAGCATCTATCTCTTTGAGATAAAGACCTTTAAAACCAAACAAAACATAACCACAGTAACATCAAACTTTAAAAGATTGACCAGGATTTTCATAGCATCAAATGTTCAGTTAGTATCCAAGTTTTCCCAGTTGTATCATGAATAATATTTTTGTTTCGGTCTGTCTGCATCAGGATCCAAACAAAGCCCACATGTCAAATTTGGACGACTGATCTGTTTCTCAAGTCTTGGAACCTGCAAATTCCCCTTCTCTTTCTCTCTTCTTGCAACTTTTTTTGTTGAAAACACCAGATCATTTGTCCCACAGAGATTTCCACATTCTAGACTTTTCCAATTGTATTTCTGTGGTGTCATGTTCCTCTACATGTTCCTTTTTTTTTTATAAGATCTCTTTATTTATTTGAGAGCGAGCGAGCATGCCAGTGCAAGCAGGGGGAGGGGAGGAGGGAGAGGGAGAGAGAGCATCTTCAAGCAGACTCCAGGCTGAGTGTGGAGCTTGACATGGGGCTCAGACTCACGACCCTGGGATCATGACCTGAGCTGAAATCAAGAGCTGGACTCTTAACCAGCTGAGTCACCCAGGTGCCCCACTGCATGTTCCTTAATTCTGAAAACTGGTCAGGGGCGCCTGTCAGTTAAACATCTGCCTTTAGGGTCCTGAGATAGAGCCCCACATCGGGCTCCCCAATCAGCAGGGAGTCTGCTTCTCCCTCTCCCTCTGCCCCTCCACCTATTTGTGTGCTCTCACTCTCTCTTTCTCAAATAAATAAATAAAATCTTTTTTAAAAATCCTGCAAATTGGTCATGGAATTATACCTGGAGTCTTGGTAAAATCCAGGCCCCCCTTTTCATTGGGGATGGGGAGTACAAAATGCTTCTGTTCTGGTTAGTATGGTTGCATAACAAATTATCCCCAGACTCAGCAGCTTAAACAAATTTTAAATTTTGCTCATGATTTTATGGGTCAGGAATGTGGAAAGGGAAACAGGTATGGCTTATCTCTGCTTCATGGTATCTAGGGCCTTAGCTAGGGGTAAAACTCAAATTACCACCCCCACTCCCCCCAATACCCCACACAACACCCTAATACCAATATTACTACTACAACATAAAATATAGTTTTCTGTTTCTTTATAATTTATTATGGGCTGAACTGTGTCCCCCCCAAATTAATATGTTGAACTACTTCAGAATGTGACTGTGTCATTAAGATGGGCCCTCATCCTGTATACTGATGTGGTTAAGAAGAGGAGATTAAGACACGGACATGCACAGAGGGAGACCGTGTGAAGACACGGGGAGAAGACAGACATCTACAAGCCAGGGAGAGAGGCCTCAGAAGAAACCAACCCTGCCGACTCCTTGATCTTAGACTTCTAGCTTCCACGACCGTGAGACAGTCAATTTCTGTTGTGTCAGCAGCCCGGCCTGTGGCGGTCTGTTAGAGCGGCCCTAGCAAACTAATACACAGCTCCTTCTTATCTCTAGGGCGTATCATAATAGGGTATAGTCAGTTTATCATAATTTAAAATTATTAGAAATAATTCCCCTTGGGGGGGCACCTGGGTGGCTCAGTCGTTAAGCGTCGGCCTTCAGCTCAGGTCATGATCCCAGGGTCCTGGGATCGAGCCCCACGTCAGGCTCCACGCTCAGTGGGAAGCCTGCTTCTCCCGCTCCCATTCCCCCAGCTTGTGTTCCCTCTCACTCTCTGTCAACTAAATAAAAAAATCTTAAAAAAAAAGAGAAGTAAAGAAAGAATGCCTCTCGGGGCACCTGACTGGTGAAGCCCTGACTGGTGAAGCTGATTGGGGAGCCCGATGTAGTCAGTGGAGCATGCAACCCTTCATCTTGGGCTTGTGAGTTCAGGCCCCACATTGGGTGTAGTGATTACTTAAAAATAAAATCTTTGGGGAAACAAAAAAAAGAAATAATTCCTCTCTGTATAGTTGCGTCACCAATTCAATACACAATTAGATTCATTTGTTTCATATGCGTTCAATTTTTAGGAATTTCTTTTTTTTTTTTTAATTTATTTAAGCAATCTCTACACCCACCACGGCGCCGGAGATCAAGAGCCGCATGCCCTACTGACTGAGCTAGCCGGGTGTCCTGGGAATTTCTTTTTTAAATCTATCTCTATTAAATTTTGTTTATAATTATTTAAAATACGTACATGGTTCCAGAGTCAAATCTACAAAACAAAGAACATTGAGAGAAGTCAAGTCTAGTTTCTCTCTCTCTCCCCTTCACTCTATCCCCCCACCTCCTTATGGATAACCATTTTCACTAGTGTTTGGTGTATCTTTCCATTAAAGAAAGAGACAAGTACATATAAGTAGTTGTATTTCCTTTTCTTGGATAATACTAGCACACTTTACATGCTGTTCCGTACCCTGCTTTTCTGACAACACACTACAAGGATCATATTAATACACAGACCTACTGCTCTTTATATAATAGCAAAAGACTGGACACAACACAAATGTCCATCCACCGGGGCACCTATGTCATGGCCCACTGTGCAGCTGTGAAAAGTAAGAGACATGAAAGGCATCTCTTTGGGTGTCTGAGACTTTAGAATGCAATTTAATTAAATCTTCCCGGGTCCTACATCCATCCCTGTCTCAAAGCGGGCTATTTCTACAGTTGACCCTCCTTGCTGAGAGAATACATTTCCACTTTTTCTTATCTCAGTTTGCATAGGAAATCTTTAGCACATGTAATTCAAGCTCCCACATTCAAAATAATATCCTCTGGGCTTTCGAAGGAAAAACAAATCCGGAATCTCTAGTTCTGTGGATTACTTCCTTCTGCCTCCCTTCTCCTTTAAGCAAGACCCAAATCAGGGATTATACAAATGCTTCTGGTCCAGCATGCCCAGATGTAGAAGTCAGACCACACCCTCTCAGGCACCATCTCCCGCAGCTGGGGCGCAGAGCAACCTGATCCTGCACTCACCTACTCAGCAGCTATTTAGTAAGTGTGCGCTGTGCGCCACCCACCATGGTGAGGGGCTAACAACAAAGCAGTGAGTAAAACAGCCCCAGCATCTACCCTTCTGGAGCTCAGACAGTGACTCTTAGATTCTGTGACTCGCTCAAGCCATCTTGGTCCCCACATAAAACACACTTCGTTTTCCTTTCCCAAGAAGCTCACAGCCTCCAGGCTGTCATCATTGTCCGCAGGTGAAGCCAGGACTGAGTTTTTCCTCATTTTAGGGAAAGCGTTGGGGGAAAAGCCCGAGGGGTGTGGCAGCACTCCCAGGGCTTCCCCATCAGGGGTCCCGATTGTGGATTCCACAGCAGCGATTGCTCTCATCTGATGGAGAGTAGCCAGCCTTGCCTTCACATGCCACTTCGAAATCCATCATGTCTCCGTCTTAATTTTGCACTGATTTTGCTTTGGACTCCCCCATCCTTTTTATAACAGCAACTGTCACCACCATTCATTGAATACTTACTATGTTCCAGATGTTGTGCTAAAGTGCTTTACACTGAAGTCATGTAGTCTTGCAAATATTATTACACAGGAGGACACGGGCTTAGGGAGAGCAGGGAACATGCCCGACGTCACACATCTAATAAGTGGAGACATGGTTAGAGAAGTCACACTGGTGGAGGTAAAGCAGTCTCTGGTGTGACCAACAGGCAACAGCCAGAATAATAATGGTAACAGCTAACTTTTATTGAGCACCTACTATTGTACCAAGTACTGGTGCTCACCTATTAGGGTCAAAAAGACTTCTTCCTCAGTCCTCGTGTTCCCTTCCACACACAGGAAGCTCTTCTAGCCGAAGATTTCGGACTCGTCTCTACTCCTTGACTTCTCCCTAGGAGTGGAGGGGAGCAGCCACTTCCCGGGTGGGGGGGGGGGTGGTGAGTATGAGGGAAGGAATCCCAGATACGTAGCTCAGCCCCTCTCTTCTCCTTGGCAGCTGGCCTCCTGAACATGCTCTGGGCTCTGTTCTCCGTGGTTTACAGGGACAGTCCCCTATCCCGAGGCCTGCCTCAACCTGTGTGGGTACCTGCCTAATTCTGTTCACTTACCTACAAATACGAACCACTGACTCCAATATAAAACTGATCCCCGTCTGTTTGATTTCTTCTTGCCCATCTCTTACTGAGAGCTTTGTAAGGAATGAGGGGTGCCCTCTATTATATCCTCTTGGATTCCCAAACTGTTACCTCATTTAATACCAATAAGAATTCATTAGAAGACTACTCTCGGATGAGGAAACTAAGCCGACCTAAGCAGCCCCTCCGCTAAGAACGAGGAGTCTGTGGTCTCCGTTCAGGATTGGGTGAAATAAGTTTGCAAACTGTTCAAGCTTTACAAACAGAAGGCCCTCGGGCGGTGGATCTGGCTCTGCCACCCCCTGGCACAAGGGCCCGGAACTAGGGCTTTCCGACCTCCGGTTCCTTTACCAGGGAAGTGAGGGGTCCCCCGGCTGCTGTGAGTTCTGTGACCGTGAGTCAGTAGTGACCAGCCGCCCACTGTCTCCCCTGGCTTCCTCTGCGTCACGGACGTCTTCGGATGCTGGCTTCTCCCCCGATTGAGTGAGGGCCAGTCCCTGGGGACACAAGGTGCTTGAAACTCCCTCTCGTTGACAGGGCGGGGCCTCCTGAGGTCAGCGGCTTGATCCTGTTTTGTTGCTGTGGCAACAAGGGCGCCCACGCTTCCGTTTCCGGGAGCGTGATGCAAGCCGCGGGGTCGGCGCTGCGCGTGCTTCCCGGGCCGTCCCAGCTCCCGGCTCTGCAGCAATTCCCAGCGCCGTCGCCGGCGCCGAGCGACAGGAAGAGGACCCTCTCCCCTCCCCCGGCCGGCCGTCCCCCCCGGGCCGGTGCCGGAGGAAGTGAAGCGAGGCGCGGGCTTCCCCAGAAAAGACGCACAGCTCCGTTAGGTCAGCCTTAGGAAGAAAAATTCTCAAGAAATCCGGGCTCAGTCCTCTTTAGCCTGCTTCAGAACAGTGAGTTCTGCCTCACGGCAGAAGCCTGTCCTTCGGTTTAGTTATCAGGGACGGGGTGACGGAGAACTTGGGCAGGCCTTGACTTATGGTAAGTTTCATCTGATTCCGAAACTCAGCGGTTTAACGCCGGAACAAGACAAACTAGCAAAGAACAGGAAGTGGAAAAAACATTTGCCTACTGGAAACCACCTTTTGTTCACCTGCATTCCTCCAAAACAGCAGTCAAATTAGCCCAGATACCTACCTTTTGCGGGGTAGCCCCAGATGGTGGATCCCCCAAAAGGACTTTGTGGACGAATTTGACGCCCCGGTTTTTCGGAAGAGAGTTCAAGAGGTGTCAGGGGAACTTAAGGTTGTGTCTCCCTGCCTGTATAACAAGGTGGCTCACTCTTCTGTGCATTTTATTTTTTTATTTTTTTAAAGATTTTTATTTATTTCTTTGAGAGAGCGAGAGATAGAGCACGAGCAGGGGGGAGGAGCAGAGGGAGAAGCAGAAGCGGACTCCCTCCTGAACAGGAAGCCTGATGCCGGACTTGATCCCAGGATGCTGGGATCATGACTTGAGCTAAAGGCAGCCGCTTAACTGAATGAGCCACCAGGGGTCCCTTTTTTTGCATTTTCTGAAAAAAGAAATTGCTTTGGCCAAGGAGGACAAAAGGAATAGGACAAGCACAGGTTTTGGAAGTGCAAAAAGGGTGGAGATGTCAGTATGTACCAGAGAGAAAAGGGCAGGCAGCCAGGACAAGAAAGACTCCTCTGTCCTTCTAACCCTTGCCCTCACAGGACCTGTCCCCACTGGTAACCAGCAGACACTTCCTCACTGGGGTGGGGGAGGGTGGCTGCGGCCCTCAGTGGCATTGTTCCCAGAATGGAAAATGTGGGTGTTGGCAACCATATCAAAGGCCTTGGATTGTTCATAAACCTTTGCACCTCTGATCAGCAGACCGCAGTGCCTGCTGTTCAAAGTCTGTGGAAGCTTTGGAACAATAGACTTGGCCCCCTGCCGATCTGTTTGCCTGACTTTCTGAAAGAGGTAAATGGGCCCCCAGACCAATTACCATCCTACCAACCTCCTTGAAGTGGCTCTCACCAATTAAAGGCAGTGCAAGGCCAACACCAGTTACCCCCAACACGACTCTTGGGAGACAGACTTAGAAGGAGTTGAGGGAGGTACTCGCTCCAGCACAGAATTTAAGGGGGTGCCAAAAAAAACTCAGTCATCAAAATAAATAATACTTTAATGTAATCTTTTAAAATGTTTGACATTTTGTTCATTGTGGGTTATCTTGCATTAATTGTAATTTTTGAAATGATTGCATCCAAATATAGTTTATCTCGATAACTGAGTTTCAGCCCCCCCCCCCCCCCACTTAAATTTTGCACCGAGGTGAGGAACCCACTCTCCTCACCCTAGTCTCGGCCCTGTTGAGAAATGGTGTTGTTCACAAACACTCCGAAATAAGAGACATGGAAAAGGCCCATGATGATTAATCAGTAGGTGAGGATCCTTCAGAAGGTGTGGAAAGTGTGGCCCAGAGTACCCAGGCCTAGATAGCAAACTTGGGTGGAGATGTGAGGAAAGTCAGCCTTCTTACAGGCTCCAGACACCTAACAGCTCAGCCAGGGAATGTAGCTGGAAAGCTGCCTCCAAGAGCCCAAGTCCAACCCACCTGCAATTTTCCACAGGGAGGCTGGGGCGGTGGGCAGTTTGCCTACTTGGCATAGGCTGAGAAAAACTGGAAAGGCTCCTTTCCCCTGAGGGTCACAGGAGGTGACTATCAGTAGAGTGGTCAATCCTCTGACTCGAATTGGTTTTTTTTTTTTTCTTTTAAGATTTTGTTTATTTGAGAGAGAGAGCAGAGGGAAGGGCACAGGGAGAGAGAATCACAGGCCGACGCCACGCTCAGCGTGGAGCCCAATACAGGGCTCCATCTCATGACCCTGAGATCACGACCTGAGCCACCCAGATGCCCTAAAGTTGTCTTTGTTTTAAAGAACCTTCCATTAAAATGCAACCATCTCTGTAGGAAGTCATTATCAGCAGAAATCTTAGCATAGAGATGAACTCATTGATTGATTGATTGATTGATTGATTCATTCATTCAACAAACATTTACTGAGTACCACACACCAGACTGGAGTAGGATCTACCCTGCCCAGTCTCATGACAGTTAGAAACGTCAACTTAGTGTACTAAGGTCAGGCTAGAGCCCCAGGCAGGCTGGTGGGAGGGCCCCTCGCTCAGCCAGATCTCCTAGCTGGGACTGCAACTGAGGAAGAGCAGGACTCAGGGCAGGCTCCTGCCGGGGCTTACAAGACAGGAGTGCAGAAAGGAACAGAAAGAATCCTCCTGTTGCTCCGATATGCCTGGGCTAAGTAGGGCCCCAGGAAGTATCCAGCAATTGGCTTTGGTTCACGGAACTAGAGGGTGTCATTCTCAGAATACAATGTATCAGTCGTGGCAGATTTGGGGGGTTCTCCCTTCACCCAGTAAAGACTCTCACAGGGGGGTGAGTTTTTCCCTGAAAAGTATGTGGCCGTGCATCTGGGGGCTTTGCGCAAGGAATCCTGTCCGTTGCGGGGGGGAGCCCAGATGGACCCCACCTCTTGGATCTCTGCCCAGCTCTGGCCTGACACGGTGGGAATTTCCTTGGCTTTGTGGCTCTGGCCCAGGTGCTCCGGTGAGAACAGTGAGAACCCAGAACGGGGCTGTGACCCCAGTGAGGCAGCCTCCCCGGGAGAGAGAAGCCATCCCACTTGTGCTCGCTTTGCTTGGATGTGCCTCCCCAGAAGGGGCCCCGGGAGCTAATTCCTGATGTGGCAGCCCTGGGAAATGACAGGAGAGGGGAGGCCAGGAAGGCTTCTGGATCCTGAAACCTCTCTGTCTTTTTTTTTTTTGTTTTTAGTTTTTTCCTCTCTTTTTAAACAATTCACAAACACACATCGATACAGCACTTTTATATACATCATCCTATTTCTTTTTCCCAACAACTCTGTTAGGAGAGGTTCTGTTTTTCCCGTTTGCTAGCTGAGGAAATTGAGTCCTAAGAGGTGACATAACTTCCGGATAACTCAGTCAGTAAATGGAAAAGTGAGGACTTGGACGTTACATCTGTGCCTTTTTCCTGTGTCACTCAGCCCTGTGACCCCAATGCTCCTGTGCCCCAGATGCCTGGGGATATCCTTTCTCCCTCTTCCTCACCGCTCCACATGTACAACTCACGCCAGCTACTTCTGTCTGAGAATCTATCTCAAGTCTGCCCATTTTCCTGCATCTCCCTGCCACCAACGATCAGGGCTCACCTGCTCACAGATCTCTCAGCGGCCACTTTGCTGCTCCCTTGCAGTTTTTTCCCTCTTCTTACTGGCTGTGTGTCCTTGGGCAAATTTCTTTTTCTTTTCTTTCTTTTCTCTTTTCTTTTCTTTCTTTCTCTCTCTCTCTCTCTCTTTCTTTCTTTCGATTTTACTTATTTATTTGACAGAGATAGAGACAGCCAGCGAGAGAGGGAACACAAGCAGGGGGAGTGGGAGAGGAAGAAGCAGGCTCCTAGCGGAGGAGCCTGATGTGGGGCTCGATCCCACAACGCTGGGATCATGCCCTGAACTCCGAAGGCAGATGCTTAACTACTGCGCCACCCAGGCGCCCCTCCTTGGGCAAATTTCTTAACCTCTCAGCGCCTGAGCGTGATCTCTGCAAAATGGAAACGAGAATATCACCACCCTGCTCGCTCGCGCTGAGGATTTGGCGGGAGTCCCCAGCGCAGGCCTTCCAAGTGAGATTCCCATGTCATTTAAACTTTTCTAGCCACCATAGTAAAAAGGGTAAAAAGAAGTGAACTTAATTTCAGTGGTATAATTGATTTAGCACCACTTATAAAAGAGTGTCCATTTAACGTGGAAGCAATATTTTAAAAATGTTACCGAGACATTTTCTATCCCTTTTTTCACACGAAGTCCAGTGTGCATTTTACACGTACTACATGTCCCGGCTTTAAGCGTCTAGTAATCCCACGTGGCCAGTGGCTAGAGAACTGGTTCAGCGCGCTCCAGCAGGGCCCGGAGCCTACGTGTTCGCTCCCGGGGTGTTTGGTCCGGCCCGGCCTCCAGGCAGGGTGGTTCCTCCGAGCGCCCCGCTCGGCCGCACCCTCGGCCTTCGCTGTCGCCTCTCCCTGCCTACCGCCTTTACAGCAGGGCTCGGGACTGACTCCAGAAGGGCGGAAGCTCTGGCTTCCGTTTCCTGCCGGCAGAGAGCCTTAACATGAGGCCCGCCGGCCTCGGTTTTCCTGTCTGCTCGTGGGGAGCCTTTACACTTAGCTAAACCTGATAATATGGACTCAACCTTGGTATAATTAGCATGTCTGTCGGGGGCCCCCCAGGGGTGGGAGGGCATATTTTGGGTGAGGAGGGTTCAGGAAATGCCCCTCAGAGTCTGGAGGGAAGGCATTGCCACATCTCCGGGCCCCCGCTGAGGAGGAGGGACGCACCGGGAGCCACAGTGGAAGCTGGTGATTAGGGAGGAGTTTCCAGGGCAGGGCAAAGCGCCTCAGCAGAGTTGAAGACGTCTTTCCTTCTTTTTTTTTTTTTTTTTTTTTTTTTCATTTTGAAAGAGCTTGGCTGGAAGCCCTCAGCCTGGAAGGAGGGTCTGCCTTTCAGCAGGGTTTCCTGCCCCAGCCCGGCGGCTGCCCTCCCCTGCCCAAATGCAGAAGCAAAGCACTCTTCAAAGAGCGGTGGCACGCGGGCCAACTTCTGGCCCTTGCCCTCGGACGCGGACCGGCCACTTGTACTTGGCGGCTGGCTCGGGCGAACTGCTGCTCGGAGGATCTGAAACTTGGCTTTGGCCTCCTTGGGTTTCTCAGGAACCCAGCCGTCCCAGTTTGCTGGGGCCGCTCTAACACAGCACCACACGCTGGCTGCCTTCGAATAGCAATTGCGTGTCTTACAGTCTGGGAGCTAGAGGCTGGATATCAAGGTGTCCGTACGGTTGTTTCCTTCTGAGAGCAGTGAGGAAAGGATCTCTTGCAGGCCTCTCTCCCAGCTTCTGGTAGCCTCCAGAGTTCCTTGGCTTGTAGATATTCTTCCCAGATCTTCACATTCATTTTTGCTCTATGCAAGTCACTCTCTGGGTGCACTTATCTCCTTCTTATAAGAACCTCAGTCAAATTGGATTAGGGTCCAGCCTAATGACCTCATTTAACTTGATTACCTTAGTAAAGACTGTGTCTCCAAATAACCCTCCACATGGAAGGTTAGGACTTCAAAATATGGATTGGGGGAGGGGCACGATTCAATCCACAACGCTAGCCTAAGCTCCTTTTGCAAGTGTAGGCATCTGCTCTCATGCACGGGGAACCCAGGAGGTGGGTGAGCTTTTGAGCCTTCCAGGGCCAGTGACCAAGTCTTCAAGGATGTAGTCTATCTGATAGAGCCGCCCAGGTAATCACGGGTAATTAGCGAGCCAGCTCCCAGAAACTCAGAATTTCCTGGGGCTGCAGGTGCTACAATGACCAACAAAACTCAGCCTCCACCCTTCAGGAAATGTAATCCAATAGAAGAGATAAGACATACATTAACCAGATAATAAAATACAGGGCAGTGAAAGGTACAAAGAATAAAGCCATACAGAGGGAGTGCTTTCTTGTGGTTGAGAGATAAGTAAGGTTCATGGAGATTTGCTTTGAACCGTCATTCTGACACCAAAGGTAAAGATGACAAAGGTGAGGGAAAGATGGGCATCTCAGGGAAGACTGGATGGCTTGGCACGTTCAGGAGAGGGATGGAAGCAGCCAGGGGAGAAAAGGGTGGGAGGGCAGGACAAAGTCTAGCTGTGATGGGCTCTTGCTGCCAGGCCGCGGGGACCTACTGAGAGTTTTTTGCAGGACAACATAACGCACATGATCTATTAGGGATCTTAGCCTGGTCGTGAGCAGGGGATGGAAGGAGTTAGAAAGGTGGAGTGGGCGGGGTGCCTGGGTGGCTCAGTCGCTTGGGCGTCTGCCTTCAGCTCAGGTCATGATCCCAGAGTCCAGGGATCGAGCCCCACATCAGACTCGGTGGGGAGTCTGCTTCTCACTCTCCCTCTCCCTCTGTGCTTTCCCTCTTTCTCTCTCTCTCAAGTAAATAAATAAAATCTTTTAATTAAAAAAAAAAGAAAGGTGGAGTGGGAACTGGGAGGACAAACAGGAAGCTGGGTTGTCGTTAGGACGGGAGGGAAAAGGCCCCCAGAGCTCTCGCAATGGAAATGCAAAGGAAGAAACGGGAGCGGGGAAGTGGGAAGAAAGACCCCACAGAACTTGACGGGAGTTCATGCTTGGGTTTGGGAGAACAAGGAAGAGAAGGCAAAGGTGGCTTCAACTTTTCCAGCTGGGGCCATTTGGAGAGGGTGGCTACCACGAAGAGAAGGAAACAGGGAAGTCAAGGGTGTGGCTCTGGGGCTGCTTTCGGGCACACCCTGCCAGCGGGGCCTCAGGGCGCGGCCTCCAGCTGTGGGCCGGTGCAGGGGAGGGGTGCCAAAAGCAGGAGTGGCCTCCCCTGACTCCCACCCCGGCTCTCTTGACCTCAGAGGCGGTGTCTTAGTCATTTAAAGGTACATGGATGGCTGCAGGGCGTTCTTAATGTC
Source organism: Ursus arctos (assembly GCF_023065955.2). Taxonomy (NCBI): domain Eukaryota; kingdom Metazoa; phylum Chordata; class Mammalia; order Carnivora; family Ursidae; genus Ursus; species Ursus arctos. Next base: position 18,327,647 of record NW_026622985.1, read on the forward strand.
ACGGTGAGGAAATGGGACAGGGAGAGACCTTGCAGCGGCCTCACGGAGCCTAGAAAAAACGAAGAGATTGCAGTGGTGTGACATGTGTATCTGACAATGTAATCTCAGCCCTGAGCTGGCTTAGCGTCCGCAGGATGCCTCCCACACTGGCATTCCTTCTGCGGGGGCAAAACAGCCACTCGCATGCAGTCCCCAGGGCTGCCTTTCCTCCCCCTGAAACGCATAAGATACAGCTTCTGTCTCCTTAAGAAAGCTGCTCATCTCCTGTTGTGTGTGTGGGGGGGTGTCTGGAGCATACCTGTGTGTGTGTGTCTGTGTGTGCACGTGCCTGTTGTGTGTGTCTGTGTGTGTGCGCGCGCGCCTTTGTGTACCTATATGTGTGTGTGCTTGTGTGTGCACAAGCCTGTCGTGTCTGTGTGTGTGCACTTGTGTGCATGTGTGTGCTTGTGTCTGTGCGCTATCATGTGTCTGTGTGTGTCTGTGTGTGTGCTTGTGTGTGTGCACCTGTGTGTGCACCTGTTGTGTGTATGTGCACCTTTGTGTGTGTCTCTGTGTGTATGCACCTTTGTGTGTGTACCTATATGTGTGCTTGTGTGTGTGTATGTGTGCACCTCTGTGTGTGTGCATGCTGGTGTGTGCACCAGCACGTGTGCCTCTCTCTGCACCCGTGTGTGCCTCTATGTGTGTGCCTGTGTATGTGTGTACCTTTTCGTGTGCTTGTGTGTGCCTGTATATGTGTGCACTTGTGTGTGTACCCCTGTGTGCATGCCTGTATGTGTGCGTACGTGTGCATGTGTGTGTGCTCCCTACTTGGTGTCTCTTCCTCCCTATCCTGTCTCAGGCCTCTCTCCCTGCAGGAGCATTCATTTATTTATTTTTAAAGATTTTATTTATTTATTTGATAGAGAGACAGCCAGCAAGAGAGGGAACACAGGCAGGGGGAGTGGGAGAGGAAGAAGCAGGCTCCCAGCAGACCAGGGAGCCTGATGTGGGGCTCGATCCCAGGATCCTGGGATCATGCCCTGAGCCAAAGGCAGACGCTTAACGACTGAGCCACTCAGGCACCACTGCAGGAGCATTTAAACCCCTTGCTCGCCAGTTCCAGGGACCTGTGTCTGATCAGCCAGAAACTCTTATGTGGTCGGAGAGATGCCGACAGCGTGATCTAGAAGTCACTGTCCATGAATAAAAAATACAGTATCCTGGAAACAAGATCTAGCTAAAACCACCCTTTTTTGTGATCTGTTATCTCCAAGGGCTAAGAGGGGAAAGCCAAAGTAAGAGATGATGCTATGGCCTCTACAACGCATGTTCCTGGCCGCGGCTAACCTGGACGGCATCTGAGGTGGACTGTAAGGAAACACGACTTACAAATGCAGAGTAGTTAGAGGTGCGGACGACGCACTGGGAGCTTGAAGAGGCCAGGATATCACCTGCTCTAGTCTCAGTGTCTGATACTTTATAAAAGAATTTAAAGTCCATCCAGCAAGGATCCAGTGCACAACGGTAGAGGATTGGCTTCAACCCCTATCTTTTATCCACATAAAGAAACACACTGTGAGGGGTTCCAGGCTGGCTCTGGTCGTTGGAGCACATGACTCTTGATCTCAGGGTTGTGAGTTCAAGCCCCATGTTGGGTTGTAGAGATTTTAGGAATAAAATATTTTTTTAAAGATTTTTTTTATTTCAGAGAGAGAGGGAGGGAGAGCAAGAGAGCATGAGCAGGGGGAGGGGCAGAGGGAGAGGGAGAAGCAGACTCCCCACTGAGCAGGGGGGGTGTTCGATCCCAGGACCCTGGGATCATGACCTGAGCGGAAGGCAGACGCTTAACCCATAACCGACTGAGCCACCCAGGCGCCCCTAGAAATAAAATCTTTTAAAAAAAGAAGGAAAGAAACACACAGCGTCCACTAGATGGGAGGTGGCAGAAGTAGCTATCCTGACCTGGAAAAATGTTCACAGTCTGCTCTTAAGGATCCGTAAAGTAGCATCTAGTTTTTTGTGTGTGTGAAAAGCGTATGTATATTAAATATTGAAAGTAGTTATGTCCTGGTTGTATTATGGGCGACTTTTCTCTTTTTAAAAATATTTTAACATTATTTTTCTTCTTAAAATTTTTTTTTTCTTCAGTGAAAATATACTACCTGTGAAATTTTAAAATGAATAACACTATTTCACAATAGCACACGCCGTCAGGAAGATTTCTTCGGGCCCATCGGAGAGCAGAGACGAGCAGGTCTCTTACTGCCAAGTCGGCCACCTCCCCGCCCCCACCGCCCTCCATCTCAAAGCTGCCGCGAGGGGCTTTGTCCTCTAAGCCCTGCTGGGAGCCCGGGGGAGCTGTGATAAGCACCCCTGGCTCCATTAGGACAGGGAGGGGTCTTAGGCAGGTCTGGTGACTCTTGCTCTGAAAGCCCCCGTTAATCGGGTCCCGCAGGAGGTAGGAATTGGCCTCTCCTTCTGTTTTCCGGCGGCCAGCTGCTCCTCTCATGAATATGTTTTCTTCTGGTTTCAGCCCCATGACTTTGCTTTCCGAGTGCTATTGTACCCACGCCAGCTGGTTAGCAGGACTGGTTTTTAGGGTGAGAGTCTGCAGGTCACACAGGGGTTAAGTGCCATGAGAAGGGCAAAAGTAAAGTTAGAAGGTTGGCCAGGAACTCACAGGCAGGTGCAAAGGTGAAAGGACGAGGGCCTCTGGGTGTTGCCTGGTCTGAGCGAGGGTCCAGGCAGTGCGGTTGGGGACTGGAGCGCAGGGTCCCCGGCGGTGGCGGCAGCACTCTCAGGGGCATGAGCAGGGGTGGGGTGCGGGGAGGGGGAGGTGTCCTTAGACAGCTATGCAGACTTCTGCTGCTGCTTTGACAAATGGGTGATCCCCACCTGCTCCCTCTGCCTTGCCCTCTAGGGAATACCGTCACTGCAGGTGAGGGGCCCTCTGGAGTTGCAGTAGTTTCCGTCCACCTGGGCTTTCACAGGGGGAGATCTTGAGAAAAGGGGAGCCCTGAGGACACCCAGACTCCCCAGGACCCAGGCTGCAGCCTCTGAACTCTTTTTGGCTGCTTGTTTTCTTCCCTTTCCTTTTCCTTTCCTCTCTTTTCTCTTTTCTTTTTTTCCCCCTCTTCTAAGGGTAAAATAATTCTGACCTACCAACCCCAGGGGGGTACAGTCAGAAAAATAGGGAGCAGCGGTTTCAAGCTCTGCCTGTGACTTGGGCTAATTACTTAATTCCTCTGAGCTTCAGATTCTTCACATGTAAAGGGAAATACGAACAGTATATGCTTTGGAGTTGCTGTGAAATAATGCATCCTGAAGAATTTAGAGGACAGTGCTGAGAGCATACTAAGCAGGAATGAACTTGAAAAGCACATCCCAACTAGCAAGGGCAGAGACAGCGTCCTTCTTACCAGGAGAGAGGGCAACAGTGTGGGAGCAGTTTCTGGAGGACCTTTTGGGGCCAGGCATTGACTCGTTAGCTGCTGGATCATGGGGAATTTCCAGGGAGGGGCTGGGGTGATGAGGAGGGTGACGCTACGTATCAGCGAGTGTGGAGTGACATGAAGTAGGGCAGCATAGCGGCCGAATATCAGTTGTAATTCTAAGTGCTAGGTATCAGTGATTAATTATTTTGAAGAAATGTTAGCTACAGGGTTTTTAGAGCTAGATTCCCTCTTCCCAATGTATGTGTGGGCGTGCGCACACACACGTGCTTCTTAATTTTAAAGACAGAAAGACCAGAAAGCACGTAGGAGAGGGAGGGGACCAGCATGTGTCAGACTTGGATTGCTACTGTTCCGATGTGCGCTGCTCTGGGATCTGGGAGTGTGTGTGTGTGTCTGTGACCCAGCCTACACAGGACAACTGCTTTCTGATGAGCCAAGGCTCTGTTTGCCAGGCTGGCAGGGCCTCACTGTCGTGCCCTGACCAGTGTGGATTCTGCAGTCACCAGACCGTAGCATCAGGCTGACAGGGCTGGGTAGGTATTTGGGAAAAGACCCTGGGCTTTGGTCACAAATCCACGAGCTCTGTATCAGTTTGCTAGGGGGGGCTTAAACAACAGACATTTATTTTCTTGGGGCGCCTGGGTGGCTCATTCAGTTAAGCATCTGCCTTCTGCTCAGGTCATGATCTCAGGGTCTCAGGATGAAGCCCTGGGTCAGGCTTCCTGCTCAGCTGGGAGTCTGTTTCTCCCTCTCCCTCTGCCCCTCCCCCTGCTCCTTCTCTCTCTTTCTTGTTCAGTCTCTCTCAAATAAATAAATAAAATCTTTAAAAAATTATTTCCTCACAGTTCTGGAGCCTAGAAGTTTTTTTGGTTTTGGTTTTGGGTTTTTTTCTGGAGGCTCGAAGTTTGAGATCAAGGTGCTGGCAAGGTGTTGCTTCCTTCCGAGGACCGTGAGGATGGGTCTGTACTAGGCCTCTCTCGCTGGCTTGTCGATGGCTGTCTTCTCCCTGTGTCTTCAGATCATTCCCTGTGTGGGTCTGTGTCCAAATGTCCTCTTCTTGTAAGGATACCAGACATATTAGATTAGGGTCCAGCCTGATACTCTCACTTTCTACCCTATCTCCAAATATGGTTACATGGCGAGGTGTGGGGGCTTTGGACTTCGCCACGCGGAGCCACAATTCTGTAGATAACAGTTTCATTCCTCCTAGTGCGGCGTGCCCAGGGAAGCCTGCAGGCTTCTGTCTGGCACCGGTAGGGTACATGCACCTCGGAGATACCCCCCGCGCCTTCTTTTTCTCACTTCTTATGGTGAAACATTGGTTAACATTTTGTAAGATATCATTCCATTGATATGTATCTGTCTATTTTTGGAACCATTTCAAAGTCACCTCTAACTTCAGGATACATTTCCAAAAGCAAACGAAGGGGAAAAGGGCATCCTTTACACAGCCATGATGCCATTATCATACCTAGCAATAATTTCCCTGTGTCACCTAAGAGCCCATATTCAATTTCTTCACCAACGAAGACACACACGTTGAAAATGGTTCTGACTCTTCAGTGTCTTGTATCTTTTCATCTTGAGCACGTTCCCCACCTTTTATTTGTGCGATATTGACATTTTGAAGACACGAAGGCACACCCTGGTGTTGTCTGACCATCCCCCTTGAGGTGATGATTTATTTCAGGTCATTATGATAAGTAGCCACATGAAAACCACTTATTTACTGTAAAACGGTTGTTGGGGACAGGACCTGGTATGACTGCAGTTCCTTAAGTACGTGCCATACGAGAAAATCTCACGAGAATTGAGTGCCGGGAAAGAGTTGTGTCTCCTGCTATAAACTGGCATTTTCTTTCTTTTCTTTTTTTTTTTTTATTTTTAAGTTTATTTAAGTAATCTCTACACTCATCATGGGGCTCGAACTCAGAACCCTGAGAGCAAGAGCTGCATGCTCTTCTGTTCGAGCCAGCCAGGTGCCCTGGCATTGTATTTTTTTTCTGATGAGAGCCAGGAAACTTACTGTCTCCCTTTTTATTTAAGAAGCCTAGAGTCAAACTTTTTACTGTGGTGTGTTTTAGGGACGTCATATGGGCTTCTCCTTTTTTCTTTAATCCTGGGCTCTATTTTGTTAAGTCTATTGTATCTTTCACTGTAAATCCTCTTCACATTCTTTTTTTTTTTTAAGTTTGTTTGTTTGTTTATTTATTTATTTATTTATTTATTTATTTATTTATTTATAGTAATCTCTACCCCAGTGTGGGGCTGGAACTTATGACCCTGAGATCAAAAGTCACATGCTCTTCTGACTGAGCCAGCCAGGTGCCCCTCAAATTCTTTTCTGTTTGTTTGCTTTAAACATACAGGATGTAAATAAACCCAACTGATTTCCCCAAGGCCTTTCCTTTACCTACAAGTTAAGAGAGGAAGAGCTCCTCCACAGGTGTTTTGCAGCCAGCTCCTTTCAGGGAACCAAAGGACTGAAGAAAACTGAAGACCAAGCCTGTCCCCCGCACAGAGCACTCTTCAGTGTGGTCCTGATTTAACACTGACCCTGTCTTCTGACAGTGAACAGGAAGTCGGCTCCACTTGTTAATTTCCTAAGGTGATCCTGGCTCTCTGAGAGTAACTTCCGGCCTACAGGTACTTGCCTGCACTTAATTGTCCACCAAGCTCCGTGCTGGGAATGGCGAGAAATCGAAGGAGGCAGTTACGGCTTCTGACTGACAGGGTTTAGGATTTATGGATCATTTATATTTCCTGGAGATTACAATAGCTCTTGATTTTCAAGGACTTAAACACACCCATCTAAGGGGGCTGGTAATCTCAGTGGAAATTTGATAGCCAGAAACACCAGGAGGTCCGATTTTAGGGGATGCTTATTAGTGCTTATTATGTGCCTGGAACTTAAGGATATTATTATTTAATCCTCTGAACAATTCTGGACTATAAACATGAGTGTCTACCTTTTCTAGGCTAGAAAACCAGAGGTTTAGAGGTGCTAAGTAACTAGCCTGAGTAAGTGGAAGAGCTAGGATGTGAAACCTACCTCTGTCCCCGAAGCTCCTTCTTTAATGTTACACCATACTGTCTGTGTTTTGTTCCTTGCACAGAAGAAAATTAGCGAGGAGAAAGACACTACTGCTAACCTCAGAGCTGGGGGAGAGAAATGATTTATTATGCTTTTGACTTGGCCCCAGACCCATGGGGCCGGACTCTTCGAGGACAGGACTGGAGATGGGTTGATTCTGGTTTTTTCTTGGTCCCTGGGCTGGAAGTGGCTTCTCCCCACACCAGCTGCCGGTGGCACCTGACGGTTCTGTGGGGCAGCAGCAACACCAGCTGGTCACACAGGCTTCCTCCAGAAGGCCTGACCCACAGCCCGCTCCCCTTACACTGGCAGAACAAAAGCATCAGCAGCCCCCACTAGGAGGCTTGCCAAGAACTCAAATCCTTATTCAACAAAATGTACGTGGTTGAAGAGAGAGTTTGTGATCTGAATATGTATGCGGGCAGAGCAGCTTCCTGCCCCAGCACCCTTCATTATCTCTACTACGGAGGTCACTGGGACGGGAATGTGAAATCCCCCCACACCCAGACCATGTGCACTCCAGAGGGGCTTTATCTCCTCTGGAAATTGTGAGGTCAAGAGGTGTGAACTTAGGGTTCCTCTCTGGGCTTTGGGAAATCCCTGAAATTCAGTGCACACTTTGTATTTGTATAGATACGTACATCTTTCTAGGAAGAGGGGCCTCAATTGTTGTAAGATTTTCAGAGGAGTCCCTGACCCCTAAAGGTTAAGAATCATCACTTTGGAACAAATTTAGATAATGTGTCATTGGTTTAATATTAACTTGAGCTAATTTAAAATTACTTCACCTTCCCTAAGAGATTTCTGTCTGGTTTTCTTGGGATTTGGCTGGGTGGTGGGAAAATGTTAAGTAAAGAACGTGTCACTGATTAACCAGTGAAAGCTTAACACAGCAGTTAAGAGCCCAGGGTCTGGAGTGAGACTGGGGGGAAGGGAGTTCAGCCCCAGCTTTGCTGCTCAGTAACCACAAGACCTTGGGTACATTATTTAAACTCTGAACCTCAGTTTCTTCTCTGTAGAATGGGGTGGTAACTAAATTACTACCTCATAGCATTATTGTGAGGACGAAGTGGGATAATCCACACAGAGTTGTTAGCACTACACAAGGTCAGCCATTATTAGGATCTGTTCTATTATTCCTTGTTGAAGAGAGTGGAATCGTTATTGGTGGCAGTGTCCTTGTGGCAGGCAGATGTCAAAGCTGTCCTTCCAATTCTGCATATGCTCAGAATATGCTGGGTCGGGGTGCCCAGGTGGCTCAGTTCCTTCAGCAGCTGCCTTTGCCTCAGGTCATGATCCCAGGGTCCTCAGATCGAGCCCCACCTCAGGCTACTTGCTCAGTGGGGAGTCAGCTTCTCCCTTGCCCTCTACCCCTCCACTCATGCTCTCAATTTCTCAAATAAATAAAAGAAAAAAAAAAAAAAAGAACATGCTGGGTCCTCTTACTTCATCCCTCCGTTCTCCTCCCAGATCACTTATTTATTTTTTTAAAGTTTATTCATTTATTTATTTTCATAATCTCTGCACCCAGTGTGGGGTTTGAACTCACAGCCCCGAGATCAAGAGCTGCACACTTCTCCAGCTGAGCCAGCCAGACACATTTCCTTCCAGATCATTTAAAGCTGGACTGGTCTTGGGGCGCCTGGGTGGCTCAGTCGGTTACACGTCTGCATTTGGCTCAGGTCATGATCCCCGGGGTCCTGGGATAGAGCCCCACTTGGGCTCCCTGCTCATCGGGTAGCCTACTTTTCCCTTCCCTCTGCCTGCCGCTCCCCCTGCTTGTGTTTTCTCTCTCTCTCTCTGTCAAATAAATAAATAAATAGAGTCTTTAAAAATAAATAAATGAATAAAGCTGGCTTGGTCTTAAGGCCAAATCAATAACTACTTTCTCTGTACTTCCCAGCACGTTCCACATTCCAGCCTGGTTTATATCTTTCTTCTTAAAGCCTATAACCCATATATTAGAAATGGAGCATTCCTTCTATATCAGACAATATGTGTGTGTGTGTATATATATAATTTATCTATCTATCTATCTATCTATCTATCTATCTATCTATCTATCTATCATCTATCATCTATATTTTTTGGTCCTTACAACAACCCTGTGAGACATCTCATTAAGAAATACCTTATTAGCTCAATTTTACAGATGAGGAAATTGAGGCAGACAGGTAAGTAATTTTGCCTAAATCCTAAATCCACAAAGCTAGAAAACAGCAAATATGAGATTAAGGTCTAGATAACTTCAAAGCCAGTCTGGTTTGCTATGTTAGCTACTCACGTCCTTGCAACGTCATTTGTGTATTATCCTATAGTATTTAGGTTGTCATGTCATTTTACCTTAAGTCTGTAAATTCCTTGAAGACAAAGACAATTCATTGGACTATTTTTCATACCTTGCAGTACCTAGGACAATGTCTTGGGAATAATGGATACCCCATAAATACTTGTCTGTGGGTTATTGAACGGGGTCACCTGGCTGGCTCAGTTGATAAGAGCGTGTGACTCTTGGTCTCAGGGTCCTGAGTTGAAGCCCCAGGTTGAGTGTGGAGCCTACTTAATACACACACACACACACACACACACACACACACACACACATACAGGTTACTGAATGATTATATGTATATATATGGGAAACAACTGAAATACATTGTGTGATTTGTTTAATAATTTAACTACTTTCTCATACTATAAGCAGAGAGGGTTTTTAAAGTACCATTTCTAGGGATGCATGAGTGGCTCATCTTTCAGCTCAGGTCATGATTCCACTGGGATGGAGCCCTGCATCGGGCTTCCTGGTCAGCAGGAAGCCGGCTCTTCCCTCTCCCTCTGCCGCTCCCCCTGCGTGTACGCTCTCTCAAATAAATAAAATCTTTCAAAAAAAGTATCATTTCTATAAAACAAAATTCTATCTTATTTTTATTTTAAAGCTTTATTTATTATTTATTTATTTTAAAGAGAGAGAAAGAGAAAGAGAGAGAGCACGCTAGAGCATGTGAGTGGGGGGAAGGGCGAAGGGAGAGAATCCATAAACAGACTTCCCACTGAGCGCAAAGCCCAGGCTGGGGCTGGCTCCCACAACCCATGAGATCATGATCCAAGCAGAAACCAAGAGTTGGATCGTTGGGGCGCCTGGGTGGCTCAGTCGATTGAGCATCTGCCTTTGGCTCAGGTCATGAACCCAGGGTCCTGGGATTGAGTCCACATTGGTTCCCTGCTCAGCAGGGAGCCTGCTTCTCCCTCTCCCTCTGCCACTCCCCTTGCTTGTGCTCTCTCTCTGTCAAATAAATAAATAAAATTTTTCGGGGGGGAAAAAAAGAATTGGACACTCAACTGACTGAGTCACCCAGGCGCCCCTATTTATTTTTTTAAGTAAAGTCTACATTCAGTGTGGGGCTCCAACTCATGACTCCGAGATCAAGAGTTGTGTGCTCTACTGACTGAGCCAGACAGGCACCCTTATAAAACAAAACTTAAGCATAAATAATGTGCTACTATGGAAGCTACACTCTTTCTAATGTATCTATAGAAAGAATAAAAATATGGCTCAATAGTACGAGAGGTTTGTACCTGAAATTTAAGTGCTCGGCACGAAACCTGGAGTGAAATAAGGAATTATTATTATTATTATTATTATTATTATTATTATTTGATGCTGGATATGCAATTATCACCTATTACTGTTGTCAAAGAGCTACTTGTTCTGAGGGAATTCTTTTTTTCTCCTTAGAGAGAGGGAGAGAGTAAGAGTGTGAGTGTGTGTGCACGCGCGCACGCACAAGGGGCAGGGGAGAGGGAGAGGGAGAGACTCTTAAGCAGGCTCCATGCTCAGAGCAGAGCCGGATGCAGGGCTCAGTCTCACAACCCTGAGATCATGACCTGAGCTGAAATCAAGAGTCGGATGCTTGCAAGGTCCACAATAGCCAAACTATGGAAATAGCCCTGATGTCCATTGACAGATGAATGGATAAAGAAGATGTGGTACATATATACAATGGAATATTAGCCATCAAAAAAAAAAATGAAATCTTGCCATTTGCAATGACATGGATGGAATTAGAGGGTATAATGCTAAGCGAAATAAGTCAATCAGAGAAAGACAATTATCCTATGATCTCACTGATACGTGGAATTTCAGAAACAAGGCAGAGGATCATAGGGGAAGAGAGGGAAAAAATGAAACAAGATGAAACCAGACAGGGAGATAAACCAGAAGAGACTCTTCATCTCAGGAAACAAACTGAGGGTTGCTGGAGGGGAGGGGGGTGGGGTGGGGGGATGGCGTGGCTGGGTGATGGAAAAAAAATAAAATAAAATCTCTACTTTTAACCACTAAAAAAAAAAAAAAAAAGCGTCAGTCGCTTAACCGAATGAGCCACCCAGGCGCCTCAGTCTGAGGGAATTCTTAACTCTAGTTTTAAAATATTGCAAAGAGGAATATTCTCTGCTCTAACTGCTTTCCTTTGCTCCCTACGTGGCTTTAGAGTAAGTGTTATCTCCGTTTTCACTCACGAGAAACCTGAGGCTCCGGGAGGTGGTGCTATGCCAGGGAGGGGTGGAACTAGAATTTAAAGCACTGTGTTTGGGCTCCCAAACTCCAGCTCTTCTGCTAGTAACACAGATACTGTTGCTGTGTAACAAATGACCCCTTCTGGGGTAGCAGTTTAAAACAATAAACATTTGTTGTCTTCTGTGGTTTCTGAGGCTCAAGCACCCAGGAGCACATAGCTGGAATTGCAGCCAAGCTGTTCAGTGGGGCCGCAGTCACTGAGAGGCTCGGCTGGGGCTGGAGAAGCTGCTTCCAAGCTCACTCACATGGTGGCTGTGGGCTTCAGTTCCTTGCTGGCTGTTGGCTAGAGGTCTCAGTTCCTAACCATGTAGGCTTTCCATGACCTTCCCGAATGTCCTCAAAACATGACAGCTGTGTCTTCTGTGAGTGATGAGAGACAGTCCACGACAGAAGTCATAGTATTTTAAAACCAAGTTTTGGAAGTGACATATCATCACTTTTGCTGTATGTTGTTGGTCACTTAGACCAACCCTGGTAGAATGTGGGAGGAGATTATGCAAGGCTGTGACTACCCAGAGGCAGGGTTCATTGGGGGCCATCTTGGAGGTTGGCTACCAGAAATAACTGGACTGATTGAGGGGATCAAGTGGACAAGGTCCTAGTGGTGGCAACTTCCTACACCAAGCGCACTGGCTGTTTTGTGGGGACTCTTGGGCTTATTCTCTGGGGGCACACGAAGCCTCTAATGCCCACTTTGGGCTGCATGTGTGCTTTGTACTGTCTAGCCTGATATAATATTTCTTTTCTTTTTCTTTTTAAGATTTATTTATTTATTTGAGAGAGCGAGAGATAGCGCGTGCATGTGCAAGCATGAGCAGGAGGGGCAGAGGGAGGAGAGAGAATCTGAAGCAGATTCCATACTGAGCAGGGAGCCCAACATGGGGCTCGATCTCATGACCCTGGGATCATGACCTGAGCCAAAACCAAGAACTGGATGCTTAGCTGACCGTGCCACCCAGGCGCCCCTGATATAATATTTCTACACAGCCTGCTCCTGAAGCTTGAGCCCTGAGTACAGGAGCAGAGAACCCAAAATTCCTGTAATAGATTTTTTTTCTAAGAACGTATGCATATTCACAAACAGACCTGAAACTTGAACTTCTAGCATATACTTGCAAATAAGACAATATAACCTCTAGCAGGAAGGGCAGTTTAGGGGTTAAGGGCTTGGACACTGGGTCCCTACACTGCCCCTTACCAGGTATCTGACATTAGAAAGTTTCTTCTCTGAGCCTTACTTTCTTGTCCTGTAAAATGGGGCTAATAGTATTGACCTCATAATTTTTTTTTTAATGTGTGTGTGGGAGGGGTGGTGAGGATTAACAGAGATAAAGCACGATGTGGCAAGCTGCATTTTCTAAAGATGGTGACACCAATATGTGAGACTACATAGAATACCCACAGTACTCTTCTTCACTGGGCCAGGGGGCGGGGCGTCTAGTTCCCTCCTCTTGGGAGGAATTTTGGCAGATCTTCATAAACTTCACCAACCAATGGAATGTGGCCAAAGTGATGCTGTGTGATTTCCGGGGCTAGTTCATAGAAGGCATGAGGTTTTCACGGGGTCTCTCTCTTGGGATGCTTGCCCTTTGATCCTAGCTGCCATGTTGGGAGGGGGCCCAGGTCACACAAGGAGCCACACGTGGGTGTTCCAGCTGGCTCTGCGTCAGCAGTCAGCATCCACCAGCAGACATGTGAACGAACAAGGCTTGAGCCCGATTTCAGCCTCCAGCCTGCAAGCTTCCAGCTGAGGTCTCTGCTGATAAGCCATCCCTGGGGTGCCCTGTTTGAATTCCTGGCCCACAGAGATGTGACAGGTGACATATAATGATTGTTGCTTGAAGCCACAAATCTTTTTGGGGTAATTTGGTATGTGGCAATAGAGAGTAGACATAGAATCCTCCCAATACACTGAGAATAGATGACCCATACATTCTGGGTTACACACTTAAAAAAATGTGTGCCTCATCATAAGATATTTTCAGAATGCTGGGCCAAAGCTGTTTTCCCAAGCAGATGATGTCTTGGTAGGGTTTGGGGCAAGGGCCTTTCTGGTTTTGTTTGTCCCTGGCTCCTTTCATACTCGCAATGACTTACTCTGAGTCTGAAGCCTAGAAGAGCAGGTTTTCAGCTGTCCATCTGCTGCGCCGGCTCGTGCACCTCCGGTCGCTTGCTGGCGGGTAGAGCCACAGCTCTTTCTGGATCTGACTTATCTTTGGGTTCACAGGCTCATTTAAGCTGTTTCTCAGCATTAACCAATAGGCATCGAGATTGTCCACATTACTCTTCGCTCTGCCTACAAATGAAAATTAGAATCATGTGCACTTTTTTGGAGGATGTTTTCATACTTCTATTTTATTTTTTATTTATTTAAGTAGCCTGTATACCCAGCATTGAGCCCAACGACCCTGCGATCAAGACCTGAGCTGAGATCAAGTGTCAGTTGCTTAACTGACTAAGCTAACCTGGTGCCCCTATTTTTGTATTTTTTTAAAAAAAGATTTTATTAATTTACTTGAGAGAGAGAGAGAGTGCGCACAAGTGAGCACAAGTGGGGAGAGGGGTGCCAGATCCAGGAGCCCCTATTTTTGTATTTTTAAAAGCACAACCCTGGGGCACCTGGGTGGCTCAGTTGGTTGAGAGCCAGGCTCTTGGTTCATGGCTCAGGTCACGATCTCATGGGTCATGAGGTCAAACCTCGCTTCAGGCTCCACACTTGTCAGGGAGTCTTCTTGAGATTCTCTCCCTCTGCCCCACCCCCTGCTTGCAGTCTCTCTCTCTCTCTCTTTCTCTCAAATAAATAAATAAATCTTAAAAAAAAAAAAAAGCATAACTCCAGTTCCTTAGGCCGAGATAGCCTCAGGGGAAAAGAAGGGCCTGGGTTCAAGAGTCTGTCACACAAGCCCTGGTAGCTTTCCAGGATTCCAGAGTGCTGCCTCTTTGTCCTCCTTCCAAGAGTCTGAAGGTAACACAGAGATTCCTGTGTGCCTGTGTGTGTGTGTGTGTATGTGTGTGTGTGTGTGGCGTGTATGGAGGGGAGGCGTCAGAAGGCTGTGGGGCCTCCTTTGAGGCGCTGGAGCTGGGTGCCTAGGACCGCTGTCCCATGGTGGTGCCCCAGAGACCCTCGGCCAGTGCTTGTATGTAATGAGGGTAAAGACTGGGGACAAGCTCTCTAGCCCTGCCTATTTTGTTTCATTGTGGTAAAATACATATAACATAAAAGTTACCATTTTCGCCATTGTTAAGTATACAGTTTCAGTGGCATTAAACACAAGCCCATCATTGGGCAACCGTCACCACTATTTCTGATCCAGACCTTTTTCATCATTCCAAATTGAAACTCAATTCATTAAACAATAACTCCCTATTCCTCAATCCTCCAGCCCTTGGTGACCACTATTCTACTTCTTGTCTCCGTGAATTTGAATATTCTAGGTACCTCATATATTGTGGAATCAGACATTTATTCTTTTGTGTCTGACTTATTTCACTTAGCATAATGTTTCCAAGGTTCCTCCGTGTATGTGATAGCACATATCAGAATTTCATTCCTTTTTAAGGCTGAATAATAGTCCATTGTATGTATAGCTCTCACTTTATTTATCCAGTCATCTGCTGAGGGACATCTGGGATGGTCTCACCTTTTAGCTGTTGTGAATAATACTGTGGTGAGTTTTGGAGTACAAATACCTGTTTGAGTCTCTGTTTTTCATTCTTTCAGGTATTTATCTAGAATTGCTGGATCATATGGTAATTCTAGTATCCAGAGACCTGACCATGGGTCCTGTTGTGTCTAAAGATCTATTTGGGAGTGGACTACAACAGGGGCTCCTTTGCTATCCCAGCATCCTGAGGGTCTATGCAAATTAGGCTCCCAGTGATCTATGGATGTGATGGTACCTTGTGTTTCCACTGAGCACTTACTTTGTGCGAGTGTCTGGGCTGAGTGTAGTGTCTCTTACACAACTCTATGAGGTAGATTTGATTATCATCTCTGTTTTACAGATTATGAAACTGAGGCATGGAGGTGTCTTATAACTAGTCCAAGGGCACATAGATTGCAAGTTCTGAGCTAGGATTTGAACCCAGACAGCATCATGTTAGTTCTCGTGTGTTTCATCTTTACACAATTCTGCCTTTCCAAATGGAGGGACCATTAAATTAATCAACCAGGATTGTATTTACTTATCTAGGAGAAAGAAATAGCTTATGTGGGATAATTATGGTAAAAATTAAAGATAAAAGTAAAAAAACAGGGGCGCCTGGGTGGCACAGCGGTTAAGCGTCTGCTTTCGGCTCAGGGCGTGATCCCGGCGTTCCGGGATCGAGCCCCACATCAGGCTCCTCCGCTATGAGCCTGCTTCTTCCTCTCCCACTCCCCCTGCTTGTGTTCCCTCTCTCGCTGGCTGTCTCTCTCTGTCAAATAAATAAATAAAATCTTTAAAAAAAAAAAAAAAAAAAAAAAAAGTAAAAAAACAGTTAACATTAGGAGCCTCTGCGGTTTAAGAGGATCTCTGTTGGGAGCTCCCTCCCATATTTATGTTAAAAATTTTTCCATAGCCTATAAGGCATATGATAGGACTTGTATGCTACACAGAGGAGCTCGTTCTCTCTATATTTGCAAGCATAGCCCTTGATTCTACGATGTTTTTAAGGGTAACCCACTGGACCGACAGAAATGCACTATAGGGTGTTGAAATTTGCAATGAAATATACCACTAGATGGCAGTACAAATCAATTTTAAAAATCCAGCTTTCTAAATCTGACCAGTAAACCAAGCTCTGGGAAGGCAACTTCATCATTTTTGACACGATCAGGGCAACTGTATTTAATTCCAAATGGGTTTTAATCACCTAGCAAAGGATCACAAGCTTTTTAAAATCAAAAGACCTGAAAAGTGTAAAAACTTTGATAGGGAAGCTGCCTCTAAAATTTCAGAATTCCTGCTCTGGAGGAAGCTAAACTTTCAAGTGCATGTTTTGACTTGGCAAACTGTCAGCAAGATAACATCACATCCACATACTTCCAGGATCCTTTCAATTCACCATCTTGGCTTGGCCAAGAAACAGCCTTTTGTCCATAATTGCAAGCAGCGTTGCCAATTTGGTCCTGAGGGAAAGTTCTTCTCAGTTAATGCTAGAGGAAAGGCCAATATTTAAGTAATTCTGGAAACTAAGATTGAGCCACAGGTTGGTTCTGCTGTCTGAGCCCCGGGGCCTCTTGACTCGTGGTTGAGATCACGAAATAGATCTCACCCGTTAGAAGGGAATTCGCAGCTTTTTATTTAAGAGAGTGAGTGGCAGGAAGTAAGGTAAATGCATTTCCTCATCCCAGTTCACCAAGGTTTGGCTCTCATTGGATGGATTTCAAGGATTGGATTTGATTTTTAAATATTTTATTTATTTATCTGAGAGAGAGAGAGAGAGCAAGCAGGGGAGGGGCAGAGGGAGAGGGAGATAATCTCCAGCAGACTCACTGCTGAGCACAGAGCCCGATTTGGGGCTCAATCTCAGGACCTTGAGATCATGACCTGAGCTAAAACCAAGAGTCAACGCTTAACAGAGTGAACCACCCAGGCACCTCTCATGGGTGGATTTTAATGATCTAACTGGTAACCTATCTTGGAGAGAAATTAATGTTTTATTTCAGAGAAGGCAGTACATTCGTGCCTAGATGCTAAATGTTCTCAAAATGAAAACCTGACATAGAAATGCATTCTTTTTTTCTTTGTGGCTATCATATGCAAATTATTAGTCTCTTCTAGAAGGATCACAGGGAACCAGCATAGAAGAAATGAAATCCAGCTAATCCCTCCATGAAACTGAAGTTTCAGGACATGACTTTTGAAAGGCAAACTTAGGCTAACTCCCACCTTCAGACCAGTAAGAGCCAAAGTGTATCTGAAAGCCATTATCAAAATACCAATAGAACCAGCCAGGCGCCCCAGTAACCACAATTTTGAGATTTGTTTTTTATCATTCTTGTGCTTATATCTTTATAGTTTTATCCCATAGGCATTTTTCTCTAAACAATATGGGGTTTAGTTTTGCTCGTTTTTGTGATTTATAAAAATGGAGTTATAGTGTATCTGCTGAAACTTATTTTCTTCCCCCACTCAGCATTATATATCTAATCCAATCTAATCATTTATGTAGAGGTTTATGAGTTCGGTTTATTCATTTCCATGCTTATAGTAATATTAATGAACTGAAACATAAAACTTGAACAGTCCACAATTTATTCTCCATTGATGAATTTTTTTTCAGTGTTTCTGTGTAATAATTGCTCCAGCATATATATCTAGGAATAGAACTGATGAATTTAGTGTATACAAATGTTCAATTTTGGGACACCTGGATGGCTCAGTTGGTAGAGCACACAACTGTTGATCTTTGGGTTGTGAGTTCAAGCCCCACGTTGGGCTTAGAGATTTACAGGAAGGAAGGAAGGAAGGAAGGAAGGAAGGAAGGAAGAAAAAGAAGAAAGAAAGGTATTACCTGTTCAAAACACAAAAGAAGAAAATGATTAAAAAAAAAACCAAACCAAAAACAAATGTTCAGTTTTGCAAGATAATGCCAAGTTGCTTTTCAAACTGATTATACCAAATTTTACTCTCACCAATAGTGTAAGAAACCCCACTTTGCACAGCCATGCTAATGCTTAGTACTGTCAGACTTGTAACTTATGCCAATAAAATGAATATTATCACTTGCAATTAATTGCCATTTTTTGATTACTAGTTGAATATCTTGTTGTTTGTTTGTCATTTGTGTGTGAGTGTTTTTAAAGATTTTATTTTTAAGTAATCTCTACACCCAGTGTGGAGCTCGAACTCACAAACCAGGATCGAGATTTGCCCACTTTTCCGATTAAGCGCCAGGCGCCCCCATGTTTTCTTTTTTTTTTTAAAGATTTTATTTATTTATTTGACAGAGAGAGAGACAGCCAGTGAGAGAGGGAACACAAGCAGGGGGAGTGGGAGAGGAAGAAGCAGGCTCATAGCGGAGGAGCCTGATGTGGGGCTCGATCCCGTAATGCTGGGATCACGCCCTGAGCCGAAGGCAGACGCCCAACCGCTGTGCCACCCAGGCGCCCCCATGTTTTCTTTTGTTAAATTCCTGTACATATTTTTTGGTCATTTTTCCTTTTTTTTAATGACTTTTAGGAAACTGATTTTTTTAAAAAAATTAATTTATTTTGGAGACAGAGAGAGCTAGTGGGGGGAGAGGCAGAGGGAGAGAGAGAATCCTGAAACAGACTCGCTGCTGAGTGCAGAGCCCAATGTGGAGGCTGATCCCAGGACCCAAGATCATGACCTGAGCCAAAATCAAGAGTCAGCCGCTTAACCAACAGAGCCATCCAGGCGCCCCAGGAAATTGATTTTTAAGAGTTCTCTATATATTCTGTACTGTTAACCTTTATCAGTAATATATTTAATAAACATCTTCTCCTAATTTGTGGCTCTTTGTTTTCTTTATGGAATATTTTGTTGAAGAGAAGTCTTTTATTTCAGTCTACTTAATTTATCAGTGATTTCCTTTATGATTTTTGTGTTTTATTCAACAAACGCTTCCCCTTTCTGAGATTATCCGTATTTTCTTCTGAAAGTTAAATTTTTGCCTTTCACAGTTAAGTCCGTAATTCATCTGGAGTAGATTTTTGTGTACAATCTGAGTCAGATGTTTTGTCTCATTTCTTTTTTTTCAAGTGGGTAACTGAAGCACTGTGATCTTAATCCTATTGGCAGACTAAGAAGCTGGCCTGCCACAATCTCTGGGTGCCGCAGAACACATGAGACTCCTGGTCAGAGACAAAGGACTTCATCATCCATGGCTAGGCAAGCCGCTTGCTGGCATTGGTTCTCTTCGGCACATTCCCAGAGGGCCATGAGAAGAAGGCCGGGTGATACTTGTAATGGGCTGTATTACAGAAGAGGAACCCTGAGCCCTAGGAAACCCGAATATTTTATAATGGGCAATGAGCCAGCCTAACTTTGTCTTAAAGGGAGATGTTTCCTTTATTACGGAACAATAAGCAAACCTACTCTTTGCTCTAGAGGGAGGCCCTTTCTCTATCTTCCCAGGCTGTTTGCTGTACAGAGTCTTGAAAGGACAACCTGGAATGAAGGCAGTTAGTGTCTCTGTTCACAAGATGTGCAGAAACACCGCTCTCATGTAGAGTTATCTCCCAACAACCAAATGTTTCAGAACCATTCACTGACTAGCACATACTTTTCCAACTGATCTATCATGCCATTTCTTCTTATTTCAATTTTCAAAACAATGCATTTATATACTTCTAGGCTTTCTCTTTTGCTTCATCGGTTGGTCTATCTCAATTATTACAGGTTTTTTACAAAAATTATTTATTTATTTATTTGAAAGAGAGAAGAGAGAGAGCACAAGCAGGGGGGAGGAGCAGAGGAAGAGGGAGAAGCAGACTCCCCACTGAACAGGGAGCCCGACTCAGGGCTTGATCCCAGGACCCCAGGATTGTGACCTGAGCTGAAGGCAGACACTTAACTGACTGAGCCACCCAGGTGCCCCTCAATTACTATGGTTTTATAATAAGTCACTATCTGATTGAGCAACTCTTTCCACCTTCTTTTTCAGGAGCATCACGGCTATTCTTGACATTATATATATATTTTCTTTTTTAAGTAGGCTGCATGCCCAGTGTGGGGCTTGAACTCACTAGCCTGAGGTCAAGAGTCTCACGCTCTACTGACTGAGCCAGCCAGGCGCCCTGTGTCTCCACAAATATTTAGAATCAGCTAGTCAAGATCCTCAGAATGCTCTGATGAAATTTTGGTGGGCATTTCATTGATTGTACAGTTTGAGGAGAATCTGATCTTAATCATATTGAATTCTCCTATCAGTGAATATAGAATATTTCTACATTTTTAAAGATCTTTCAAGTATTTCAATGAAGTTTTCTAATTTTCTCCGTAAAGTTTCCATACTTATTTTGCTATATGTATTCTTAGGTATCATGATTTTTTATTGTTATCATTAAAGATTTTTTTTTGAAATTATGTTTAAAAAAAAAGAAATAGCTTTTTAATTGCTTGCTGCTGTGCTAGAGAAATACAACTTTAATACATTGATCTGAAACCTAACCACCTTGTTAATTTCTTACAGATTCTAATAATCTTCACCTGTAGTTTTGGTTTGCTTGTTTTTTGAGGGCAGTTCTATATTGCTTTTTGGCCTTTGGCTAAGATCGAGCATAGTATCTGTTATCGGTTTAATAGGAGAGCAATTACAATCATAAAATGGTGACATTTTGTTTTTTCTCTTCAAATTCTTATACCTTTTATTCCTTTTTCTTGTTTTACTGTGTTGGCTTTGTTAATGTAATGCTGACAGACGTACTGGTGGTGAGCTTATTTGTCTTATACTTTATTTTAAAGGGACTACTTTTAACATGTCACAATTACAGGTAAAAGTAAATGGTTTGGTAGAAAGGCTTCTTAGGAAAATTGTCTTTATTCCTAGTTTTGTAAAAATTCTTGCTATTATAGATGATTTTAAGTTTTATCAAATGATTTTTTTTGCATTTATCAGGCAATCTTATGGTGTTTATCTTTTAGCCTCTTCATGTGGTGACTTGCCTAAAAATACTTCATTATGATGTATTAGGATACAGGCTGGCCTGGAGTTTTCCTTTTTCAAACTGCCCTCAAAATGAGTTGTGGGAGCATTGTTTCTTTTTGCTTTCTGGGTAATTATGTACTAGATTTAAATAATCAGTTCTTTGAAAATTTGATAGTTGTTTTCTTTGTGGGTGACTAACATTTTAAGAAATTGAGGTATAACACATAAGGTACACAGACTTTAGTAGAAGTGGTATTAAAACAATATTTGATATGTAGCAGTTTTATTCTTTTTCGGGTACCAGTGTGGCATTTTTACATGCCATTAAATCATGCTTATAATGGAACTTTTCAAATCTTCTCTGTGATGGGACACCTGGGTGGCTCAGTTAGTTGAGCATCTGCCCTTAGCTCAGGTCATGATCCCAGGGTCCTGGGATCCAGCCCCATGTCGGGCTCCTTGCTCAATGGGGAGTCTGCTTCTCCCTCGGCCTGCACTTCCCCTGCTTGTGCGCTCTCTTTCTCTCTGACAAATAAATAAAATCTTTAAAACAAAACAAAACACAAATCTTCTCTATGTTTACTAAATATTTTTGATCTATTGATAATTTGCAAAAAAATTTGTTAAAATCTCCCATTATGATAGTGGATTTATCTATTTCTCCTTGTAATTCTTTCATTTTTGCTATGTGTATTTTGAAGCTATCTTATTAAATGCAGGTAAGTTTAGAATTTTAATATTTTGTGGTTGAGTTGAAACTCTCATTATTGTGTAGGGATTGTTTTGATTGCTGAAAATATTTTCCATTCTTTATTTTTTGATCTGCTGTTAATATAGCTTTCTTTTGGTTAGTATTTGCCTAGTATATATTTTTCTATCATTTTCTTTTCTTTTCTTTTCTTTTTAAAGATTTTATTTATTTATTTGACAGAGAGAGAGAGACAGCCAGCGAGAGAGGGAACACAAGCAGGGGGAGTGGGAGAGGAAGAGGCAGGCTCCCAGCAGAGGAGCCCGATGTGGGGCTCGATCCCAGAACACTGGGATCACGCCCTGAGCCGAAGGCAGATGCTTAACGACTGCACCACCCATTTGCCCCTCTATCATTTTAATTTTTTCTGTGTCCTCATGTTTTATTATCTCATTTTTTTAAAAAAAATTATTCATTTGAGAGACAGAGAGTGTGAACACATGGTGGGAGGGGGGCAGAGGGACAGAGAGAGAGACTCCCCCAGCAGACCCCTGCTGAGTGCAGAGCCTGACTCGGAGCTTGATCCCCAGGACCCTGGGATCCTGACCTGAGCCGAAATCAAGAGTCAGATGCTTAACCAACTGAGCCACCCAGGTGCCCTATATGTATAAGCAGCATACTGATGGGTTTTTAAAACTCCAGTGTCACAATCTCTTTCAATTAGCAAACTTAATCTACTTTTATTTATTTTGTTGTCTGATTTGGTTTTATTTCTTCTATCTTACATTGTGCTTTTTGGGAAGATTT
Source organism: Ursus arctos (assembly GCF_023065955.2). Classification (NCBI taxonomy): domain Eukaryota; kingdom Metazoa; phylum Chordata; class Mammalia; order Carnivora; family Ursidae; genus Ursus; species Ursus arctos. The sequence continues at coordinate 18,349,846 of NW_026622985.1, forward strand.
TATTTTTTATTTATTTGAGAGAAAGAGCAAGAGAGCAAGCGGGAGAGCATGAGAGGGAGAGGGAGAAGCAGACTCCCTGCTGAGCAGGGAGCCGGATGAAGGACTTGATCCCAGGACCCTGAGATCATGACCTGAGCCAAGGGAAGACCTTAACCGACTGAGCCACCCAGGTGCCCCTTACATTGTCCTTTTTATTTGTTCTCCTTTTCCTACACTTTTCTTTTTGTAGCTTTGAGGCATTTTATTACAAAAAGCTGGCACTCATAAACATCAACTAACAAGAACTTAAAATTCATCACACGATACACTTCATTATTTAGCTTGAACTTCTAGTAAATCTTCAGCTTTATGGATTTTGGCTGCTATATGAGGAGATCCTCCCTTGTCTGGGTGATTTAAAAGCATAATTCATCTATGAGCATCTCTTATTTTTCCTTTATTGGCAGGAGGGCTTACGCTTAGTAATAACGCTGCTTCTCGTTTTGTCCTTTGGGGTTCAAACCCACCTATACAACAGCCCCCGCAGAAGGCAGTTTTGGTGACTTTGAAAAACTTGTTTTACTTGAGGCTCCATAAGGTTCGTGGCTGGCAAAACATCATGGCCTGCAAATCCTGCCGCAGCAGCGGTCAGGCCAACTGCTACCACCGTACTGGCCAGGGCTCCGGCTCGGCTCCCCAGCCTCTGCTGAAAGTGCGCCTCGTCTGCTCCAAGGGATGGATGGATGAGTTGCTGCCACCGATTCCATGCCCCTGCTCACCAGCTGTGTGACCTTGGGTAAATTATTCAAACCCACTGTGCCACAGGCTCTTCATCTGTGAGCTGAGGATAACAACAGTATCTAACTTACAAGGTTGTTATGAGGGTTAAATGAATTGTTACATATGCCTGGCACATTATAAATAATCAATTGCTAGTTATTACTATTATTAATTTATATTGTAACTCTCTTTCCAATTAACATGAATTCCTTAAACTCTGGTCATCTCATCTCAGTTGACATGGTATTGTCATCTGGTATTTTAGTTGTCTCTATTTTTTTAATTCCGTAAATTAGATGTTTTATTATTATTTTGTGCAATGCTTGTTTAGATAAACCCACGTAGGTACCAAATTCTTTGCTCTCTGTTCTTTTTTGCATCTTGAACCTTACTTCTTGGTTCATTTTCAGAAATTCCTTCTGTGTAGCTTTATTGCTGGCAATCCCCTTAGCTTTGTTCATCTCAAGATGACTGTGTTTCACTTTTGGTCTTAGAAAAGTTTTGCTGAAACACAATTTTAGACTGAGAGTTATTTCACTTTGGCACCTTGGATATATATGCTAATGTCTCTGGTATTCATGATCAGGTTAGAGATGATTCCTTTGTAGATTACCTTCATGAGGCTTCCTCTTTCTTTGGTCTACACTTTATTGTCATGCTTGAATTTGCTTTTTATTTATTTTGCTTGATTACTGTTGTGCTTCCTATATGTGTGGATTCATACCTTTCATCAGTTATGGAAACATTTCAGCCAAGTTCTATTCAAATATTGTCTTTCCTTTATTCTATTTTTCCTGCTGGAACTCTGATTAGACACATATATCTTCTCTGTTGCTGAACTGCTTTTCATATTCAATCTCTTGGCTTTCTATATTTCATTCTGGGTAATTTCTTTAGATCTGTCTTCTAGTTGACAAGTTCTCTCTTTAGTTAAACCTAATTTATATTTAATTGCTACATCATATTTTATTTTATTTTATTTTATTTTTTTTTAAGATTTTATTTATTTATTTGACAGAGATAGAGACAGCCAGCGAGAGAGGGAACACAAGCAGGGGGAGTGGGAGAGGAAGAAGCAGGCTCATAGCGGAAGAGCCTGATGTGGGGCTCGATCCCATAACGCCGGGATCACGCCCTGAGCCGAAGGCAGACGCTTAACCGCTGTGCCACCCAGGCGCCCCCATATTTTAAATTTCAATGATTATATTTTTCAATTCTAAGAAAAATTTTTTTTTGTTTTTCTTCAAGTCTAACTGATTATATCTACTGGTTTCTTTATATTGTTCATGTTTTAGATACCATCTTTATTTCTTTTACATATAAAACATAATTATTTTATATTCCATGGCTGGTAATCGCAATGTCTAAAATCTAATGGGCAATGAGTCTGTCGTCATGATTTCTGCTGATTCTCTCTCGTGGCTTTTTGTATGTTTAGTAATTTAAAAATTGTGAACACATACTTTGTTGAGCTGAATTGGTGAGATCTATGTTATAAAGATGCTTTCCTTCCAAAAAGATATACATTTGAATTTGCCAGCTATCAGGGTTCTGGCAAATTCTTTTAATTTCTCAATTCAAAGTTTCTTTGAGTATATGGAGAGTGTAAGATTGAATTCCAGACTTGGGCGGGGGCACATATCCATGGGTTAAACATTTCAGAGGGTAATTACTTCTTTTTCTTTCTCCCCCTCTTGCCCCACCAACTCCATCTAGAGCTAATGTGGAGATGGCATTCTTCACAAGGCTTCTTTTGTTTGCTAGCGTGAATGAACATCTTTCCTGTGCTGCACTTGTCCGAAGGGTGCGGCCTTGGGACTCTCAACTTCAGCTCCTCCACTTCCAGCGGCAGAGGCTCAGCCTCCCCCTCCCTGCCCTGATGGCCGCATTTGCCTTCGGGCAATCCCAGTTTCTGCATGTGTTTACACTCCATGCTCAGTTTTCAGTTTCCTCTTCTTTTTTAATACCTTTGGGATTTCTCTTACTTCCTTGCAAGCTAAGCTGTGTATTAAAAATAAGCTCATTGTAAGTTATCCAGGACTTGGGAGTATTGCGTAAGGAAGGCTTTTTTAGAGTATCTGGTTTATACTGCTAGACCCAGAAGCCAAGAGTAAACTTTAAAATTATATGGTAGCTAGCATTGCTCTCCCCTTGAGACCCTCAAATGGCTTTGCCTCACACTTAAAAACAGTACCAACCATCCTGGCCTACCTCATTCCTGGCTCAGCTCAGGTCACCGGCCTCTGCTGCCTGATTGCTCAAGCGAAGTGACCTTAGTCCTGCCTCAGAGCCTCTACACTTGTGGCCTCCCCTGTGTGGCATGTGACCTTCCCCCCTTTTTCCCATGGCTGGCTCATTCTTACTCCTATCTCACTTTGTTTTTATTTATTTTGAAGATTGTATGTATTTATTTATTTAGAGAGCTGGGGGAGGGGCAGAGGAAGAGGGAGAGAATCCCAAGCAGACTCCACACCCAGGGCAGAGCCTGACCTGGAGCTCGATCCCATGACCCTGAGATCATGACCTGAGCCAAAATCAAGAGTTGGCCACTCAACTGACTGTGCCAGCCAGGCGCCCCCAGATCTCACTTTAAAAAATGCCATCTTTTCAGAGCTGTCTTCCTCGATCAGCCTCTCCATGTCTCCCTCACATCATGTTTTCCTTCTCTCGAGGGCACCTATTCTTAGCTGACATTTCCCTGCTTATGGTCTCTTCTCCTACTAGAACCTAAGACCTCTAAGAGCGGGGACCTTGATCGTCTGGTTTACCACTGTCTTCTCAGGATTTAGAACAGTTCCTGGCACACAGTAGGTACTCAGTACATGTTTGTTGAATGACTGGAACTGAGTATCAGCTATTCTCTTTGGATGGGACCTGGGCTTTCTAGTGCTCCACAGCGCCCATTACTTCCTATGATTTCCCAAACCCAGCTTGTTTTGCTTTGTTCATTTACTTATTTACCTGGCTGCTCCAGGCATCTGATCTGAATTTTCCAACCCTGCTTACAAATGTTGCTCTAATTATCCTCAGTATTTTGAAAGCAGAAGGTGTATTTTATGTTTCTTTTATTCCTTCTATGTCTTGCACATAGTAGGAGGGTAAAGAATTAACATTCATTGACTATCTCTTACCTGTCAGGTATAACAACACTCTCATTTAATGTATGTCCTCACAACACTATGGGGCCAGGTATTATTGTGTCCATTTTATAGATAAGGACACTGAGGCTGAGAGGTGTTTAGAATCCCGTAGTAAGTGACAGAGGGGGCACTGGAACCCACCTAGACAGCACACACTCACTATGAACCGTTGCAAAAAGCTTGCTCATGTCTGAGGAGCAGGTGGCTATTTCCAATTAGCCAAGTGGCGACTGAACAATTAATTGGGTATTTCAGGTCAAGTTTTACTTGAACAGTTTGGCTCTTTACTTCTTGATTTCATTCTACTGAGTATATGAAGGTTCAGCTTGAGGTATGTCTGTACTGGCTAGAAGAGGTTTGGAAATGTTAATCGCGCTTCTAAGTGAGGGTCCTGCCTACCTAACAAATGTCTGCTGTTGGTGAATATTATAGAATCTGACAGAAAGGAGATTTTCTTTTTTTTTTTTTTAATTTGTTTTGCTGCCGTTAGAGAGAAAGAGAGCGCACGCTCGCGTGTGTGCGCACGCAGGTGGGGGGGGAGGGTCAGAGGGAGAGGGAGAGAATCTTCAGCAGCTTCCACACTCAGTGTGGAGCCCGATGCAGGGCAGGAAGTCTCGACCCCAAGATCACAACCTGAGCCGAAATCAAGAGTCAGACGCTTCACCAACGGAACCACTCAGGCAGCCCTACAAAGCAGATTTTCTGAAGATAGCTATTCTGGTCAAATCACCATGCTGTCACTGGCTCACTGGAACAAAGACACTGAATGCACCCAAGGTGTCCCACATCACCAAGCCCTCTTTTAAATAACAAAATCTTATTTTTATTTTTATTTTTTACAGAAATTCAGATATTCCAACAAATTTCTTTACATTTCCTGGACCTTAAAAAAATTACACACAACTTTTTGGACGCAATACAACAGAACAGATGAGAAAGGGAGTCACATTATTTTTTTTAAAAAGATAAAAACATATTTCTTAACACTTAGTGATTTACAGGTGTATTACTTATGTACAAATGGTACATCATCAATGACCCATCCTCAGAGCACTGTGGTATGCTAAATTACACTTAGGTTTTATGGAAAAAAATTTTACAAAACATTTGCATGTGGATAGGAAGCACTTTTTCATTTTCATAAACACCACTATCAGTGATGTAGGACTCCCAGTGGAATCTGTAATTTACATGGATTAGAGAAAACCAACACTTTCTAATTTTCTTATAGAGAGGTACCTCCCTGTAAATAAAAGATGAATTCTTGAAAAGTTGTGTGTAATTAAATTTAGTAAGGAGGGTGTTTGGAATGCAGTGGGAGAGTTAATATTTAATGTACCAGGTAACTCCCAGAATGGCTAGTACTTTAGAGATAATAAGTATTTCCTTAATTTGGTTCTTTAGAAAGCCCATATCTTTGTGATTTGGGGTTCACTCATTTGAGCGTCCTTGTAATATACTCTTAGCCATTTAAAACATAATCTCGTTTATGGTGAAAAGATAGCTAGTATCAGAAACACTTGGCAAAAATGGGACTGTTGTCCTAATAGAGACAGGGAACAAGAAATCAACTCCTATCTGTATCACTTCTTGCCTTATCCTTCATCTCGTGTTCCAGGGATGTCTGCTAATTTGATCTTAATTGTGAGTCTAAAAATGAAGGCCTTCTACATGTCCGTGTTTTCTGCTTGGGTATAGAACATGGTTTGGCTCACACTGGTTACCTCCCGCATGTACATTTTAGCTTGTGTCCATTCTCGAGAAGTTGCCTACTTGAGTATTACGTATTTTTCTGTCGCATATTGGCGAGATATGTGATGAGGGTGATGGCGGGGAAAGCCTGGGAGCAAAAGATCGCTGAAGACAACTGACCAGTTGTAACTACTTCCAAATGTCAACCAACTCAAAGAAATCTGAGTATTCTTGAAACCAACATTAGTAAACAAACAGGCAACTTACTCCTACCAAGTTTCTTGACCTGTATAAGTATATATTCATTTATTTCTAAGGCTATTAAATTATTATTTGTTTTGTTAGTACCACTTACTATCATTTAGAAATAGATTTAATGGAGTGCTTTTTTTTTTAAAACAAAAATGAGTACCTGTTAATAAGGGAAAGAAAGGCTATGGATTTCTGATGACATGTACAGCAAAGAAATAGAAAAAAAAAAAGGAGAGCTTTTAGATGCCTATTTATAAAGTATATTAAATTCCTATGCATTTACTAGGGAGAATTAGAAAAAAGTGTTTATTTGATAGCAGCCTATATATTACATGTGAGCATCCAAGGTGAAAATGAGCTTTCTATATTTTTCAGAGTTCCTTGATGCTGTTTCCTGAAAGATAGGGATAGCTATGTTGCTTGGGAACCTACGATGTAAAGATGTACTTCCTGTAATATACAACTTGATGGAGTTATAGCATATGTCAAAAACACTTTCTCAGTAATAACTTGTACAGACAGATTAAACTGAACACAGACTCCGTAAAAAGTTTGAAGTGTTACATCTCTTAACTGAGTGGTTGTAACTAATTACACAGTGAAATAAACGCACGGCAGAGATGGGGAACCAAAGATCACCTCTCCTGTGAAAATACGCAGAGGCATTTTCCTAAGCTGCCTTCCTCTGTAACTGATGCTTGATCAGCCTCTTGGCTTTTGAGATGGAAATAATTTAGGATCGACTGCCTTTTTTTTTTTTTTTAATAAGGTTGAAAGATTAAAGCTTTTTGTTTTCGGTTTGATTAAAAAAGGACAGTTTACAAACCTCAGTACATATATATTTTACATGTTAATTCTAGCACATTTATATTCCTCTTTCTTAAAATATTTCCTGAATGTGATTTCTCATGAATGTGATCTGATCTGATTCAATGATAGCTTCCCATGAGCTGGTGTTTAATCCACTATCACATCTCCTTCCAGAAAATCACTCCCATCTCTGCCGGTCCAGATTTAGAAGGTGGCTTGACAAGTAGATGGTTCGCTCTTGTCCAGATCTGTCTCCGTACTCTGATTCCTCCCAAGTCTTCCTTCTTGATGTTGATGTACAAAAGCTCTTATTCGATTTGTTTAGCTGTTATTTGATTTGTTTTGTGCTCATTCTAGAGAATATTGGCTTAGCAGAACTGCAGAAAGGGGTGGGGAGGGGGTAGGGGAGGAGAAAGAGAAAGAGAGAAAGAAAAAATGTATCATTTTCTGTCAGCAAAGATTTTTGTGCATAGCTGTCACAGAAAAACCACACCAGCAAATGGTTCGAGTGCAGTTTAGATATGTTATCAGAGAAGACTGAGAAGTTTGAGGTTCCTGTTCCCTAAACAAGCAGCACACAGTCTTCCAGCAAGGGGCCTCCCATCATCCAGACAGGTGTGTTCCCCACATCCGGGTGAAAATTACAGGCTGCTTTGAAGGAACAAGGAAGAATGTGAAATGATCCCAAGCACAGACGATTTTTCTGCCTGGCACAGAAAATGTCTCACTTGAGCATTTTCCTTTTTTTTTCCAAGTGTGATTTATTATACAATCAACGTTATAACAGCTGCAAAGGAGACATTGCTTTCTTCCCACGTATCTTTCCGTTCCGTATCTAAATGTGCACTTATTTTATACGGTTGGAATCACAGTATAGATGACATTTTTAACATATTAAAAACAATTTTCTACATTTCCATTCTGTATCATCAACATCAATTTCTTTTTATTAAATATTTTTTATTTTGAAGTAACCTCTACACCCAACATGGGGCTCGAACTCACAACCTTGAGGTCAAGAATTATGTGCTGTACCGACTAAGCCAGCGAGGTGTCCCATCAGCATCAGTTTCTAAGAGCTGCAGAATATTCCATTCCATTCTCATTCCTTTCACGCCATTCTCAACTGTTGGACCACTGGCAGATTGTAAGTAGGTTTCCCATTTTTTTGTTATCGAGAATAAATATCTTTGCCTATAAAGCTCTATGTGTTCTTTTAAATTCTTTCTTTAGGACAAATTCTCAGGGGATAAGCTGCTTTTCCTTTTGTCCAGCACACTATTAGGGACTATTCCTGTATTGATACAACTAGACCACAAATCGTATGATTGACTCCTTTCTTTGAATGATTTCCATGCACTTTGGCACTGTTAACCAGGGTTTCAGGGTCCCTTATATATTGTGAAGATGGGTAAATGCATCTAGCTGGCCAGATTTGGGCTGAAAGGAAACAGCCCGTTGGGTTTTCATCACAGAGTAGGTAGAAACACAAATGATAATAAAACAATTGGCCCATTAGTCAGTTACAGTCCTTGTTCCACATCACAAGATAAGATTATGGTTTCTGAATGAGTGCTAGAGAAACCTCTGGAAGATTCTGTCGTTTCTAGCATTTATCCCCTTGTTGTTTTCCAATAGACTTTAAAACACTTTAAAATATCTTTTGCACATTATGGTTCTAATGAACTTCTCTCAGCGAGAACTCAGTTGCTTTAATGTACCCAGACTACACAGGGGATAATTGAAATATGATCATGTCCTAATGATGATTAATCTGTAAAGATTCTCTGAGATTGCATCACGCTGGTAGAAGTCTTATGGAAGGGAATGCTTTCTTCAGATATTATTAAAAGCAACAAAAGCAACCCATGGGTTTTATACACAGCCATGGGTGCTCCTGAGCCTTGGGTGCTCTCTGCTCTGCTGCCCCGGAGGTGGTCTTCCTCGATGGAATCCAAAGTCACATTTGTGTGTTCACGATTCCATTGCTTTAGCATTCTTCACTCCGAATATTTTCCTATTTCAAATGCACAGAGTGAAATGTCTGGGTTTTCCCGTAAGATCCATGAAAGGTGCTAGTTGGGGTGGGGGAGAGGGAGGAGTGGGTTCAGGTTAAAACTACGTGAAGCGGAAGAGGGGAATGGGTTTTGAAAAGGTGGGTATGCACATGGAAGAGAAGGTAGCAATGGAAGCGCCAGGGCCCTCCGTGGGTGATGCAGGGGAAGAGGAAGGCAAGAAGGTAGATCTCATTTTCTTGATGTCTGCAAATAAATATACCCCTGATTTCATGATAGAAAAGCCTGCCTTGGTGTGAACCATTTGTTGGCATCCAGGAACCAGAGACTCCCACTTTCTCTTTCCCTGGCTCTAAGCTGCTTGATTTGGCTTTATGACATCACGGTGGGTTGGGAAGAGAGCAGACAGGGGTGGAAGGGCTATCCATCAGCCCCCCGACCCCCCAGCACAGACACCCAAGACTGAGGAGGAGAAAGAAGCTTCCTGCAGGGTAGGCATCTCCCTGGGAAGATCCCGGGCCTTCTTGTAGGGGCGTCTCACAAGGTTCCTGTTCACATCCCACCATCTGGGGTCTAACCCAGTTAGCGGCTGCCCAGCGTGGGTTACTCATCACCAGTCCTTGGATTTGCTGCCATCTTGGGTCACCCGTATCCTCCATGTGACCAAATCCCTCATTGGATCCCTCACTGACCTCACTGTTGATTATTCAACCCTTCCCTCTCAATGTCTCTTCCCTCTCCAATGACTTTGTAAGCCTGGGAACTGTACTCCTCACCTGCAGAGTCCATGCCAGGCAGGAAGCCGAGGAGTGAACCGAAATGAGAGAAGCCAGGGAGCCAGGCTGGACTGGGGCGGGGCCAGGGAGGCTCCGGGTACAAGCCTGAAGCAGGAGCTCACACCCCAGCGAGGGCCTCCTGACATCTTGCTCATGAGGTGCCTGCCGTGCCTCACCCTTGCACCCGAGGCACCGGCGGCTCATCACCAGGCCGCCTGGGGCTCTGCTTGGAGTCCGAGTTCCCTAGACATTACTGACACGATGTATTTTTCCCTCCTAGCGCATGACACCACCGTGCAACAGGAGTCCCAGGGTACGGGAGAATTCTGCTGCCTGCAAGGCTAAAAATAACCTGCACGTTCGTTCTGGCGGTGATTGCAGCACAGTATCAGGAAAACACTGCCGGGAGCAGTAAGACGAGAAAGCTGCTGGGATGACTCAAAGAGCAAGCTCGGCGAGGAATCGCCCACCTGAAGGCTTGGGAAGGGCGGGCCCTGCTCGCGGATTTGGGAAGCCAGTAGGCGGAAGCGGATCAGGGGCAGGGTCTTCCTCTCCAGGCTGTCTGCGGAACGGCGGGCAAGCACCAGGGTGGGTACCCTGTGATCTCTGCTTCGTAAAACATTGTTTCGTTTCCGAACTTCCGCTCACATCTCCCATGCACCGTGGCTATTGCATAGCTTGGGGGAGGCAATTTAAAAGATGTCATATTCTCCCAGGTTTGCACAGAGCAGGGCTGAATAAATAAGTCATTCAACACTGCTTTGGATCTTTGTTCAGTCGGGTTTGTCCTTGTAGCACGTCATGGGGCTCTGAGTTGCCCATGTTCCATTTCTAAAGGGCTCTTTGCAAATCCTTTGCGAAGCTGTCATTCGAGTCGCTGCTCTGGAGAGCAGCATTGATAGCGGCCACATTGTCCAGACTGTCTAAACGCTGCGTTGTGGCATTCTCTCCCTGTTTGTGGACTTTGAAAGGTCTCCTGCGGTCCGCTTCTGCTCATTGTTCCTATCAACCTATTCAATTAGGGCCGGGAGCCCCCACCGTCGGGATAGCTGGGGGGCTGGGGGAGCGACAGGCGTCTGAGTGAGAAAAACGCTTGGTGGGAGCGGTCAGGCTTTTAGCAGAATGGCTCTGCTGAATCTTTGTTGTGAAAATGAGGAAGGGAGGCATTCCAGACCATCTTTTCCTCATTGGCTATACAAGCTTGGCCCTTTCTTCCCGCTCCATTGTTTCAAACCACACCCACCTCTCACGGGCCTCCTGACATCCTTCCTCTCCTAGAGGCCCCTAGAAATGGATGACTGGATTAAGAAGTTGTGGTCCATATATACAATGGAATATTACTCAGCAATCAGAAAGAACGAGTTCTCAACATATGCTACAACATGGACGGCACTGGAGGAGATAATGCTAAGTGAAATAAGTCAAGCAGAGAAAGACAACTATCATATGATTTCTCTCATCTATGGAACATAAGAACTAGAATGATCAGTAGGGGAAGAAAGGGATAAAGAAAGGGGTGGTAATCAGAAGGGGGAATGAAACATGAGAGACTATGGACTATGAGAAACAAACTGAGGGCTACAGAGGGGAGGGGAGGGGGGTGGGGGAATGGGATAGGCCGGTGATGGGTAGTAAGGAGGGCACATATTGCATGGTGCACTGGGTGTTATACACAACTAATGAATCATCGAGCCTTACATCGAAAACCGGGGATGTACTGTATGGTGACTAACATAATATAATAAAAAATCATTATAAAAAAAAAAAAAAGAAATAATGTCTCCCTATCTGTGTCCCCAGGTGCCCTAGACGTGATGTGCCCCATGATGGGGACAGCATGTTAAAGATGGCTGCAGATTCTTTAGCATTCTTCTTCTTCCTTTTTTTTTTTTTTTAAGATTTTTATTTATTTATTTTAGAGAGAGACAGAGCACTGGGGGGAGGCAGAAGCAGACTCCCTGCTGAGCAGGGAGCCTGATGCAGGGCTTGATCCCAGGACCCTGAGATCATGACCTGAGCTGAAGGCAGACGCTTAACTGACTGAGCCACCCAGGCACCCCCCTTAAGCATTCTTCTTATTGAGAGGTGGGGTCTAGGTTCCCCTCCCTTTGAATCTGGGCTTTAGGAGAACTGGCAGGGGCGTCTGGGTGGCTTGATCAGTTAAGCATCTGACTGGTGATTTGGCTTAGGTCACGATCTCATCGGTTGTGAGATCGAGCCCCATGTCCAGCTCTCTCCACCCATCAGGGCATCTGTCTGAGATTCTCTTCTCTGCCCTTCCTCCCACTTGCAGAGCTCTCTGTCTCTAAAATAAATAAATAGATTTTAAAAAGAAAAAAAAGAATACTGGCAGTTTATTTTTTTGTTGTGGCAAAAATGCATAAAATAAAATTCACCATCTTAACCACTTTGAAGTGTTGCAGCTCAGGAGTGGGAAGTACATTCACACTGTTGCGAAACAAATCTCCAGAACTTTGCCATCTTGCAAATCTGAAACTCCGTATCCCTGAAACAGCACTCCTCTTTTCTCCCTTCCCTCGTTCCTCAGTAACTGCCATTCCTTCTGTCTCTACGAGTTGGACAACTTTAGATAGCTCCTGTGAGGGGGATCATACGGTATCTGTCTTCTTGTGACTCTGCAGCCTCAAGAGAAACGTTTGCCCCTCCCTTAACTGCACAGAAGACTCTAAATTGGGGGTCTTTCCCAGAATAAGAGTTATTAACGATCAATTTTATCTGAGTGACCCATTTGTATGGAAGGGCAAACATCTAATTAGCAAACATCTGCTCTAAGTTCTTATTGCCCCTGTATGCATTCCTCTGATGTTCTGGGCCCCTCCCCCAGAAAGACATCTATACCCCATTCTGCCTGTCTTTGGGATTTCCATGTCTAGGTGGATTCCCCTGGCATACACCCATTAAATTTGATTTTCTCCTGTCAATTTGTCTCGTGGCAATTTGATTCTTAGTCCAGCTAGAAGGACCTTTGATGGAACAGGAATTCTTGCTCCCTGGTGCTTTCTTGATGTAAGAAAAGTCATTGTAGGTCCCCAGCTGTTTCGTGATTGATGCCTGACCAGCATTACTTGCCCAAGAACATATCTTGCAGAGCTTCCTGGGTTATGTTAAAACCATAGAAAAAGAGACTTCAGTAGTTGATGATTTTAAGGGAACAGAAGAATGTAAAAACAAACAGCCACTACCAGGCCAGGATGTAACCTAACCATAGCAGAGACAATAAATCAGTGGTAAAACGCTCAGTGCTGTTTTGAAAGGAAAAATTGACCTAACACACATTCTTGAGTTGTTTTTGCAGGATATAAACCACTTTGAGCACTTGAACACTGGACTAATTGGAGCCAGAGACTGAATGCTGGCCTTGGGACTTCAGTCACCTAGGACCTGGACATTGTTAACTTCCGATGACTTCTGTCCCAATTCCATATGGAATGCTCCTTGGCTCAGTCCTTCCATGAATATGCATGCACCCTACTTAAAACTGCTCCAATTTTGTTGTTCAGGGAGATGCTGCTTTGGGAAATATCCCTGGTGTTCTTAATTGTTGCAAGTGAAATCCTTCCTTTTCTACTCCTTGGCTTGGTTGTGCCTTTTGGCTCAACACCCACCAAGACGCAAACCCAGTTTTGGGTTATAGTGTGATAAACATGGGTGTGCAAATACCTCTTCAGGACCCTGCTCTCAATTCTTTTGGATATATACCCAGAAGTGGGATTGCTGGATCACATGGTAGTTCTATTTTTAATTCTTTGAGGAACCTCCATACTGCTGCACCTCTTACAATCCTACCAACCCTGTACAAGGTTTCAATTTCTTCATGTCTCTCTGACACTTATTTTCTGTTTTTTTGGGGGGGCGATAGTAGTGTTAAAAATAAAACTACAGGGGCACCTGGGTGGTGCAGTCCTTAAGCATCTGCCTTCGGCTCAGGGCGTGATCCCGGCGTTCTGGGATCGAGCCCCACATCAGGCTCCTCTGCTAGGAGCCTGCTTCTTCCTCTCCCACTCCCCCTGCTTGTGTTCCCTCTCTCGCTGGCTGTCTCTATCTCTGTCAAATAAATAAATAAAATCTTAAAAAAAAGCCCCAAAAAACCAAAAAACTACAGGCCCCAAATGGTGTCAGTTAGGTTAAGGCCCTAAGTTGGTAAACCAAGACTTTTTTTTTTTTTTAAGATTTTATTTATTTGAGAGAGAGAGAGAGTGCACAAGTTGGGGGGGTGGCAGAGGGAGAAGCAGACTCCCCGCTGAGCAGGGAGCCCTACATGGGACTTGATCCCAGGACCCCAAGATCATGACCTGTGCCAAAGGCAGATGCTTAACTGACTGAGCCATCCAGGCGCCCTCAGTAAACCAAGACTTAATCCTTAAACTAACTGCAATTTTTTTTAAATTAAAGATTTTATTTTTAAATACTCTCTACACATAATGTGGGGCTTGAACCCACATCCCAACATCAAGAGTCGCACACTCCACCCACTGAGGCAGCCAGGAGCCCCGATCTAACTGCAATTTTAGCCTTTAATCGGTCAACATGGAAATTGCCTGGTCAGCAGAAGGAATCTTACTGACAGACCCTTTCCATTCCCCTTAGGAGGGTGGCCATGCCTAAAACAATGGGTTCTTTGCTAGTAATTTCTGCTCCCTCTCTACCTTTAAAAACATTTTCTTTGCTGTACCCCTTTGGAACTCCCCTCTACTTGCTAGATGAGATACTGCCCAGCTCATGAATTGGTTAATAAAGCCTATTAAATCTTTAAGATGTACTCAGTTGAATTTTTGTAATCTAACAGTAGCCATCCTAATGGGTGCAAGGTGACATCTCCCTGTGGTTTTGATCTGCTCTCTCTCATCATTAGTGATGTTGAACGTCTTTTAAGTACAGGCAGTTCCTGATTCTTCTGCTGGAGGGATCATATGGGTGAGGCCTTGGTAGCACATGGGAGGGGGGCAGCTGAGCCCAGCTTTCCAGCCATCTCTTCCAAGGGGCCCACATGTGAGTGAAGTCATCTTGGATCCTCCACGCAGCAGCCCTGGCCGAGAGCTTATGCTAAGGATATAATAAGAAAACATGTTTGTGACCTTGCAGGCTTTAGCGTAAACGTCAGAGCACAATGCCTGGCTCGCTCAGGGCAGAACGCTGCCCTCAGATAACGAGCAGCCAGGAACGCCTGGTCTGCTACAGGGTAGAAAATGCTGCTCCAACCGAAACTTGATTGCTCTTGACAATAGCCTGGGGGTCCACAGAAACATGTTTAAGAACAGGCCTCACTTGCTGAACGTTACATCATCTAATCCCGTGACCTTCCCCGCAATGTACTACTATTCACTAGGATGTAATATGGATCATTCCCTTGATTGTCTTTGATTGTTTATTGCCAATAAATATGCAAGGTTGCAGCTGTTCGGGGCGATCGCACTCTTGGCGATGGCGCGCCTGGTGGTCGTCCCCTGCACCCACGCTCTCTTTTGCAAGCTAACCTGTCTGTGCCTCGTCCTTCTCCCGAATCAAGGCTGCGGCGCTGTGGGCGGTGTCGCGGCACCTCCATTCCATCCAGCCACCTCCTGAAGGCCACCAAGTGACCCAAGTTGACGCTACATGGAGCAGAAGAATTGCCTAGCTGGGCCCTTCCTGAATTCTTGATCCACACAATTGTGAGATACGATAAAAGTGATTGTCAGTAGCAGTCCTGATGGGTGTGACTTTTTTTACCCAAACTTTGACACGGTTTTAAGCCACAAAGTTTTGGGAGAGCTTGTTAATGCGGCATAGATAACTAGAACTGTGGGCAAATGCCCTTTCTCCGTTGTGGCTTTGATGTGCTGTATTAAGTACACCGTAAATGACAAGTGTGGCTGGCAGCTGGCACAGTGCTCCCGGGGCAGAGAGCGTGCTGCCATCTCTGACTTGTTTTTCCCTTCCTGACACAATTTCTAGAGAAGCAATGCCTGAAACCCCCAACTTCCACTTTTCTATTGCATCCATAGTTTCCCTCCGGGTAATCATTAGTTTGTCCCTCTGACTGCAGGGGGTTTGGATCTGGGCTGAAAATAAATGCATGTTCACAACATACTTTGATGCTGAATTAAGAAAAAAAGTCCAGTACTGATTTTGGCTGCAGTTTGTTGACCACTACCTTTATAGGTGATTAGAGGGTCTGACTTTGTTGTAGTTGTTTGTTGTGTATTGACCAGTGGGTTGATGAAAGCCAAGGTATATGTCACCTTTACTTGCGCAATCTTTCCTTGCGCGCCACTGTCCCACTCACAGCCCCCACCAGCTCACTCCCCAGCCCCGGCTGCAGTGCCATCGGAAGACAGCTGGATAGGAAGCTACCTCCCAGTTGCCAGCCCACCTAGATTCTCTAATGCCTTCTTACCCTAAGCAGAAAGGCCACACCAGGACTTCTCTCTGGGCCCTATGAATGACTTTGCATCCAAATGTTTATTTGGGACTGAGCTAGTGCAAGTGACTGCCTGCTTGGTGGTATCTAGAGTGTTAGTAATCGCTGCTGAGGCAGAGGCATGGGGAGTTGGGAGAAAGGAAAGAAGGAAAAAGTATAGTAGATCCCCTATATCCGTGGTTTTGCTTTCTGTGGTTTCAGATGGAACCATCTGGAGCCGATGATTGCCTTCCGACATATGGTCAAGAGGTCAATCGGAGCCCAACTCTGCGCCACAAGGGCTGCGTCATTCAAATCTCTTCATCTCATCATGTAGGCATTGTATCAGCTCATCATCACAAGAAGGATGAGTACAGGACACCAAGATATTTTGAGAGAGAGCCCAGATTCACACAACTTTTATTACAGTGTATTGTTATAATTGTTCTATTTTGTTATTACTGTTGTTAATCTCTTACTGTGCCTAATTTATAAATTAAACTTTATCACAGCTCTATATGACTAGGAAAAAAAATATATATGAATGTACATATATGTGTGTGTGTGTGTGTGTGTATATTTTTTTTTTTTTTTGAGGGTTAGGTACTGTCTGTGGTTTCAGGCATCCGCTGGGGATCTTGGAACATAACCTCTGCAGATAAGGGTGGGGGCACTATTGTATTACAATCTTTGGCTTTTTTCAGGTAGGACAAGTGACTGTTTACATTTTTAGAAGAGAAAACAGATACAAAATGAATTCTCGATTCTTATTCCTGAAGACTTCTACCATCCGTCAAAGTTCATTCTTGGTTTCTTTCTATCATATTCACAGTTTATTTGCTTCATAGAACTACTCACAATCTGTAACTATCCCATGTATTTTCTTGTTTTCTATTCTTCCCCCGCATCAGAATGTGAGCTCCAGGCTCTCAGGACCTCCTTTGTCTTGCCCACCAGTGTACCCCCACCTCTTAGAGCCTGACCTATGACAGATGGTCAGTAAATACTTACTAAACCAATTATAAATGGAGATTTCAAAATGCAGCAAGCAAGCTTAGCTAAGAGAGTCTCTTTTTAAAAATGGGGTCGGGAGGCCATAAGGGAGGAGGAATGTATGCACGTCTACATCCCAGGAACCTTGAACTCTTTGCCAGCTGCAAGCACTTATCTGGGACTTAGCTCCTGCCTCATCCTGACACCTGAATCATTAGCATTTTTCCAAAATGAACCAATGATCCTCCTTCGTTTGCATATTAACCCAACTGATCCTAGTTAACCTACTTTTTTTTTTTTAAGATTTTATTTATTAGAGAGAGAGAGCATGTGAGAGCACAAGCCAGAGGGAGAGGCAGAGGGAGACGCTGACTCCCAGCTGAGCAGGGAGCCCCATGTGGGCTCAATCACTGGACCCTGGGATCATGACCTGAGCCAAAGGCAGACACTTAACCCACCGAGCTACCCAGATGCCCCCCTAGTTAGCCTACTTTCAGTCTCTATTTTATATAGAGGACCTAAATGAGAACTATACTCCTGACCTTTGGCCTTTACAATTCTGCCCCTTCTGTTGTCTTCCTCAGAACAAGATTCAGGTTTCTACCTGAGTCTGTGTCTCCCAAATTGCAATTCTAACTGTCCAAATAAATGCCTGTTGGCTTAAATTTTCAGGGATTCTTTCTCAGTCGACACAATGGAAGACTTAAGATATAGAGGAGGACCTCCTGTTCCTGCCATAATCCACCAGGTCAGTGCTTCTCAAACTTCAATATGTCTCAGAATCACCTGGGGATCTTGTTAAAAATGCAGATTTTCACTCAGTAGGTCTGAGGTAAAGCCTGAGAATTTGCATGTCTATCTCCCAGGTGACGCAAGGAGCAGGACTGCACTGCCTGAGTCAGACACTGTGTCCTCTTCACCTTTCTATTCCCGGCTTAATGAGGTGCTTGGGATATCATAGGTGCTCAAAAGTTGTTTGTTGAATAAATGAATGAAACCAAACCAGGCATAAGCATGCATGAAAAACCTGACCAAACAAATCCTGAGCGACTATTAGAGGCACTCAGTGAGCTGCAAACTCCATGCAGACTTCTGGAGGCTCTCTGTTCCTTCCACCGCCACAAAGGAGCGGAGTGGGTGAGGGGCTCTCTCACCCTCAGCCCGCAGACAGAGATTTTAACACTTGGCTTTAACTAAATATATAGTAGTATAAATATGTAAAGAGATATCTGGGAGATGAAAAATATGCCATCTGAGACAGTCCTACCACATTTTCTTCCTTTCTTCCCCTAGGTTCTTTTTCTTTAACAAAACAAAACACCAGGGCACCTGGCTGGCTCAGTTGGAGGAGCGTGTGGCTTTTGATCTCGGGGTTGTGAGTTGGAGCCCCACACTGGGTGAAGAGATTGCTAAAACAAAAAAAAAATTTATTTATAAATTTATAAATAATAAATTTAAGAAATAAATTTATAAATAAAACCCACCTTTATATTCTCTGCCTTTCTCGCCATCTTTTTTTGTGTCCTACCTCCCTCTCTGACATATTGATTTTAACACAGAGAGTTGGAGGATATTTGCTAAACTATTCTTTTGGCTTCTCCCGTTGGTCTTCTTAGCTGAGAAGGGGCAGAAAGTGGCCTAAGAATCAGGTGCTGATAATTGTGCGCTAGCCCTGTGTGCAGAAGACGATTGGACATTGACATCAGGCTCAACGCTTTCTCGTGTGACCTTTTCTAGGAAGTAAGTAATTCATGAGAAGGAATTTTGATTGTTAATTCATGAGCATTTCTTTTCTTCCTCTTCTTGTCCCCACTGAGAAATACTGCAGGATCTATTGCAAGCAAAAACACAGGTGCTGGTTTATTAGTCCTAATAATATTCACCGTCCAGTTTTAACATGAAGCCATTCCATATTGCATACGGGTTGAAAGGCTTTTACTAATGAAGCCCCAAAAACATACGCATGGCTGGGTAGGAGGGCAGCATCCTCAATTCTTAGTGCCTTGCACAAGGAGTAATAAATCCCCTGTCATTCTTAATGTGCCAGCCCCAGCTTCGAAGCTTCTCTGGGCTCTTCTGAAATTTTTCATGATTGTTTAGCCTTTCCATTTTATGAACTAGCTCATGACGAACACTTCACTATGTGGTCATGACAATCCTTTACAAATATAAATAAAAGCAAAACCAAAGTGAGTATTACCACACACGAAATTGCAAATCATGCAACCCAAATATGTGTTGGCTTCTCCAAATAATAAATTTGTCTCTGTTGATATTGAATATTCAGCCTCACACATCTGCCTCTGAGTTTCCTCCCCTTCCTGTTCAGGGAAAGACTGATAATTTGTATCATTTCTCTGTGCCCTTGCGCGCACCCGCCCTCTCTCTCCCTACCTCCTCTCTTTCTCTCTCAACAAGCTCATAGGCTTTCTCTTCTCCAAACACTGTCTTCAGAGTCAACTGGCCTTCCCTGGTGATATAAACTTCCTGATTTTCTTGGAGGCATACAGTTTATTGCTAAATGTATGTGTTCTGAACCCATTTTCTCTGGCTTTGAATTCTAATTCCACCATTTACTGGTTGGGTACCCCTAGAGAAGTTCCTTAACATTTCTGTACTTCATTAGAAAGATGGGGGTACCCCCTTCCCAAGGCTGTCCTGAAGATGGTGACCAGGATGAGGCTTCTAAGGTGTATATGACTTAACAGGCAAACCTGGCAAATAGGAAGAGGTCAGTAAACGTTGGCAGGTTGTTTTTTGTTGTTTTTTGTTTTGAATGCACAATAGTATAAAGAGCACTGTCATTCCAGAAATACCACATATATATATACTAACCAACAGTAAATCATGGAAACATTTACTTTTCCCAGGGAAAGAATGCCCCAATGGTTCAGACTGGGGACAACGGACCCAGACTGGGTGTGAACTACAGTTTTATTACTTACTGACTCTGTGACCTTGGGCACGTGACCTGGCCTAGTTTCCTCATGTGTAAAACGGGTAGACCAGTCTTGCCTACACAGCTGTAGTGGGCGTTAAATAAGTTCCCACATGGTGAGTACTATGTGAACTCTTCCCGCTGTTAGTATGGTTGTTATTGTTGCGAGGTGGGGTTTTATCAGGTCCGTACCTAGTAGCCCCTCACTCTGCTTTTCTTAGAGCATTTAGAAATCTTGCAATTGTAAATTTTCTCTGTGTCTGAAATGTGTGTAAATCCTCTTAGAAACTATATAAGGCTCTTGACAGCTTTATGACTCAGGAATGTCTTTCTCAAGGACAGGAGCCATCTCTTTGAAATGCAATCGTCCAGGGACACAGCTCCCTGGTCTCCCAGTTCCCGCGGGAGGGGAGGAGCTTACCTTTAGCTGCTCCTGCTCCAAGTGGCAAAACTGCCTCTGTCATAAAGATAAGGAAAGCTTACTTCTCCTGTGCATAAAACCAGTGAACACAGATGGTTGCCCTCAATTAGCCAGCTAAATCTAGAGTGAACGGTCTGTAATAAATGGTCTCGAGGACTAGTTACCATTTATCCTGAAAACACGTATGTAATGGGTTGTATCTGCTTGGTTTTATAAAAAGGTGAGATTGCATTCTGTCTTTGCCATTTCTAAGCAGGTTGCCCGTGCTGTGTGTCACGTTCTGGTTTAAGGCTTTTTCAATAATAAAGCAGTGAATTTTTCTTTTTCTACTAGTGTTATGGAGAGGTTTTCTGGGGGAAAGATTTTGTTTTTAATCATATTACCTGAGTGATGTATATTGGTAACTCTGTATTTGTGCGTCAGATTGCTTTATTCAATGCCTGTCCTCTTTTAGCACAGAATTTACAAGAGGGAAAGGACTGTTTTAAAAAAAATTCTTAGTGCTAAAATCAGTGTTATTAAAAAGGGATTTGCCAATAATTACCTAATAAAACCCAGCTGATGCTCCCCTGTTCTCCTTTCAAACTATTCTACAGGCTTCTGTGAAATTATGGTAAGGCATAGCTCTTCAAAACCTAAACTCATTCTTTTTTCCAGGAAACAGGGAAGCTTTTGTTCCTCAGGATACGGACCTATGGACTTGAGTGAGTCATTAGCAGGGAGTTCAGGATCGTGAGGCTTTCCCTTGCCATTATTACAACAAATTTAATAGCCCTATCCTAATTATCCATATGGCTGTTTGTTGTAATGAAATAAGGCATTCAAGTATGATGTATGCTTCCTCTCTAGACCAAAGGGAAGTAGACCGCAGAGTCCAGAAGGCAATTTATAATCAAGGTCTGATCAAGTGTGCGCATGCGCGCGCGCGCACACACACACACACACACACACACACACACACACACACTCACACACACACACTCTACTGCCCCTGTTAGAGAAGCGGCCACGAATTAATGCATTTAGTAAATGTGTGATCCATCACTGATCGGCTGGCATTGGTTAGCCACAAATGACACAGGAGTAAGGGAGAGCCAGAAATCAGTTGAATTAGAGAATTTTAGGGCTTTCTATAATGCAGAAGTGAATCGACTGTGCTTTGCTGAAAACTTTTTAGGGAAGACTCTTTGCTATGAAATCAACCCCATAGCTTAGCACCACCCATGAGGCCTTCCATGGCCTTTCCTCACCACTCCAGCTCCCCTCAGGGGCTCCTCCCCTCACACTGGGCTCCCCCCACTTAGTGTGACCTGCAGGCCTCAGAATGGATCCTCCAGGCCTTGCTCCCTTCTCCTGAAAATGCCCTCCCTCCATTTTCTAGCTGCTGAACACCCTCTCATGTTGCAAATGTCATCTCAAGTCACTTCCCCAGAAGGCCTACATTCTGTCCCCATCACTCCTTAACAGAGCTGCCTCGTCCTTCCAAACAGCAAGCCCTCTGAGTGCAAAGGGGACTGCTGGTAAGCCTGTGTCCAAACACCCAGAGCAGGGCTCAGCAGAGTAGATGCTCAGCAAACCGCCTGTGCTTTTCAAAAGGAGCCTTAGGCATAGTTACGGACTGAATCGAGTCCCCATAATTCCTACGTTGGAGCCTTCACCTCCAAATATGACTATATTTGGAGACAGGGCCTTTTAGCAGGTAATTAGGGTTAAACTGGGGTCATAAGGGTGGGGCCCTGATCCGACAGGAATGGTGTCCTTCTAAGAAAAGAAAGTGACAGCGACGGCATGCACGCATAGAACAAAGGCCATGTGAAGACACAGCAAGAAGAAGCAAGAAGATGGCCATCTGTGAGCCAAAGGGAGAGGCTTCAGGAGAAATCAGACCTGCCCACATCTTTGATCTTGGACTCCAGCCTTTGATCTTGGACTTCCAGCTCTTGAGAGAAAGCTCATGAGAAAATCTGTTTCTGTTGTGTACGCCACCTAGCTTGTGGCACGTTGTCATGGCAGGCCTAGCAGACTAAGACAGGTATCAACGAAGCCAACCTTTTGGTTTTCTTTGTGGGCTGGTAAGTCCTCTGAGGGCCAGGGAGATAAAGTCTGCCCGAAGTCATCCAACTAGTTAGCTGAAGACCTGGCTTAGAATTCTGGGCTGGACTAGTGTTCTTTCTCTACTAGCTTTGCCTTTTTCCCAGAGAAAATCTTTTTTCAAGTGAATCTCTTAGGGATTCCAGTTCTACTTATGAAAAAACAGAACTGAGGGCAGCTGTCTCAGTCTTGGGCTCCGAAGTCACCCTGCCCAGGCTCTCCCGTCCTCCCCGCCCCTCCTCTGCATTGTACCTTGGCAGCTCTCTAAGGATTCATGGAATCGAGTTTGAACGATTACGTACCCCACGCTGCCTCTATCACACACATAATATCACAGTTCTTCCCAATTTCCCGTGTTCCCTCACACCGACATAAAGCTTTAGAAACCTGTTGTGAAGAGCAAAGACACCTGCATCAGTAGGGGCAAGGTACGATGGCACAGAGGGTGGAGGATTAGGATTCCAGAGAAGGAAAGTCCACTGCGATTGATTTGACTCTACCCTGGGGAGATGATAACGATGACTGCAACAGATAACGTAGAATCATCTAGAAACCGGGTGGGTCCCAACCACGGTTGTGGGATCCGTTTTGTAAGTCTGCGAACATACACATGGCTCCCTCCATCGCAAGGTGAACTGAACTTTCACTAAAGCTGCTTGGGTGATGACCAGGAGGAAAAAATCCTAAGGCCTTAGAGAGCCCTGCCTCAGAACGTGGCTTTCTAAATGCTGTATGGCCAAGGGCAGTGGTTCTCCAGATGTGGCCTCTGGGTCTTGGATCTCAATCACTTGGGTATTTGTGAATGTGTAGATTTCAGGATCTTGGCTTGACTTAATCCTCAGGTGATTCTCATTTGCGTTCAAGTTTGAGGTTGTTAGCACTTGGGATTTGGAATCAGAGAAAAGTCTGAATCTTGGGTTGGCCACTTCCTGGGTGTGGACAAGTAATTTTACTTGCTATAGCTTTGGGGTTCTTATCTGTAAAACGGACCTATTTTATAGGGTTGTTTGAGGAATCAAGGTCAGCTTTTAACGCTCATTCTCCCTGGGGAAAGACAGAGAGGAGATGAAATAGAGTAGAAGTGAGAAAGACCTCAGTTCTAAGATCTCCCTGTGAAGTTTTTACTATTTTGACAAAAAAGACCCCAAAAAACAAAAAAACAAAAAACAAAACCACCACCAACAAAAAAACAAAATCAAAACCACACACAAAAAACCCATATAGTCTCTAAGGGCTTTTTTGGAATTGAGCACTTAAAAATAACTCTTGAGGGTTTTATGGGCACCAGGGATGTCATCCAAGAGCTGGAAATACAACTCCCTTTCGGGGAAAGCCTTTGGCTTGGGGGAGAAGAGAAGGGCCACTAGATTTAACCCCAGGAGAGGACTGTCTACTATTTTATGGATGTGGTCATACCCTGAGTCAAATCATGTCCCCAGTAAGGACATCTCCCTGAAAAGCCTAGAAATCAACTGTGATCCTTGTTCCCTGTAAGACTACTGGCTGAGATTTTAGGGTGTCTCTATGATGATGACAGCTACCTTTACTGAGCACGGACTGTAGGCCAGGCACTGTGCTAAGTACTTTATGCACATTATGATGTTCAATCTGTACAAGCACTCCTGAGCGGCCAGTCATCTCATTCATTCCATTTTACCATAAGAAAACTAACTCATGGGGCACCTGGGTAGCTCAGCTGTTAAGCATCTGCCTTCAGCTCAGGTCGTGATCTCAGGATCCTGGGATTGAGCCCCACATGGGGTTCCCTGCTCAGCAGGGAGTCTGCTTCTCCTTCTTCCTTTCCCTTTGCTGCTCCCCCTGCTTTTGCTCTCTGTCTCTGGCTCTCTCTCTCAAATAAATAAATAAAATCTTTAAAAAAAAAATAAATGGCTATATGAAAATACCACAATTTATTTATCCAAGCTTGTATTTGTGGCATTAAGGTTACTTTCAATTTTTTATATGATAAACAATCTTATGTGTACAACTTTACTGTTATCATAGTATATTCAGAGCATTTTTTACAATTGGTCATTAAATGCCATTTATTGGACCTCAAGCTCACAACCTGGTGTTATTTGAGATCCCCCGTCTCATCTGCATAAAGCAGAGAAAGGAACAGAGTGACAGGCAAGACTATGTCAAGACTCAGAATTATCTCGGTGAGTAATATCAAAGTAGAATGTTCAAGAAAACAGCAGAGCGAGATCCTTTTTGCCTTTGCTCTTTGTTTTCCTTACAGTACTACTCAGGGTCATAATCACTGAATTAGTTTTCTTTCTTTCCTTCCTTCCTTCCTTTCTTTCTTTTTCTTTTTTTTTTTTTTTAAGATTTTATTTATTTATTTGAGAGAGAGGGAGAGAAAAAGAGAGATCAAGACAGAGCACAGGGGCGCCTGGGTGGCACAGCGGTTAAGCGTCTGCCTTCGGCTCAGGGCGTGATCCCAGCGTTATGGGATCGAGCCCCACATCAGGCTCCTCTGCTATGAGCCTGCTTCTTCCTCTCCCACTCCCCCTGCTTGTGTTCCCTCTCTCGCTGGCTGTCTCTATCTCTGTCGAATAAATAAATAAAATCTTAAAAAAAAAAAAAAAAAAGACAGAGCACAAGCAGGGCCAGGGGCAGAGGGAGAAGCAGACTCCCCACTGAGCGGCGAGCCAGACACAGGGCTCATATAGTGCCCCTCACAGAGCCATTTAAAAAGAATGTAGATCTGGGTGGCTCAGTCAGTTGAGAGACCGACTCTTGGTTTTGGCTCAGGTCATGATCTCATGGGTTTCGGGATGGAGCCCCACCTCAGGCTCTGCGCTCAGCAGGGAGTCTGCTTGAAGATTCCCTCTCTTTGCCCCTCTCTGCACATGTTGCGGTCTCTCTCTCTAAAATAACATAAACCTTAAAAAAAAATAAAATGAATGTAGATCCAAATTAAAGAAGTGACATCTATAACATATTAAATGAAAACAGACTATTAAATAGAATGTGTGATCCTTTTTTGAAAATGAAATATGTTTATATATACATAGAAAAAAACATGAAAGGATCTACCCCATACTATGCTAATTAAGTTCTGAATGATAGATTTAGGTTGCTTTTTACTTTCTGTACTGACTTTTTTTTTTTTTTTACAGTGAGCTGAGCATGCATTATTTTTATAATTAGAGAAATTGCTCTATTATCATATTGAAAATTAAATGCCTTGGAAAGAAAGGGAAATTAAACATTGTGCCATCTTCAGTGTCTACATGGATTCGTGCTTGTTTTTCTAAGAGGGTGATTAGGAGATGGTCTGGAAAGCAAGCACACCAAACGGAGAGCCACGGGTCTATTTGTAAGCATCCCTTCTAGCACCTCCACATGCACTCAATGCATTCCTCAATATAGCACTCGATACGTTCTTGTTGAATGAACGAGCCCCGAGAAGAAAATCTGTGATCGATAAGCAAAGTATTGCCAAAGAAGAACACTCTCATAAGGACTGGAAGAAGTCATAACAATGGGAAAGAAAGACTCGCTTGTGTTGAAAGTGACTCGAGTCCAGCAGATAGATCCCAGAATCAAGGCAGAGCAGGGCAGGAAATGTTTAAGTCACTGCAAGAGCTGGCCCCGACACGTTTCCCATCATCCTGTCTACATTGTATCTCTTTTCTTCATTATTGTTGCCTTTGGTGGCTGTCACAGATAGGAGGGCTGAATAATGCTCCCCACAGCACACGCCATTTCTCCTTTGTCCATTGCTTGTTCACTGTAATAGGGCATTATTCTTCCATAGATAGGGAACAGATTTCTGGCTCTTAGAAAGGCTTGCCAACCTCCAACCAGACTTTGATGACTTATATTTGTGGTTCTGGGGAATGGCACTTGGCCATACAATAGAATGCCAATCCAGGGATCATTCAAAACAGACTCTTAAAAACAAACAACCGAACAGACAAACAAAAAACCCCGAGACTCTTACTTTGGCAGTTGGAGGTCTCTAACGGGAGAGGAAAGTTGGGGTACACACGGGCACCACACCAGATCAGCAGAAAGGCTCAACGGATTTGTCCAGCAACCATGATAGAAACAGAAATGATCTACCGTGGGGCATTAACAAAAATTAAGTGAACATTCAAAGGCCACCTACTCTAGTCTGTGGCAGAGTGTGAAGCACACAGGGGCGTTGCTGGTGAGCTTCCTGGCACCACATCCTCCTGTCTGTTCTCAGTCAGATGCAGGAAGCACACGCAGCGCCCCCTACAGGCCGTCCTGGAAGCCACCTTCCATCTCCGTTTCAGGTAAACAAACAATGGAACCAAGTACAAAGGCGGTCCTCACTGCCTGCCTGAACCCGGTGGGCTGCTGAGGCGCTGTGGGCAGAGGAGGCTTCCCTGCTGCTTCGTCTGTGGCCTCCGGCTTGGAATCTGCTCCTTCCTGCTAGCAATTTATCTCCGCTCTGGGCAGTGAGGTTTTTACCAGGCAAGTATTAAGAACCCACTGAGGGCGAGGGACTGACTCAGTTCTAAGGGGACCAACACAGCCAATTTAGGGGCAAAATTTCAACCCCTATGCATAAGCATCCTGCTAGGAGCTGTGGGTGTGGCTACTGCTGGAGGCAGCGATTGGACGGTTCCCCTGAGCTCTGCAGGGGGTTGTAATGCAGGGCAGGAAGGGGATGGGCACAGATTAAGAAGATAAATGGGTCCAATGGCTTGTGCCTATTTACAGCCTACTGTAGGGTTCCCCTTGGGCCCTGCAAGCGTAGGGCATGGGGATGCCTTCCGCACTATTGTGCTAAGCTGTGAAATATTCCTTTTAGATGTTTCCAGAGCCCAAGGACTGAAAGAGAGAAGAGAGAGAAGGAAAGACCTCTAAAAAGTACAATTAGGGTTGCTCCTTCATAAGAAAAATTAATTGAACTTACATAGCTTTGAGATGGGTACAACATACGAGGTGGAGTGTAGCAGCTTGAATTTTTAAGTTTTGATTTTTTTCAAGGCACTCTGTCCATGTTGTTAAAAAAAAAAACAAAAACCCTGGGGACGGTCTTGTGGTAGGAGGAGCCGCCTCACCTCATCCCTTCTCATACTGAATCTTACTCCCGGGAGACACTCTCTTTTCATAGCTTCCAGTTTTGTTACAGTAGCTTCTTCAATAGTTGAAATAGTATGCTAATAGTTCCCTATGTATTAATTTATCATGCTTAGATAATATCTGTTGAGTCTTATGCCTCCATTCCTCCTCACCTTCTTTCCCAATTTTTAGTTGGTTGCCTGTATGAGTTTAAATAATATGTATACTTTTGCCTGTTTGTCTTGTTCTCTGACTTTATTTATTTACAGATTTTATTTATTTATTTGAGAGAGAGAGTGCGCACACAAGCAGGGGGAGCAGCAGGCCTAGGGAGACGCAGGCTCCTTGCTGAGCAGGGAACCTGATGCCGGACTCAATCCCAGGACCCCGGGATCATGACCTGAGCGGAAGGCAGCTGCTTAACCAACTGAGCCACCCAGGCGCCCCTCTTTCTGACTATAGTTAGACTCAAGTCGTCTCTATTTGAGGTGAAGCTATCATATATTAAAAAAGAGACAGGTCCAAAATGGAGTCACTTGTGCCAAGCCCCTGTCACCAAATACTTGATACCTAACTTAATTTCAGTTTTAACCTTTTCTAGAAGTGGAATCTTAAACCCACCAGGATGGAATTAACTGGTCAGTACTAGTGAGGTAATCTGCCTGACAGAGCCCTCCCGGCCCCTACAGGAAGGTCACCTTGCCACAGTCTACTTGTTGCTAGGAGAATCCTTATTCTACCCCTTCTCCCTGTAAGTCTTTCATATTGTATAGCTCTTCAGAGCTTCTTTCTATCTGCAAGATGAGATGTTGCCTGATTCATGAATCGCTGAATCAAGCCAACAAGATCTTTAAAATTTACTTACTAGGTTTTTAACACATATGACTGATTGTTTTCCTTCTATCTTTTCAGCTCTGACTTTCTGACATGAGCTTGACTTTTTAAAAGTCAGTTTCGGGATCTTCAGCAGATTAATCAATGAAAACAATTGAGAGAGGAACCTCCTCCCCTCTTCCCTCTCCTGGAAAACTTAGACTCATCCCAAACACCCTTTTGAGAATTCTTTCCAAACATTGTCAAGGGTAGTTTAAGGCCTCTGATATCTACATGCCTACACGAGATTGCTCATGCGGTGTCCCATGTATGCCAATGAGAGCAGTGAGTACTGTGTACCTGTCACAAGGGTTTCCTCCTTCCTGGCCCTGGGTGAGCCTCATTGACAAGAACCAGGCACTTCATATTCTCCTGACCTAGCGGAATGCCTGGTGCATGTTAGGGCTTCAATATTTGTTTGAATGTATGTGCTTTTCCATTATATATTTTTATATAATTAGACTGTTTACTGTTCAAAGGGATGAGGTATCTTAAAAACATGTCTAAATAGGAAAAAATTCATCAGTGCTGTGTTTCTACTCTCAGGGTGCCGAGTAAGCAGGTGTGTATGTGTACATGTGTCTGAGGTTCTTGGTCTTGGAAAGAGTGGTCAGTGTGGCTCTGCGAAGGTGCGTCAACCCACAGCAGGTGGCTGCCCTTCTGAGGGCTACCTCAGGGGAACTGAGAGTTTCTAGAATGAAAGCTAGGCTGCTTTCTTCAGGCGGGTACACCGGATCCACTCTTCTCTGTAACTTGTTCTGACTCTCAGGCTGTTGAGAGTTGTCACAAACAAAACTCAAGGCCAACTCAGAAAGCCTCACCAATAGACCCAGTCCACTTAGCCTAAGCCAAGGTGACCTGCTTCCAGACATTTCCCCAAGATTGCATTTCTCACTGAAAACTTTCCACGGTTCTCCTGTTAAGCTTTGTTCACACCCAAGCTGACTTTATGGGGGGAACATCCATTTTTAGGCAGTACTTTTTGGAAAAGCTAATCCTCAGAGCAGAGCGTTTTGGTTCTCTACCACTTTCCCCTTGGCTTGACCATGCTGGTGGCACTGACCAATGTCCAACTGCCAGCCCTGGCATCTTTTTGCCAGAGGACTTTCTCTGGACACCAGGGCTTTCCCTGCCTATCCATGTGGCAGACTGGAAAGGCCAGGGAATTACTGTCCCTTACCCCCAGCAGTCCTAAGTCCATGACTGATGAGAACTGATGTCCAAATATCACTTCCCCAGCCCCTGGACTGCTGGAGCTCTCCAGCAGAATTGAGCTCCAGTTACTCCCATAGTGACTTGCATGATAGCACGTTGGCTGCCCTCCCTTCCTGTCTCACTTTCTCACCGCCTCCCAGTGTTTTCTGGGATCTCAACCTCAACACACTACTCACCCTTAATTTCTTGTTTCCGGGTCGGCCTCTGGGGGAGCTCAAGCTAAGATAATATTCTTAGAGAATGAGTAAGATAATCACCTTCCGTCACTCCAGCTCTTTCTTACAAAGGAATAATTTTTGCTCTTTGCTTCGCTCTAAGGAGAAGCTATTGATATGGCAAGGTTAGGCTCATCTTTGTGGGTACCATTTATGGGAAATGGCTGCCAGCATAACACGCTTTGGCATGGAAAGAGAAAATACTATACATTTCTTTAAGGCGCAGGAAGAAAGTCACAAGGCAGATTCTCCCACCCATAGTTAAACGTTGAACCTAGTAAGCTGCTTTGCGAAGCTACGGCTTCCCTTCTCTCCACCCCTGAGACCCAGGGAGGCCTGAAAGAGTTTTAATGTGATTTCTGGAATGTGCTTAACTTTCAGAGAGGGAGCGGCTTAGTCCCTGGGAGAATCCCATTAATATAATTTTGCAGTAGAAAAGCTTCCTATTGCCTAATCTCATTAACTCTGTTTTATGTACAGTAAGTGGGTAAAAGCTGAGTTTGTGACTTGGTAATTGTGAATACATAATTTTTGAGCGCTTAGTGGAATAAAGAAGATATTTTCTTGTTTGCAAAGAGGAGATCCAGCACTCCAGAAATGACCTCTTACTGAAATAGGGAATGAAATTGGGACATGCCTTATCTTTGAAGAGCCACCATAAAATAACACAGGGTGGGGGAGGGAAAGAGCGGGGCTAGTTATCCGTTCTTTCCTCCAAATCTCCTAATAAACAGGACCTTCAGTGTAACCTGGAAAGCACCTGTCGGTAGCCATCTTTACTTACATTTGTAGTTTTGCTTCATTCATTCAACAAATATTAATTGAACACACATATGATGCATGAAGCATTGTTCCAGGCACTAGGGTGGTGGGCAAAAGAGCATTAAGTCCCAGTCTCCCTGAGCTTACATTCAAATGGGGAGATACAATAAGCAAACACATATATACTGTAATATCTCGGGTAGTTTTAAGTGCAACGAAGAAAAAGAAACCGGGTTAAGAAGAGAGTTGCTATCTTGGGGGTAGGTGGTCAGGGAAGGGTTCTCTGAGTGAGGCGAGGGAACAAGATACTTGAGAGATCTGCACCTTCCAGGCGGAGGCATCAGCACAGGCAAGGGCAGGAAGAAGAGGAGAGAAGCCAGGGTAGCTGGAGATAGGAGATGGGTCAACAATGTGGATGGGACAAGTCCTGTGGGAGCTGAGGACCACGGTAAGGCATTTTGACTTTAATGTGATCAGAAGTCGGGAATGCAAGTTGGTACAGCCACTTTGGAAAACAGTGTGGAGGTCCCTTAAAAAGTTAAAAATGGAGCTACCCTATGATCCAGAAATTGCACTACTGGGTATTTACCCCAAAGATACAGACATAGTGAAGAGAAGGGCCATATGCACCCCAATGTTCATAGCAGCATTGTCCACAACAGCCAAATCATGGAAGGAGCCGAGATGCCCTTCAACAGATGACTGGATTAAGAAGATGTGGTCCATATATACAATGGAATATTACTCAGCCATCGAAAAGAACGATTTCTCAACATTTGCTGCAACATGGACGGGACTGGAGGAGATAATGCTAAGCGAAATAAGTCAAGCAGAGAAAGACAATTATCATATGGTTTCACTTATTTATGGAACATAAGAAGTAGGAAGATCAGTAGGAGAAGAAAGGGAAGAAGAAAGGGGGGGTAAACAAAAGGGGGAATGAACCATGAGAGACTATGGACTCTGGGAAACAAACCGAGGGCTTCAGAGGGGAGGGGGGTGGGGGAATGGGATAGGCCGGTGATGGGTTTTAAGGAGGGCACATATTGCATGGTGCACTGGGTGTTATACGCAAGTAATGAATCATGGAACTTTACATAAAAAACTAAGGATGTACTGTATGGTGACTAACATAATACAATAAAAAATATTATTATAAAAAAAAAAAGAAGTCATTGGAGGCTAGGGAAAAGGGGAGGAAGGTGATACAAGGTTCAGTGGTGGCTGTGTGCAGCCTCCAGACTGTGGGGGTACCAGTGGAAGCAGAGAGGACAGGAGGCAATGAAGTATTCTGGGTAAGAGGTGATGCTGGCTCGGACAGGCTGGCAGGGGTGGAGGTGGCGAGACGGGACAGATTCAAGATGCTTTTTTTTTTTTAAAGATTTTATTTATTTATTTGACAGAGAGAGAGACAAGCCAGCGAGAGAGGGAACACAAGCAGGGGGAGTGGGAGAGGAAGAAGCAGGCTCCCAGAGGAGAAGCCTGACGTGGGGCTCGATCCCACAATGCCAGGATCACGCCCTGAGCCAAAGGCAGACGCCCAACGACTGAGCCACCCCGGCGCCCCTCAAGATGCATTCTTAAGGTAGAGCAGCAGGACCTGGTGATAGGTTGGATCAAGTGTGTGTGTGTGTGTGTGTGTGTGTGTGTGTGTGAGAGAGAGAGAGAGAGAGAGAGAGAGAGAGAGAGAGATAGACAGAAAGATATTGATCGATTGATGGATGACTCCAAAGTTTTTGATCCATTTGGATGAGTGGGGTGCTATTTACTGGGAAGGAGTCCACTGGGGGAAGCAGCCGGTTATTTTGGAGAGAAATCAGGAGTGTAGTTTTGTACCTTTTAAAAAGTGTGAGCTGCCATTAGTCATCTAGGTGGAGATAGGAGTCTGCAGTTAGACAGAGGGGTCTGGAGTGCAAGGCAGAGGTGGGGACTGGAGATTCACAGGTGGGGGTCATCAGTTGCACACATGGTATTTAAACCCATGAGACTAAAATTCACTCCTAGGGCCTGTAAAAGGTAAGGGGGGATGCCCAAGGACTGGGGCCTATGCCAGGCTTGCTTTTAGAGGGAGGAGAAGTGGTCTGGGAGCAGGAAAGAGGAACAAGGGAACTATTGCCCCCTTACAGCTTCATATTAAAAAATTAAACTGAATAGCCAGTAAAATAGAAGTGTCTACCGTGATTATCTCTGGAATAGAGTGGAAGGGACAGCAGCGGGGTCTGTTCTCTATCAGTCCATTCTGTCCTTCCATGAATTTGGAGGACTGAAAGCTGCAGCGGTGGGGCTATTTGAGAGAGTTCTTCCTGTTCCCCCTCCCCCCCACCCCACTTTTCTCTCAAACCTTCCTCAATTTCCCATTTTTCCTCCTTTGCCTTCTACTTCCCTTCCTCCTCTTTTCCCTCCTCTCCACCAGCCAGCAAGCCTGGCACTGAATTTTAGGTGGTTGAGGGCAGGAGGAACGCGCTCCTAAGTCCCACACCCTTCCTTTCAACGTGCACATAAAGCCTTCCCCCAGTCATAACTAAGGTTGCTTTTCTTCAAACATCCATCCCACAAGGTTCACTAATTAGAAATTTGTGAAGGTTTGCCAAATGTCAGAATGCAAATTCTCCTGAAAGGGGAGTGTATTTGTTCTTCACAGTTCAGTGTGAAGTACTTTAATCAGATAATCAGCTAATTTCCCTCCGAACAGCTGGTTGAGATCAATCTGTACTATATCTCTATTAAAGAAAATCTCACTAAGAATGTGGTACAGAAGAGTCAGTTAGGAAACATTAAAATGCAGAGTCCTAGGTTCCATCCTCAGAAACTCCAACTGTGTAAGTCCAGATGATTCTGATGCAGGTGGCTCGTGAAACACACTGGGAACTAGTAGAGAAGAGTGAATTAATTTTGAGAGGGTATAGGGGTATTTTTGGCAAGCTGACAGAATGGAGTAGGTCTCAGTGCCCCGGTGGAAGGACTGAGGAAGGGGGAAGAGATCCCAATGAGGAAGGGAATGGAAGGAAGCTAATGTCTTCTCCTGGATGTTGTTAGTACCTGACCCCACCCTATGACTTCCAGGATGTACCCAGGAACTGCACATTTATCACAGTAGGCACAGGAATGGTTTTTAAGAACTTTCCAGGCACTACGGTGCCTGGCTGGCTCATTTGGAATAGCGTGTGACTCTTGATCTCGGGGTCTTGGGTTCGAGCCCCACACTGGGGGTAGAGATTACTTAAATAAACAAAACTAAAATCACCCAAAACTTTCCAGGCACGCTTCATTCTTACTACCTTCCTCTGAGTGAGGTTCTTAATAATCCCTGCGCATGGCTTAAAGAAGCCACAAAGGTTTTAAGTGGGAGATCCAGCTCCGTCTGGAATTCCTGCCTAGGTGACTCCAAATCCACGTGTTCAACCACTATGCTGCACTGTTGCCATGCGCAGCCTGGGCATCGAAGCTCAAAGGGAAGGCTGTCATGATCACCTAGGTGCTCAGGAGTGAGCCGCAAAGGCTCAGTGACTTGCACGCTTTCCTCCGGGATGGGCCGCTTTGGTGCCCCCTAGTGGCCGTGAACCCGGTGTGCTGAGAAATTCCAGGAAGACGGATCAATGAACAGAACAGTCAATGAACCAAGTCATAACAAGAGGGAAGCAGGAGGTCCACAGGACAGAAACATAAGTGATTCTTAAAATACCAGCCTCCCACCTGACCAAACACGCAAACCCTCTACTCCCAGTATCTGAGCATTTCCAGGCAGCTTGAGTTAGAGCTATGTTCCCGTCTTCTGCCTCAGTGACACGTGACACACTAATTTCCAAATTATAAGCCACAGCCTTTTAACCTGATCACAGCTGCATATACCTTCCCTCCAACCATTAGACTCAGAAAACTGGCTTCATTTTCATTAATCGGTAAGGCAAAGTTCCGCGCTTGTCTACTCTACTAGGCCTGCTTCTATTTTTAACAGTCTGCCAAAGCACTAGTGGGCTAAAAATAGACTTACTTATAATACAATTCATCATGTACTCAGCTGCCAGGGGAAAGCTTAATGTAAGCTTCACCCAAGATGAAATACCTTTAAGAAACACATTATTTCATGTAATTATTTAATATTTTTTTAGGAAGACCTCAATATGAACCCTTTGCTATTCATCTTGGAAATGAGAAAACTTGAGTCCGGTTTAAAGAGGTTTCCACAAACCTATTTGCTATAGTACTGGCCAAGGTTATAAAATGCTTTGGGACCTCTTTTTCCTTAACTTCACACTCTTTTGGTCTCTCCTTGATTTTAATCAATTTTGATTCTAGATCTCTGCTTCAACTTGATCTAGGTGAACTGGATCATCTTGTAAAACTAGGGTTGCTGGATTTAGCAAATAAAAATACAGAATTCCTAAATTTCAGATAAACACTGAATGGTGTTTTGGTGTAAGTAAATATTTGGGACATACC